>NC_085139.1:130638497-131238497 GCF_024139115.2 Armigeres subalbatus | reverse complement strand
ACGCGCACTCTTGCCTCACTCTACTGTACTAAATGAATATTTTTTATTGTGCACAAAAATAACAACTTTATATCTCACTGGTAGCCGCTTGCGATTGCGCGGAATAAAGCGTCGCCGTAGGTGGCTTATATTTCGAGCCCAAATGCTAGGGTGGTTGACAACTAGCTTGCGCCTTTACCGCGCAAAAATATGTGCGATGCATTAAATTAGTGTATTACTTCTGTTCGTATGGGTAAAATTTCAAGCATGAAAAAAAAACAAAAAGACAGTTCTACAACCCAATATACCAGGCCGAGGTCTTTATTCTTTATTCTTTATTTGGAGCAGGGAAAAGCCCATTTGAGTAGAACCGTGGAATCTTTCTCAAATGGGCGCAAAACCTCCTCATCAGGCCTGGGAATTGTCGCGTTTGGCAGTGACACCTGACAAGATACATAAAAACATGGTCGTCAGTCAAGAAAAACTTGTCAACTTCCAGTTTTCCGTCGCACGACTGGATCCCCACGACCAGATGACAACTTTTTCCAACCGCGACAATTTGCTTTTGTTGTATGTCTTGTTAGAGCACACATCTGCGACAAAAATGTGACAACGCATACACTTTCGGCTCTGTACACGACACAACATTGGTCCCGAAAGTAAGTTATGTCGCATCTTCTGGTTGTCCATCTGCGTAGAGAAGCAATAGCAGCGGACAAATTTGAAATATCATACCGAAAAGAGCACTTTATAATTTTTTTTTGTCCTCTTGACAGATTTTCTGTTTAGAAATAAGAAATTTTGTTCAATTGTTGCGTTGTTACGTACATAATAATACATAAACAAAAAAACAAGTGTCTCTTGCATAGAGAAAGATCCCCCAGTGTCGAATAACTGAGCCATTTAACGCAACGCAAGTTTGCTCGCTTTTCACGCGGTTTATGGAGTTTTGCGTTTTTGTAACTGATTTTGTTCTCGTGGTTTTAAAAAAATGGAAACAGCGATTTTTGTTAAAGTCGTTTTTACGCGGTTTGTTAGATTTACGCAGTTTTGGATTTTGACCGGTACACCGTTTGTAGCAATGAATCGCCTGCTTTGAGGGTGCTTACAGCGGCACACTACGAGTTAACTTTCTGAAATCAGTGTGGCAAAAGGCATTTAAGGCTCGATTTCATCAAAATTCAGCACCTTTATCGAAAAAAATATTTGATAGGCGTAGTAGCGGACACCTTCCTACATAACCGGTACCAAATAGTTATTCATGAAAAGATCCTTTTGAGAAAACCCGGGTTAGATGTCTTTCACCATACGAATTTCTGGCGGTTAACTCATGCTGGCTATTGGCGCATATACGATAGCGCCTGGATGTGGAAGCGGCGGGTAGGAAATCAACCACTACCAATAATTCATTGCCTGATAGACGGTTTAACCGTAAAAATAATATTTGACTGCAATATTTTAAGAATAAGAGAAATACGGAATTTTATTTAAGCGTATATCCTACATAAGGGCCAATTAAGGAAAATTCGATACATTTTTGATTGATTGGAATGACTGCACGTTAACTTGGGTGGAGTATTAAATTTTAATCGCTAGGCACGCGCTGTAGTGGGGCCCTACACTTATTACGGTGCATTTTTCTGTGTTTTTCGAAACCCCCTCCTAATGTATTTTTTTTTCTTATACATTATTTTTTTTTATATGGAGAGTAAGAAAATGATAGTACTCCCCCCATAAGTGCTTACGTAATAAGTGTACGGTCATAAAACGCTCATGAGGGCTTGTTCATGCTATGTACAGCGTGATATGTTTTTTGATTTATGTTGTTCAGAATACAACAGCTTGTGTGCTCGAGTGTTAATGGCCCGCTTAAAAGATTTCCGGATATAGATCATTTCAAACCATTCGTGATTTTTAAACATACATTTTAGATATGTAATTAAATGACGCATTTTGGTAAAACAGGAGGAGCTGGACTAAAATCACCAAAATTCGACACATTATTATGCCGTACATATTAGCCGTTTTTATAATGAGCTCGGCTTCAACTACTGTAAAATCCAGAAACCACACCATTTCAGTGGTTTCCCCACATTTTGTCATCAATTCATAATGACAACATTTTGCTGACAACGACAACAATTTTTGTCGCGACAAAATTCGAAGGTGACATGACGAACTTTTTTGTCAATAACCATGACAACTATTCTAATCCGTCTGGTTATGCAAAACCTTAGTCGTGATGGAAATCGTCACACGACAAATCTAGAGTGCTTTGAAAATAGGTCGTATGTGCAAAAGAGAGTCTCTCTTTGGATCTATTCTCTTTCGATTATTATGAGACTATACAAAAGTTTACTCCGAATTTCTTGGCAGATATCCAAAGACAATAGCTTTGTCTATCATGCTGAAGTGGAAATGTAGCAAAACAAGCAAAACTATCTGATATAAAAGCGAAAGAGAGCGTGCTCAAAGAGAATCTATCGTTTGCACATACGACCTATTCTCAAAGCAATCTAGAAATATAGCGTAACAAAATAAGTATGTGACAAGATTCAAAATGTCTTGTCGGAGCGAGAGACCAGTAGTACGCTGTATCGAGCTACGTTGGTTAGGTTGTGTTGTCCAGTTTGAGGTGACTGTTTTCTCTTTGGTTTTGTCGCATGGTTTTTCTGTATGAAGGTGACAAATCCCAGGCCTGCTCCTCATCTTTTCATGTCAACAGAAATACAATAATTCCAAATGTTGACTTAATTTATTGTTTGACTTAAATTACTTAATATTATAGAATATATCCTAATGGCCTATGCTAATGTGTGATACTGTTGGAAGCTGAGAAGAGTGTAGTTAACCGTTTCCGAAGAAAACCCCGTGAAAGGCGAAAATCAAATGCGGTGGAGCAGCGATTGAAGATGCGACACATACTAGTGAATTGCTCATTTCGCGCATAGTTTGTCTCAAGAAAATGAAAGATGTTGATTGAAGTGGACGAACGAAGATGTTAAAGGGGATGTTAAGGTCTGAGGGAAGCTCTCTCGCGGTAGAGCGCTATTTTCGTACTAAAATGTCTATAACTCGGAATTGGGAACGAATTTCGCTTATCCCAACTGACAATCTCTTTGAAATTTATCAAGGAATGTTCCTACAAAATTTCATGGACCTACTATTTCCCAAATTTGAATAAAGCTCTAAATACTGAACTATTGTTGAACTGGAATTTTCGCTTCTCAGTACCTCTCTCCGATGATTTGAGGCACAAAGGAACCGAATTTCGCAAAACCCAACTGACAATTTGAATTTTTCCAACGATCATTTTGATGTAATAAAAAGTATATGTCACCGCAATAAATTTTGCAGGAAGCTCTTTTTACTTCAACCAAGTTTTTTAAATTCCATACAAAAGTTACCATTTCGGGAGAGCAGCCAACAGCATATTTTCTTGTGGCGTACGGCAGGAAAGGAGCGATGAGAGCGGTAGAAAGTCCGTCAACTTTGTATCTAGCGTGACACTAGAAAAAAGCTTATTCCTATTTGTGAACACGAGGATACCAAATATATAAATTGAAATCTCATATAGGAATGAGATGAGATAAACAATCGAAAATAAATAAAACAAATAAGACAAATAGAACAAATAAGCAAAATAAAAGAAATAAAACAAATAAGACAAATAAAGCAAAGTTCCTCCAGGAATTCCCACTGAAGTTACTCCAGGAATTCCTCCGGAAGTTCGTCCAGTAATTCCTCCTGGAATTCCTTCGGAAGTTCCTTCAGAAATTCGGAAGTTCTTCCAGGAATTTCATCGGAAGTTTCTCCAGGAATTCCTTCAGAAATTCTTCCAGGAATTTCTTCGGAAGTTTCTCCAGGATTTTTTTTCACAAGTTTATCCAGAAATTCTTTCGGAAGATCCTCCAGAAATTCTTTCAGAAGTTACTGCAGAAATTCCTTCGAAAGTTCCTCCAGGAACTCCTTCAGAAGTTCCTCCAGAAATTCTTTCGGTAAATCCTCCAGTAATTCTTCCGGGAGATCCTCCAGTAATTCTTCCGGAAGATCCTCCAGTAATTCTTCCGGAAGTTACTGCAGAAAGTTCCTCCGGAAGTTCCTCCAGGAATTCCTCTGGAAGTTCCTTCGGGAATTCCTCCGGAAGTTCTTTCGGGAATTCCTCCGGAAGTTCCTTCGGGAATTTCTCCGGAAGTTCCTTCGGGAATTCCTCCGGAAGTTCCTTCGGGAAATTCTCCGAAAGTTCTTTCGGAAATTCCTCCGGAAGTTCCTTCGGGAATTCATCCGGAAGTTCCTTCGGGAATTCCTCCGGAAGTTCCTCCAGGAATTCTTTAGGAAGTTCCTCCAGGAATTCCTTCGGAAGTACCGTACTTCCGGAGGAATTTCCGGAGAACTTCCGGAGGAATTCCTGGAGGAACTTCCGGAGGAATTTCTGGAGGAACTTCCGAAATAATTCCTGGAGGAATTTCCGAAGGAATTCCTGGAGGAACTTCCGAAGGAATTCCTGGAGAAACTTCCGAAGGAATTCCTGGAGGAACTTCCGAAGGAGTTCCTGGAGGAACTTCCGAAGGAATTCCTGGAGGAACTTCCGAAGGAATTCCTGGAGGAACTTCCGAAGGAATTCCTGGAGAAACTTCCGAAGGAATTCCTGGAGAAACTTCCGGAGGAATTCCTGGAGGAACTTCCGGAGGAATTCCTGGAGGAACTTCCGGAGGAATTCCTGGAGGAACTTCCGGAGGAATTGCTGGAGGAATTTCCGGAGGAATTACTGGAGGAACTTCCGGAGGAATTCCTGGAGGAACTTCCGGAGGAATTCCTGGAGGAACTTCCGGAGGAATTCCTGGAGGAACTTCCGGAGGAATTCCTGGAGGAACTTCCGGAGGAATTCCTGGAGGAACTTCCGGAGGAATTCCTGGAGGAACTTCCGGAGGAATTCCTGGAGGAACTTCCGTCTTATTTGAGTTCCTGGAGGAACTTCCGAAGGAGTTCCTGGAGGAACTTCCGAAGGAGTTCCTGGAGGAACTTCCGAAGGAGTTCCTGGAGGAGCTTCCGAAGGAGTTCTTGGAGGAGCTTCCCAAGGAGTTCCTGGAGGAGCTTCCGAAGGAGTTCCTGGAGGAACTTCCGAAGGAGTTCCTGGAGGAACTTTCGAAGGAATTCCTGGAGGAACTTCCGAAGGAATTCCTGGAGGAACTTTCGAAGGAGTTCTTGGAGGAATTTCCGAAGGAATTCCTGGAGGAACTTGTCTTATTTGTCTTATTTGTCTTATTCGTCTTATTTTCCTTATTTGTCTTATTTGTCTTATTTGTCTTATTTGTCTTATTTGTCTTATTTGTCTTATTTGTCTTATTTGTCTTATTTGTCTTATTTGTCTTATTTGTCTTATTTGTCTTATTTGTCTTATTTGTATTATTTGTTTTATTTGTCTCATTTGTACCATTTGTCTTATTTGTCTTATTTGTCTTATTTGTCCTATTTGTCTTATTTGTCTTATTTGTCTTATTTGTCTTATTTGTCTTATTTGTCTTATTTGTCTTATTTGTCTTATTTGTCTTATTTGTCTTATTTGTCTTATTTGTCTTATTTGTTTCATTTGTCTTATTTGTCTTATTTGTCTTATTTGTCTTATTTGTCTTATTTGTCTTATTTGTCTTATTTGTCTTATTTGTCTTATTTGTCTTTTTTGTCTTATTTGTCTTATTTGTCTTATTTGTCTTATTTGTCTTATTTGTCTTATTTGTCTTATTTGTCTTATTTGTCTTATTTGTCTTATTTGTCTTATTTATTTCATTTGTCTTATTTGTCTTATTTGTATTATTTGTTTTATTTGTCTCATTTGTACCATTTGTCTTATTTGTCTTATTTGTCTTATTTGTCCTATTTGTTTTATTTTTCTTATTTGTCTTATTTGTCTTATTTGTTTTATTTGTCTTATTTGTCTTGTTTGTCTTATTTGTCTTATTTGTCTTATTTTTCTTATTTGTCTTATTTGTCTTATTTGTCTTATTTGTCTTATTTGTCTTATTTGTCTTATTTGTCTTATTTGTCTTATTTGTCTTATTTGTCTTATTTGTCTTATTTGTCTTATTTGTCTTATTTGTCTTATTTGTCTTATTTGTCTTATTTGTCTTATTTGTCTTATTTGTCTTATTTGTCCTATTTGTTTTTTTTTGTCTTATTCGTCTTATTTGTCTACTTTGTGTCGTTAGTCTTATTTATCTTGCTTGTCTTATTTGTCTTATTTTTGTTATTTGTCTTTTTTGTCTCATTTGTCGTATTTGTCTTATTTACACCAGCACTACTGTTATCACCCAAATACTTTTCAAAGCTTGTGTGGAAACCTAGTACACAAACCCCCTCACGATATTTTCTAATGTTGTTCTAGAAACGGCTCATGTTTTCATTTTCCAAAACCAGCTGGAGTTTGTTTATTTTGATTTCCTCATTGCGTGATTGGTCGGCGCTGCTGCTGTTCTCTCGCCGAACCACTCCATGAGTGATAAATTTCTTCCCCATTGTTGTTCTTCGTTTACGGCAAATTCTCAGGCGATTGTAAACTGCATAATGATGAAATAATTTTGGCGACACTGACAGCGTCATTCTGGCGGGCTAAATTGGGCAATTTCCTCTCTCAGAGAGTGCTACCACGTGCTTTTTTAACGGAAAACCCTTCCCTCAGACCTTAAAGTTCAATTGAGAGAGCAAGGCCGGGCAATTAATTCTAGATAGCAGGAGATGTAATGAAAAGTAATGAAAAGCGCCTTGGAAACGTCACGACGCTCACTTAACAGATCTAATCCAATAAGTTGGCCGCGTGCTTCATAACTTGGTAAGTTATTTGGATCCTTCATACAACTAATGAATATTCTAGTAATGACCTCACTAACGCGCAGTAGAGCGATTTTACACATTGAGTGTTATCGAAGTGCTTCGCTATGCGGAAATGGAAAATAAATCCAAGTGTTTTCAACGCTTCCGATGTAATAAAGGCGATGTGGTCTTTGAAAGTCAGCTTAGAGTCTAATAAAACGCCTAGATCCTTAACAACAGATTCTCGTCTAATAGCTGTAAATCCTATTTTGTAACGAAAGTCAATAGTAGAGCGCTTGCGGGAAAATGAAACTACAGAGCAATTATTGGCGTTGAGGACCATGCAATTGATCTCGCACCTTTTGACGAAAATGTCGAGTTGACATTGTAAAAACAGAGCTTCCTGATCATCATTAATAATCCAGTATAATTTGAAATCATCGGCAAAATAAAGCTTGAAGGAATCGAGCACAAAATTCACATCATTCAGATATACTAGAAATATCAGAGGTCCTAAGTGACTACCTTGTGGCACACCTGACATAACACCAAAGTATTGCGAGGTTGACTCTCCATTCATGATGGTCATTTCCCGACCAGCTAGATAGGATTCAAGCCATAACAGAAAGGGTCCGGAAAACTTAGGCGTTCAAACTTGTCAATTGTAATCCTGTGATTGAAAAATCAGTGTAGATAGAGTCCACTTGATACTTTTCTGCAAAGATTGGGCGGTGAACGACGTGTAGAGAGTCAGATTCGTATTCGTTGAACACCTTGGCATAAAACCATGTTGATGCTCGGAGATGAAATCTTCACAATTGTGGAATAAAAACTTATAGACTACTTTCTCAAACAGCTTTGAGGTGGCGCAAAGTGCGGCTATACCACGGTAATTGCTTATTTCCTTTTTTAAAAACCGGTAATAGGCAAGATTTCTTCCATTGCTCCGGAAACGTTCCGACTTGAAGCGATGCGTTAAAGAGACTGGCTATAGGAACGGATAGACTACTGAAACATTTTTTAAAGGCGAACGCAAGGATACCATCTGGTCCACAACTAGTAGAAGGTTTTACGGTACAGCAAATACTCGCTACTGTGTCTGCATCAACAAGTGGGTGTTTTCCAATTGGAGGACGAATAGGAACGTTGCTAGCGGCTTCATTGATTTGTTGTAAATCCAAGGACTCTTTGCTAAACACACTCGAGAATGGCTGTTGAAACAAATTACAGATGTCTTCTGCCGATGAACATTCGAGATATTTCCCTTGGTCATAACAGAGGGAAGACCAGATTTCTTTCGTTGTTGGTTGAAGTACTTCCAGAATCCTTTAGCATTATGACGAAGTTTCAGTTGCACTTTTCGTTGATGAGCGGAGTAAAGTTTTCTATTCAGGCGCTTGTAGTGAGCGTTAATCGAGTTATAGTTGAGCTTTCAGTGGAGATTTTTATACTTTGAATATTTACGTAAAGCAGACCGTCTACGACTTTTCAAGCGCTTCAAACAGCTGTTCCCCTAAGAAGGTGGGTTTGATGGAGGATTACTAGATCGTTTTGGAATGAATTTATCAATAGCATACAATACGATGTTGGAGAAGGTAATAACCGATGAATTGAGGTTGTCTAAATATTGTGTTCTGCATTGGACGGGCGGGCGGTAATAAAGTTAATCAGTTCAGTGTGTGTTTTCTCTTGTTTCGGACAGCAGAAAGATCGCGCGATCTGCCGACACATTGTGTTCTGCAATGCGCGACCGGTAAAAAGAGTAGCCATCGAAAAAATAAGTGCAGTGCGTGTTTTAGTCGTCGGGGAAGAAATAAAATATCTATCTTGTGTTCGGTGGCTCGTGCGCGGTCGAAAAAAGCGCTTTATTCAATAGTTTACTGTACACGGTGAAACTTAGAAACACGTTAATGAGTAAAAAAGTACTCTTTTTGAGATGTTATATGTAGCTGTCAAAAAATGAGGGAAAATTTAAAACTTTAAATGGGTGAAAAAAATACCCATTTTAGGAATGGAATTCTGGTTCAAACATGAATATTATAGATAGTGGAATACATAGATGAGCGAAGATAAATCCTCTATCTCCAAACGAACTGTCAAACGTGTCTCCAAACGAGCATGACGTCACGATTTCAATGGAAACGTTAAGGGCTGTGACGTCATATGCGCGTGTGCACGGGCAAAAAAATCGACTCAGCCATGCTTTCGCTCATCTATAGATTCTACTATCTATAATGAATATTATATACCCACAAATGGGTGAAAAAACACTTAGGAAGAGATTGTTAGTTCGATTGCCACAATGTTTGATTTTTTAAAGTTTTAAGTTATTTCTTTTATGTGCCTTGAAATAAGGATAACAAACGGTTTCATCTTAACAAGTAAGTATTTGTTAACGTATTAAATATTGTTGCTTATTAATGTTCGATGTTTTAAGCTAGTACAAATGATATCACGGATGAGATAGCAAAAATGCATTGAGCGCCTGCCGAACAACACAAGAGGTGTGAGAACAGCCTATATGGACCATCGTGCGGATATTGTTCCCGGTATTCTTAATTCTTAGACCCTTCGAGAACGACGAATGTATACGCAAACGTATTTGGAGACGACGGGATTTCGGAATTTTTGTTACTTTACATGTGTACCTAACCTATTTTGCAATGTTAAGTCAATTTAAAGTTTCTATTATTATGATATTGGCCTTTTTCAAATGAACTATGTTGATTCAAATATGTTATTTGTTTTTCACTGATAACTTTAATAACGTTTTTAACTGATAATCCGTTCCCTAAAGTGGGTATTTTTCACCCATTCCCGGAAAAGCGGATAGTTTTAGAATGGGTAAAAAAGCCACATTTTTTGACGTAAACCGTCTTTACTCATTAATGAGTAAATCAATGTTTACTCATTTTATGAGTAGATCCACTTATTCCCCAAAATGAGTGAAATTTTACTCTTTAATGAGTTTATGAAGTTATCCGTGTAGCCATCGAGCAAGTGAGTACAGAGTGCTGCGCTTCCGTGCGGTCGTCCAAAACGCGAATCTCCTCATTTTTCATATACCACCGGGCGTGCACGTTTTAACTTTTAACTCGTATTAGTGTTATTTCCCATCCCATAGATCGCATCGCTTACCAAAGTGAATCCAGATAAATTATCCTTTGTAACTAAAACGATATCCTATCTCAAGACAATCGTTGAGACGCAGAGATATACTTGGTCTCTAGTAGCAACGAGAGTCGGACTAACAATCCTTCCATTTATATATGACCATAAGGACGTGGCCGACGCCGTTATTGTCTTTAAATATTTGAGCTCCCGAACCGTGTACATTGAGAATGGGTAGTCAATCCCAAGCCCCATTCATTGTGTTCTCTGTACAATTTCGCAAGTTTAGTCAATCATGGAGTAGCAACTACTTTACTACTTTAAACGTTGACAACTTATTTTTAATACATTCCTTAGAAATAATTCAGATGGTTTTGTTTGTGCTTGTGTTGATGTTCAGAAACTTAAAATGAGGGGGTCAAACGCAAAGGGGTGTAAGTGATTAAAAGTTAGTTTTGAGAAAAATGGGTGCAAAGTTTGTTAATATTTTTTCGCTTCATAAAAATTGTATGAATGCTCAAAAAAAAAAAATACTAATTCTCTATGAATTTTAACATTTTTTTAAAACACCGTAGGCAATTAGTTTTGAAAAAAAATCTTCATTCAACGCAAATCGCAAATATTAGTCTCTAGTGAAATGATAATCTTAGAACATCTTTATTGGACTAGAAAAGCAAAACCATTGAAGAATACAAAGAATTATATTCTGATTTGTTTTGAATCCATATTAAATCCTATACCGCATACCCCTAGTTTTAGGTCCTGCCTACGTTGGATGGTCAATGTCAACTTTCGTTTGTTTGTGTGAGAAAATTTGAAATGTCGCGTTTGGCCGTGACGCTGTGGTAACGGGTCATGCAATAGGAGCGTTCATTTACCAAACTTGAGTGCGATAAACTGCTTTTCTTGACGTTCTGGCGGAGGTTATAATTGTAATTAAAATGTGTTTTCAAATTTATTTATCCATTGTTTTTGAACATGATTGACGTATGTCTATGTTATGCATTACCCAATTTAACGCAAAGATACACGGTTGGTAAGAAAGACCAGACTAGGGTGGTCTAACCGGTAGTACCGAAACCGGTAATACCGGTATTACCGTCCAATTTGGCGTACCGAAAATACCGGTATCAGAGACGGGAAATACCGGTATTTTCGGTATTTTAAATTTTGCTGACAGTATAAAAAATCCTGAATAGTTTTCACCTACATATATCGGCTAAACTGCCTGTAATCGCATATCTGTCCATATAAATAGGAAATCTAACATAGATAATTTGTCCTATTCCGTAAAGCAGTAAATATTTATCGTCCAAAAATCCACTTTGCCCAAGTAAGCATCATTGACGACGTTCACGTTACAAAAAAAAAATCGATCATCATCGTCATTTATCATCCGTGTTGCTTCATTCTCTTAGACTCTGCTAAATTGCAAATGAACATTGTTGATATCTTCGAGAATTTTCCCGCAATACATGAAATTGTGAAAAAGGTACGTGACGTAGTAGTTCTTTCCCGGAGATCACTTGTAACAAACTATGTTCTGCAAAAATATGTCCATTCTGAATTCGGAAAAGAATTTGAATTAGTGGCTGTTGCCAAGGCACGCTGGAATAGCATGTTATTTATGCTCATACGGATTTATAAGTTGAAACTTTAATCCAAATTCAACTTCAGTGATGATTGTTGGTGAAATAATTCAAGTCCTTGAACCTGTTCAATCTGCTGTGGAACTACTCTGCTGTGAGTTCTGTAGTCTATATGAAGCCGACGTGGGGTTCCTATTTATGTTGGAATAATTTATTATCAAATCAAGCCACAGAAACTTCCGCCACTTATTCGATGCTTTTAAGGAATGAATCCAAGAAACACGATCAGAATACGCCGATCTTTTTGCTTTTTTGTATAATTCTGCCATGAAGCAATTGATCAGAAATGATTTTGGCATTTTCTTCAGGACATCCAGAGCTACTTTGATTAAGCAAGCGGACGGAATCTTGAAGCATCTAATCATTCCTGATGCGATCGTTGAAACTGAGACAAAGACCATACCTGACGATCGGTACGAGGAAGATGCCTCTATAAATATTTTTTCTGGTTTATTGGTTGAAGAACAACTTGTGAAGAGACTGTAGCAGAGCAAAACACTTGCGCTACTGGTGGCAAATACGTTGACGCCAGGATCCCTGCATGCAATCCGTAAGGAATTCTCCTAATACGAATCTGAAGGTATTAAGGGCACGTACTTGACCCTGATTTTCTTGGAACCATTCGTCAACGACTTTCTCAGCAATTTGCAACATTACCAAGAAAATATAATGCAGATTGGGAGATGTTATGTCTACTTAAGTTTCGTTTTGCCCAACTCAACAAGCAATGATTTTAACATTTGAAGTTTGTCAACCAAAAGTCACAATCAAAAGTTTTTCTTTTAATACCTGAAATTTTCACAAAAACCGGTATTCTACCGGTATTACCGGTATTGACTCCACCAAATATCGAATACCGGTATTTGTCAAAAATTGCAAATACCGACCACCCTAGACCAGACTGGGTTTGATTTGTAAATATTGCATTCTAGTTGAAAAAAAATCGAAAAATTTATCGCACTTAAAAGAAACGATAGCGCTGTCCGATATAGCAGGAATTTTTAGATAGTGATCGCCGAATGAAAAAAAAATGATCGCTATTGGAACCATTGGTTGCAGTATGGCAGCATTGGTTTCTGTATTGCTAAATGCCTACAATTCCGGCTCATAATGCTCCTAAGCAGGGTTTGCGGACAAAGGCAGAAACCTCTTCGAATCATAACAAGTCTATCGCACTTGTATACAAGTTGGAATAAAACTGATTTTGATATGCGGCCCCCACCGAGGAGGTTTGATAAAACGCTTTGTTCTCGCTCATTTTATGGGACAACAAGTAAAACAAGTTGAAATGCATCATCAGAACTATAGACACTATAGGTTCCATAGACGAGCGCAGGCACGGTTGAGTTATTTCGATTAAGTGTGTTTTTCCACTTTTTCACAGTGTACCACGCGAATTTGACGTCACACGCTGCGTTGCTTGGGTTGCAATAGTGACGTCATGCTCGTTTGGCTACACTCGCCTTCGCCTCAGCTCGTCTATGGAACCTATAGTGTCTATAATCAGAACCAGTGCTTCCCGTGATTGGGGTTCTTTGAATGAAATTTATCACGGATCAGTTCATTATTGTAATAGCTTCCGAAAAACGTCTCTTACGGTGAGCTACATATCGATAGTGTATACAGACGTAATAAGTGTTAGATTTTTCATTCTCCTTTAAATTCAAACCCTCACAACAAATAATTTTGAAAATTCAACTACGTGTAAAATTGCAGCTTATCCTATCAAATGAATTAACATTCGATATTCTATTAAATTTGATTGAATTTTACAAGCAAGTACCATTTACATTTATTTTGATTTAGAAGAATAGTTAGATCAATTGAATGTTACGTTTATTTGCATGTTCCAAATATGTGCATGAAAATACATTTAAAATCACAGCATATTTTTATCTGTGCTGCTCATAAGTGAGGTGACGAGGGTTTTATGGGAATGATTAGTGTTGACTTATATTCGTTAAGAACTTCCTGTGATCGCCTTACAAACTATTCTACACCGTGCTCAATAAGTTCGGATACACTTCCGAAATGCAATAAAATAACGCAAAAAAATACCCCAAGGGAGCTGATGCGTAACATTATCAACTGTCTTGAAAGTATAATTTCAAAGCACCGGTTTTGTCAAGGGAACATCCATAAATTACGTAACGCTTAGAGGGGGAGGGTGGGATGAGTGAAGTGTGACATTTCATACAAAAAGTTTTGATGATTCATGCAAAAAGTGTGACATAGGGGGAAAGTGGGGGGGGGGGTTGAAAATGGTCGATTTTTGCGTTACGTAATTAATGGATCTTCCCCAAGGGAAATCGCCAAATATTGAATGGCTATTTTTTTGCACGTGCATTTCTTATGGGCGTTCAACAATATGCGAAAAAATTAGCCGTTCAACATTTGGCGATTTCTCCTACATCAAATATTTGAAATAACTCCCCCTTTTAGTCTTTACCAGCTTCGAATGTTTTTCTAAAACTGTAACGTCTGGCACGCCCGTATTCCATGTGCAAGTCCTTCCAAGTATTCTGGATTTCTACTGTTTTTAGTTCCCGAATACAAAACATGTTAATTGTGTATTCTGTAAAGGTGCTTGTGACAAATTTTACTTCCTTACGACAACTATTACAAGAATATCATTGAATATATATAATGAGTCATATATTAATGACAGGATTCAAGCTTTCAAAATGTGGCCTGTGAAATAGTTGCATCCTAGCTCTCCAGATCTGAATACGGTGGGTTTTTTCGTTTGATCCTACTTGCTAACTATAGTGAGGATTGCACAATCTAGAATTTGACTCATTTCAAGGAGGATATCTAGAAATTTTCATTTAAAACATTTATCAAACTTTTTCGTCAGGATGGTTTATAAATTCAATGTTCTCCATTATTTTTAGGAATATGTGATGTCTATAAGAATTAATAACGTACTCGAAAAAATATACGATTTTTATACATTTTTATTATAGCCGTAGAGACTCATTTGCTGGTCCTGTTAGGATGCTCTATGCTAGAATCTTTTGTTACCTAATCAGTTCCATTAATCAGCCAAACATTTTGGCACGTTGCAACTTTTTTCGCCATGCCGTGTTTTATACCCACAAACGTGGACAGCATAAACAAACGAATATCAATCAACATCTTTCGCAAAGTGCGGTGCGCAACCGTGGCTCGATTGGATCTAAGTGCGTCAAGGTTGCAGCTCACTTCAGAGCAGTTTAAGAGCAGTTGGCACTACGGCATCTGACGACGACGTGCCTACGACTGGCCGATCTGGTTGATTACCTCTCAACAACGTCTCCGCTGCGGATCTCGACTCCGCACTTGGCAATTTGGTTCCATTGAGTCGCATGCCAAGCCAAGTCCACAAGCGTCGTCGGTCTGCGCTGGAGTTTTCTAATCGCATTTTTGGTTCAGTGTCCGCGAAGTGGTGGTATGGCTTGCTTTGCTTTTATTGCCGTAGTGACCTTAGTACGGAGAACAATTTTTACGATAATTACATGTGCTCCCCTCCCTCGGTCAATTTCAGTGCCCCTGCTGCCTCCGTCGTCAGTCTCTCGGCAATGTCTGACAGAAAAGACATATTAAGTGCGTAGATCTTTAGTCTGTACATGAGATAATTCATTCAGCCTTGTGCGTAATTCCATTTGAGGAAGAGTATGTTCCTAATGTCTGTTTGAAGCAAGAGATGTAAAAGCTATATTTTCTGTAGAAAATTTGCGATGTCAAGGTCTTAGTAAGAGAATTGAACGTTGAATCACCTTTTTGTATATCTATTCTATTTTCCGCATTAGATTAACATTGGCACGGCGTTGCAAAGTTATATTATTTAAAATATTTACGGCATTTTAATGTACATTCAATTTATTTAAATGTTTCATGTTCCGGCGAGCCTTGTTAGAAAAATGCACATCTCGCGCTGAAAAATCCTCTTTCTGCAGCTTGAGGGGTTATAAAACATGATCGATTCAGCACCTTCCAAGGTTACTGTTCCGGTTCTTCATCTAATAGCTCCGCATTCCTCGTATCAGAAACAGTTAAAATAAAAGCAAATGGACTTGTTTCTTATTTCGTGAGCATGCATGTGAGAACCGATCAGATATTTGCTTCATTTTTCAAGGCGTAACGAAAAAGTTGCATGTTATTTCCCTTAGTAAGCCCTTAGTGCTATATATCAGTTAGTCGACTTAGTTAGGTGGATTCAGGTGATGTATGTTTGCCTAATTGAATAGAAATAAGTTACATTTGACGTAGAATCATCTATGAAAAAACACTGCATGGTACATTCCAGATTAGCACACATGTGGTATACTGCCGTAATCTGAAAAAGTGTCGTATACGCCATTTTCCAAAAATGGTGTTAATATGAGTAGTACTCGTCGAGCTCTTTAACAGAAAAATGAAAATCATGTAAGTTGTAATTTGGCGCATACGTCACTTTGTCAGATTACGGCAGTATACAAGTACAGGGGCTAGAAAATAAGTTTAAATATTCAAAATTTTGTCGAAATTCAAATCGGCATGACTTTGTTTGAAATAATCCGATTTTGATAAAACCGGGACCATTGAACGCAAAAACTCTCTAGTTTTCTGTCCTCGTATGGGTATGTTGAAAATGCTTTCCTTCTTCTGATTGTCATTTTATGTGACATTCACTTTCATATGCTTTCCCAAGGAACCAAATCTCATTTGCTAATCAATGCTGGCTGCAGATAAAGAATCCTTCACAAATACGCAGAGATATAGTCTTACATTTCTCAAAATGTATCTTTATATTAAATTCTATTTTCATGGTCTCGAAAAAATTTGAAATTTGACACCCATAAATACATATATGCATGGTTCCATGGTTCTAAACCCGACCCCATCTTCGGAGGCGCCTGGAACCTGCTATAAAAAGGCAGTGTTTACTTTCATCCTGAAAATGATTCTATAAACATCTTCTCGTAAAGCCATGAAGTAAGATACCCATAATCACATTATTCCTATCCTGTTATTATTTCATTATATTTCCGGAATCGTTTTCATGGAAGTGCCCATATCTCTGAGTATTCTTGACGGATTCTTGAACTGCAGCCAGAATTTGTCAGTAAATGCGTTCTAGTCTCTGGGGAACATAAAATGGCAAGCTAAAGAAAAAAAAACATTTTTTACATACCCTCGGAAAACCCGAAACATCTCCGGTGTCCGTCGACCGATCTGAGATTTAAAATAACGATAGAAAATTAGAAGAGTTTTTGTGTCCGATTATATGTAAAGTTATGCTTATATGAAATTCGACTAAATTTTGCCTATCTCAACCTTTTTGTTCAATCCCTGTACATATACAATTGAATTAGGTTATACTTGAGTTGCAGCAATCAAATCAATCCGAATTGTGCTGCTAGGGTTGGACCTCGACATTATGAGTAATAACTCAAATCCGATCTGTCTTTAAGCGGATGCACTGCTGTGGCATATTCACTGTCATATGGACAATGAACAATGGTCATATGGACGCTTGCCAGACTCCACGGAATCCCCAGAATTTACTCGAATGTTGACTCCTTAGCTTCGCAGAGCCATGCATACAGAATTGTCTTTCGTTTTCCCATGATTTCCAGCAAATCCTCGAAGCTAGAGACTCACTTGCGGAGCTCGAAACTTCTGGCGTGGACATATCCTACATTCACAGCTTCCTCGATCATGTCCGCGCTATCGAAGTAGATATCGACGTAGTGGTGACCCTCTTTTTACTTCCGTTCTGGCGTCCCACACGAGACGATACTTTTTCTTCATGTTCTGCGGAACGTACAAAACCTTACACTGCAATCCAATGCTAACAGCTGTTGCTTCGTGCTGCGCGTAGCCTTTGACGAGAAAGTAGGCGATCATGATGCGAACTCTGGCATACATATTGGGGTCCTTCCTCATGCGTTTCTCCAGACACGTTAGTCGCTTGACCGTCATGATGTAGTTACCAGAAACTCTATATTGTCGTCCTTTTACAGCAGACACGTTTCGAATCGATAGCCGATTCTCCTAGTATTTTTCACAATTTTCGGTTCCGTCAGCCTGTAGACTTGACAGCTCCTGTTGACCAATTTGCAACTCGAGCGAGCGTACAGGTGAATATATTCCTTCAAACCGATCAGTATCTGTGGAGAGGCTTGCTTTTGACGTCTGTAATCGGCAGACGTTAGAGGTTGCTCACCACTTTCAAAACAGCTATCGTGGCAGCATATAAACAGACTCACGCACTGGGAAACTTTTTCGATCCGAAAAACTCTAGAGGTGTTCGTCTCGTGTGGCGATTGTCACTTTTCGACTAACGTATACGATGATCTTTCTTTCATCCAGAAATGCGATAGTGTTAGCATTAGCATTGAGCAATTCGCACAAATTCGTAGGTGGTACAAGCCCGGACTAGGTGGCACGGCAAATGCTGGGTAAAGCGTACCATTGGTACTTCGCGTACATGAAGGAATAAAACAGACCCCATCTCGCGGTTCTTAGCGTCTCACTCAGCAACTCCTATCCCTACCTCCCCGCGGTGCTGGCCGGGACACGAGCAACCTTAGGGAAGATCGGGTAATCAACCCCGGTGGGAACTATGGTCGTATGCTGACAGGAAAGGAGGAGTTTGCTCCTCTCCGGAGGTGCAAATCTTATTGAGCGTCTGTTCTCCATGTCAGGATCGGCTCACAACAGCGTCTGTTCTCCATGTTAGGGGCGGCTGATCATCGTCCGAGTGCCAGCGAGGGACTCTAAGTGAAACTGTGCACCATGGTCCACCGGAAATTTAGGGGGTTTGGTGTCAGGCCCTGCAAGCCAGCCAAAAAAACTCACGCAACGAACAATCAACAAGAGAGTACGGACCGGAACCATCGGCGAAGACCACTGCGACGAAAAGGGACTAGCGATTGGACACTCGGTTCGTGGAACTGAAAATCTCTCAACTTCATCGGGAGCACACGCATACTCGCCGCTGTGCTCAAGGACCGTGGATTCGGCATCGTAGCGCTGCAGGAGGTTTGTTGGAAGTAGAGATGGGCAAAACGGATCACTCCGCTGAACGGATCAGATCTGGATCATTCAGTCTAATGATATCTTGGGAACAAAATTAAATTAGAATGCAAATTAGTGAAATGTTTGTCATTCAAATTGACCCGTACATACTACTTTAAGCTTTTCAATTTGTCATTTACTTCACAAATGGTCTGATAATTTGCTGATCTGGTGAACCGGATCTTTCAAAAAGTGAGCTACGAATCATTTGCTCACATCAAAGATCCGGATCATTTTAACGGTTCCGGATCCTAACGCCCATCTCTAGTTGGAAGGGATCAATGGTGCGAACGTTTAGAGGTAATCATACCATCTACCAGAGCTGCGGCAACACACACGAGCTGGGAAGAGCTTTCATAGTGATGGGCGATATGTAAAGGCGCGTGATCGGGTGGTGGCCGATCAATGAAAGAATGTGCAGGTTGAGGATCAAAGGCCGGTTCTTCAACTTCAGCATAATCAACGTCCATAGCCCACACTCCGGAAGCACTGATGATGATAAGGACGCATTCTACGCGCAGCTGGAACGTGAGTACGACAGCTGCCCAAGTCACGACGTCAAAATCATCATAGGAGATTTGAACGCTCAGGTTGGCCAAGAGGAGGAGTTTAGACCGACTATTGAACAGCTACCGGAGGAGTGGAAGGAAGGGGTTATATGCCCCATCTACAAGAAAGGCGGCAAGCTGGAGTGTGAGAACTTCCGAGCGATCACCATCCTTAATGCCGCCCACAAAGTGATATTCCAGATCATCTTCCGTCGTCTGTCACCATAAGTGAATGAGTTCGTGGGAAGTTATCAAGCCGGCTTCGTTGACGGCCGCTCGACAACGGACCAGATCTTTACTGTACGGCAAATCCTTCAAAAATGCCGTGAATACCAGGTCCCAACGCATCATCTGTTCGTTGATTTCAAGGCGGCATACGACAGTATAGACCGCGTAGAGCTATGGAAAATTATGGACGAGAACAGCTTCCCTGCCCAAGCAACACCTCTTGTTTCTCAGTGAGTAACAACAACTGTGGTGTGACTTACTAAAGGTCTGACTTATGCATAACACGTCGTATTTGAAACTCCTTTGTGACAAAAAAAAGCGCAAGAGGTGGAGCCTATTTGCAACATCTTGCGGCTACAATGAAAATAAAAACACAAAAACCAACCGGGAATCAAACCATGGACCTTGAAATTTGCAACCTTCTACTATAACCATCACACCAACAATTCTATTTGGAAATGCTGCTACAAGTGCACTACATAAACAACAAAGTCATTTGTAACTTCATTGTACCTGATTCGGAACATGCAGGGGACTGTCAAAAATAAAATACTGCTCAGCTGAGCTCAAAGTGTTTTGCAACATATCAGAAACATTGTCGTAACAGCAGTGTTATTAGTGTTATTAATGCTGCAACTTATCTGTTTTGTTTCTGATATGAAACACAACGAATTTTAAACCACCCAAGGAGTCAGATGGGTAGAATATTGTGACGCCACTTAAACGGAAAGGAAACTTGTGTTTTTTCTGAAACTGGGAAGTGGCTTTAATGTGACTCGATGTATTGCCAGTGTTTTCAATGCAATTTATTACACTAAGCGAACTGGACTATCGAAATTCATAACTGGTGCCTTATGAATCTTTGACTGATTATTCCACCAACAGTGCTTCTTATACGCAGTTAGCTTCCAGAGTAATGAAGCGTCCCGACCCCGACGTCCATGGTTCGAACCCAGTCTGCCGCACTTCACTTTTTTTTCAAATGAAAATCATCATTGATAAGGCAACATATTGAAATTCATACCGATTCCTTGTGGCAAATTTTCATAAGGCGTTTGATTGAAAATCATACGTCCATTTTCCTCAGTGTAGGAACAAACACCTAATTGAAAGATGTTGCGCGTGCTGCTTTGGTGGGAAGCTTACCAGACTGATCAAAGCAACGGTGGATGGTGGGCAAAACTGTGTGAAGATTTCGGGCGAACACTCCAGTTCGTTCGAATCGCGCCGGGGACTAAGACAAGGTGATGGACTTTCGTGCCTGTTGTTCAACATTGCGCTAGAAGGTGTCATGCGGAGAGCCGGGTGTAATAGCCGGGGTACGATTTTCAACAGATCCAGTCAATTTATTTGTTTCGATGACATTGTCGGCCGAACATTTGCAAAGGTGGCAGAACTGTACACCTGCCTGAAACGTGAAGCAACAAAAGTTGGACTGGTGGTGAATGCGTCAAAGACAAAGTACATGCTTGTGGGCGGAACTGAGCACGACAAGGACCGCCTGGGAAGTAGTGATAGACGGGGATACCTTCGAGGTGGTCGAGGAATTCGTCTACCTCGGATCCTTGCTAACGACTGATAACAATGTCAGTCGTGAAATACGAAGGCGGAAGTCATCTGTGGAAGTCGGGCCTACTACGGGCTCCAGAAGAAACTGTGGTCAAAAAAGATTCGCCACCGCACCAAATGTGTCATGTACAAGACGCTAATAAGACCGGTACGGACATGAAAGATGGACATTGCTCGAGGAGGACTTGCAAGCACTCGGATTATTCGAGAGACGGGTGCTTAGGACCATCTTTGGCGGTGTGCAAGAAGACGGTGTGTGGCGGCGAAGAATGAACCACGAGCTCGCCCAGCTCTACGGCGAACCCAGTATCCAGAAGGTAGCTAAAGCCGGAAGGGTACGATGGGCAGGGCATGTTGCAAGAATGCCGTACAGCAACCCTACAAAGATGGTGTTCGCTTCCGATCTGGCAGGTACGAGACGACGTGGAGCGCAGCGAGCGAGATGAGCAGATCTGGTGCAAAACTAATTGGCGAGCGTGGGGCCTATTCGAGGATGGAGAGATGCGGCCTCGAACCGTGTATTATGGCGTCAAATTGTTGATTCAGTGTTATCTGTTTAGATGTAGACTAGATAAATGAATGAACAAGCCCGGACTGTTGTACGAGAGTATTATCACTTGCATCCGTTACCACGTATATTGATATGGGACTAATCACTATCTCTTAGATGGAGGCAATGCACTCTCCAATAATCGAGAACTGTCCTGGCCACGTCCTTGCGAATGCTGAGGAAGGGGAAGGATCGTTAGTTCGACACCTACTTGAGAAAGATGCAGAGAACTCTACGACCTCTCATAGGTGCCACGGGAGGTTTTGGAATTGTTAGTGTGGAAGGTTATAACATTAGGAATCTTTTTGATAGAACGTGAAACACAGAAAAAGCTAAGATAGAAATGCAAAATACGAAAGGAACGTACCTGGAATTAAACCCACGACCTCCTGCTTATAAGGCAGCAGCGGTAGCCACTAGACTACCGAGCTAGTTTTTAGGCCATCCAGAAATGCGATAGTGTTCATCGAATATTCTCCACATTACAAGGTGACGAGCATCATGTAGAAAACACGATAGGCTTCGGTTGTGCTGCTTAAACTATGCAATTCAGATTGATTGACTTAACGTGTTGTTAGCTCGGTAGGTTCCAGGTGGTTGACGAGCCCTTCAGACACTCCTGTAGCCGTCTCAAAATTTCCACGTCCGAAAAGCCGCACGTCTTCATCCACGAAACGTACCTACCGATGAACATTGGCTGTTCTTCCATTTTTTTGGAAACATTGGCGTCTTCCTGGACACCTTCGTTGGTTCTCGTTGCCGATTTTATGATTCCTACTAGCTTCCGAGTCGACTTCTCCTAATTTTTCTCTTCTTCCAAATTCTTCGAACTCTCTTCCGTAGCTGTTTTTCTTCCTCATATTCGGAACTTTCTTCTTCATCGTAGAAACTTTCTTCATTGGGCGATTCTTCTTCTTTCAATTCTTTTCATGTTTCATGTTCACAACATTCGGCATCTGGAGTATTACCTTACTTTCTATATTCTAGAATTTGGCATCGGATGGTTCCGGTAGGGTATTTAGCATCGCTTACCACTACTTTAACTGGAACAACTTTACCAGGCTTACCATTTTCTGACTTTCTTTTTTGAGCTCCTGGCCGGTTATTCGTCTTCAGCTTCGTCTTCAGTCTTCCCTCGGTGTGTCTATAATTTCGCTTTGTAATGCGTTACGCAGGCGTGTTACGTATTAATCTATCAATAAGTCTCTTGAATTATGAAATAAAATGTATGGTATTTGGAACAAATTCCCTTTGATATTGAAAATATAATTATAACAAATGATATGCTAAGGAAATATGCCCATTTTTCTGATTTGTTTCAAAGAAACAATTGATTTTAATTGAGAAACATATAGAAGCAAGCAATCTTCTCAGGAAAACAGAAACGTAACAATTTAAAGGGATTTTAAAAATCTCTTCAGTGGAAGCTAGATAGCAAATGTGAGCATGTTTTGAGACACCAATAGACCACTCATATGCATGCATGTGTGTGTATGTGTGCTAATTCTGAAATTTACTGCCATATAAATCTAACTCATTTTTTGGGTATTAAACAAGATTAGTTTTACAAAACTAGGCATGCATAAGGTAAAATATATGTTGTTATTGAACGCTATTGAGTTTTGTTCAGAACAATGACTGATTTAGTTAGTTCTGGATTAATTAATATCGAGGTCTCTGGAAATTACGAGTACATACGTTACGATAGTTACTTACCGTGTTACTAACCGTCACTAAACTATTTTCAACAAATGAAATGTTGTGTTGGCCTTTGCCTTGTAGCTTGATGTTCAGTGAACATGTTTGTTGATATCTGCTTGAAATCCACTTACCTAATCAACATTATTCTGCTCGGGCGTTGGTTTCCTTTATTCAGTCAAAATAGTGCGATTTCCTTTGAAATTAAATTAAATCTCTCAAGCAGGGCACCATACGGCTTAGTGAACGAACTTCGCAATAATACTCCGGGTAGTTTCAATTCCGTCAACATAATTTTTAATCGCGTTGATATAGTTGATAGACAATGGCGAACGTTTTCGAATACAGATTTTCTTCGAGATTTTTGCCAAAATTTTGCTAACAGTAAAACTGGTCCGTACTGCATTTTCTGACTTGATGTTTTTTTTCCGAATGAAGAGAATTTATTTATTCTTTAACCTACTGTTCCAACAATAATTTGAATCAATAATGGACATTTAAAATAAATGAACTCCTTAGCTTTGTAGCTCTTCTGACTTTTTGACGTTGGACATCGTCTTACCCGAAGGTGTGTCAAATCAGAATCTAAAAATGGGGACCGTCACGAAATCATGTAAGATTTTGAGCGTTCATAGAGCCTTTATCTTTTGATGGATTTTCGAGATTTATATATCAATCGACTACGCAATTCTCCAGCAATTTGTCAATTCCATTTGATTATTTACGATAAACTATTGAAAACTTCAATTCTTGTCCTATCCAGTAAAAATATCATAACGAATCAATCCTATTCATGCTTTCCCAACACGGACATCAGAATCATGTAAGCTACGGGCCTTATGACCTACCGTTTCATTTTCTCCGGGTATAAAAAGGCCCATGATTCGGGCTCGTGCGCAACCAACAACAAGCTCGCGCGTTATTTCTATACGATGATCCACGGTGAGTGGTCACGGAGAGCGCACATAACGATGGCGTTGGTCCTAGCATCGAAGGCGGTGTTTTCTGCATCTGTAACAATTAAGCGGCAAACTATCGAGAGGCTATCGTTGGTGTCAGCGGCAGTGCAGTGAAATTTTCTTGGATGGCGCTGGATCTGGTTTTGTTGCAGGAACAATAAATTGGTTCTTTTCAGGACCAGGACCGTGTCAGAAGGAGAAGCTGCAAAAACGTATTCGCATGGATGGAAATAAAACCTGGAACAAGTACTAAAATTATAATTTTGGAAACTTCACTAGACTGCTGTGATCCATGCGAATAATTTTCGGCTGCATCTTTCTCTGACGCGTGATCGTGATTCCGCTACCGATGGAAACTATCTGCCATCACCAAGCGATTACTTTGTACTTTGATCAAAATTCGTCTCGCCTCAATTTGCGGCTTAAGAGCTGCTTTCACTGATAGTAGCTAATCGTTAGTACTTCAGACAAGAAAATTTAATCTGAGCGCTGCTGATGCTTACGATCGCATGACCCGCACCATCACCTTTGGTGGGTGTTACGGTTACACAAAATTTGCACTCTTACCAATCAACAAAGAGGTGGGTCTAATGGGCCTCCTTGATTTTAGCCACTTGATTGAAAATTTCTTAAAAATTTTACGATTTTGACAATGAAAACATTATTTTGTCGCCGCATGTCGCCGCTACTTTACATGTACCACGTTTCAGATTACCTTCAGACCTTTCAGGGAGCGTCGAGAAAGTTTGCAAATATTTGCACATTTACATTTCCATTGAAAAAATGTCTAATTCGAGGTAATTTCTTATAAGAAAAATCAAAAAGAGCACTGATAGGTGGATATGTCGCACCATTCACGTTTATTTGTATTCAATGCTGAAATTCGCTTCATTTAAAACTTATTGCTAGCAAATCGGATGAGTATAAGTGCCAAAAGGGTGTTTTTCCTATACACTTTATGAAATTATAGTATTTTGAACATAATTTTTGAACGCGTTGACCTATTAGGCTCATTTTTCAAGAGAAACACCGGAAGAAGAACGTCCGCTGAATGCATCTTCTTTGGTGAGCGAATCGATTGAGGCAATTTTTATGCTCATTTGTATATACACACACGCACATGCGAACAAAACTACGCACATCAAAGTGTATACATACATACATACATACATACATACAGACATACATTATCTCAATTTTTCGATTGATATTCAGTAGTCGGCTTTCCAGGCCTTCTATCGAAAATGCAGGAAGGCAAAGCTGTCAACATATATTCGCATAGATGGAAATAAAACCTGGGATTCGAGTGATGATGATCGACAATAATTCTTTTTACTGGAATAGATTCTTTTCAATCAATTCGAACAATGAGTAAAACTCAAGTTGGTAATATCCCTCTTCCAGTGATTATTTTGGCCCTAAAAAGGGCATTTTGGTTTAATATATCAGTTCTAATCTGCTCCATTGCCTCAGCGATATGACACCAAGATTTTTCGCTTAAAAGCTGCGGCCCACGGGTCGTACGTTGGGCAGCCCTGGTGTACATGATACTGGGTCATAACATTAATGTCATTTGACACTAATTCGGCTCTCACTCCGCCAGCTTCAGGTTTAGAGCAATGACTTATTCAAGGGCTACATGTTTATGTAAAAAACACAATTGTAATAAACTTGTGGTCTCCAGTAGCCTTGCGAGCAAAGGCGTAGGATTGCCAATCTGGAGATGGCGAGTTCGATTCTCGGTCCGGTCTAGGATGTTTTCGGGTTGAAAACTTTCGCGACACCCTGGGCATAGCATATCCAATGTACTTGCCACACAAGATACATACTTATTCAATGGTGGGCATAGAAAAGCTTTCAATTAATAACTGAGGAAATGCTAATAGAAATAATAAAGTTGAAAAGCAGGCCAAGTTCCAGTTGGAATGTAGAGCCATCGAAGAAGAAGAAGAAGAATAAACTTGTGGAAAAAGTTATAAACAAATTAGTCTCATGACATCGAAATGACATTTCCCGTCACTGGAAATAGGCCGAAGGTCATAAGGCATATTGATAAGTTAGAAGTGAGTTATAAGAAGTGAGAAGTAAGAAGTAAGAAGTGAGAAGTGAGAAATGGAAAGTGAGCAGTGAAAAGTGAGAAAGGGGGAGTGAGAAATGATCAGGAAAAAGTGATAAATGACAAAGAAGATGAAGAAGGAATAAGAGAAAGGAATAAAGAAAAAGTAAGAAAGAAGAAGGAAGAAAAAAGAGAAAATTTGGAAAAAGAAAGAACTGACTTCTCACTTTTCATTTCACACTTTTATCGTATGACCATTCGGCCTTATGACCTTTGGCTCAATGACCTGATACCGGTGTTAAAATGCTCCAGCATATTCATTCATTTATTTAGTCCACATCTATACAGATAACACTGAATCAACAATTTGACGCCACAATACACGGTTCGAGGCCGCATCTCTCCATCCTCGAATACGCCCCACGCTCGCCAAGTCGTTCTGCACCTGGTCTGCCCATCTCGCTCGCTGCGCTCCACGTCGTCTCGTGCCTGCCGGATCGGAAGCGAACACCATCTTTGCAGGGTTGCTGTCCGGCATTCTTGCAACATGCCCTGCCCATCGTACCCTTCCGGCTTTAGCTACCTTCTGGATACTGGGTTCGCCGTAGAGCTGAGCGAGCTCATGGTTCATTCTTCGCCGCCACACACCGTCTTCTTGTACACCGCCAAATATGGTCCTAAGCACCCGTCTCTCGAATACTCCGAGTGCTTGCAAGTCCTCCTCGAGCATTGTCCATGTTTCATGTCCGTAGAGGACTACCGGTCTTATTAACGTCTTGTACATGACACATTTGGTGCGGTGGCGAATCTTTTTCGACCGCAGTTTCTTCTGGAGCCCGTAGTAGGCCCGACTTCCACAGATGATGCGCCTTCGTATTTCACGACTAACGTTGTTGTCAGCCGTTAGCAAGGATCCGAGGTAGACGAATTCCTCGACCACCTCGAAGGTATCCCCGTCTATCGTAACACTGCTTCCCAGGCGGACCCTGTCGCGCTCGGTTCCACCCACAAGCATGTACTTTGTCTTTGACGCATTCACCACCAGTCCAACTTTTGTTGCTTCACGTTTCAGGCGGGTGTACAGTTCTGCCACCTTTGCAAATGTTCGGCCGACAATGTCCATGTCATCCGCGAAGCAAATAAATTGACTGGATCTGTTGAAAATCGTTCCCCGGCTGTTACACCCGGCTCTCCGCATGACACCTTCTAGCGCAATGTTGAACAACAGGCACGAAAGTCCATCACCTTGTCTTTAGTCCCCGGCGCGATTCGAACGAACTGGAGTGTTCGCCCGAGATCTTCACACAGTTTTGCACACCATCCACCGTTGCTTTGATCAGTCTGGTAAGCTTTCCAGGGAAGCTGTTCTCGTCCATAATTTTCCATAGCTCTACGCGGTCTATACTGTCGTATGCCGCCTTGAAATCAACGAACAGATGGTGCGTTGGGACCTGGTATTCACGGCATTTTTGAAGGATTTGCCGTACAGTAAAGATCTGGTCCGTTGTCGAGCGGCCGTCAACGAAGCCGGCTTGATAACTTCCCACGAACTCGTTCACTAATGGTGACAGACGACGGAAGATGATCTGGGATATCACTTTGTAGGCGGCATTAAGGATGGTGATCGCTCGAAAGTTCTCACACTCCAGTTTGTCGCCTTTCTTATAGATGGGGCATATAACCCTTCCTTCCACTCCTCCGGTAGCTGTTCGTTTTCCCAGATTCTGACTATCAGTTTGTGCAGGCAAGTGGCCAGCTTTTCCGGGCCCATCTTGATGAGCTCAGCTCCGATACCATCCTTACCAGCTGCTTTATTGGTCTTTAGCTGTTGAATGGCATCCTTAACTTCCCTCAAGGTGGGGGCTGGTTGGCTTCCATCGTCCGCTGAACTGACGTAGTCATCTCCTCCGCTGCCTTGACTTTCATTGCCTGTACTCTCAGCGCCATTCAGATGTTCCTCGTAGTGCTGCTTCCACCTTTCGATCACCACACGTTCGTCCGTCAAGATGCTCCCATCCTTATCCCGGCACATTTCGGCTCGCGGCACAAAGCCTTTGCGGGATGCGTTGAGCTTTGATAGAACTTGCGTGTATCTTGAGAACGGCACAGCTGTTCCATCTCCTCGCACTCCGCTTCTTCCAGGCGGCGTTTCTTCTCCTGAAAAGGCGGGTCTGCTGTCTCCGCTTCCGTCTATAACGTTCCACGTTCTGCCGGGTACCTTGCTGCAGCGCGACCGCCCGCGCTGCGTCCTTCTCCTCCAGAATCTGTCTGCACTCTTCGTCGAACCAATCGTTCCGTCGACTTCGACCCATATACCCGACGTTGTTCTCCGCTGCGTCGTTAATGGCTGCTTTGACTGTATTCCAGCAGTCCTCAAGAGGGGCCCCATCGAGCTCACCCTCTTCCGGCAACGCTGCCTCGAGATGCTGCGCGTATGCAGTGGCGACATCAGGTTGCTTCAGTCGCTCTAGGTCGTACCGCGGCGGTCGTCGGTACCGAACATTGTTGATGACGGATAGTTTTGGGCGCAGTTTAACCATCACCAGATAGTGGTGTAACCAACCGTTTACTGGTTACAATGTACCAAGAGTTTTGTGAACGTCAGCTTGATTTTGTTTAAATTTTGTAAATATGTTTTGTTGGAAATATTATGTCAGTAAATGTTTAAATATAAAATTATTGTTTATGCTCCGTTACTATTATGCGTTTGAGTAAATATTGATTTTATATTTATTAGCAATGTTGATGCCACAAATTACTTGTAAATTTATTTATATACTTTTGTCCATTATTTATTTATTTATCTTTGTTTAAAACTTATTTCACTAGATTAAAATTAGGTAGATTAAAATTTGTTAATTAATTTATTAAAACTTGCGTGCAAGACAATTTAAATTCAAATGGCATCAACCCAATACTATGTACCCCTCGAAAACGTTACAACTGTTATAGTATCGCTGGTCATCACAGTGGGCAAATGGAAGATGGCGATGTGCAGGATAATGAGCGGGAAAAACGATTTGGATGCTGGGAAAATGATATAAAAGGCCACAATTCCCTGTGGCCGCCCTCTTGTATTTTCTAAACTGGCCCGGAGGAACGACGAAAAGCGGCAGCGTCCGTCACACAGTTATAGTGACCACGCGTTTCGAGAAGCTAAAGTTAAAAGTTAAAAGTGAAACCGTTTAGTGAAGCCACACGAATACGTTAATATTCCGCTAATCGGTCTATCGAGTAGGATCAGTGTGGACTTTAAGCTAAATCCAGCGGTCCAGATTTGTAAAACGTATATACGTCGCGAGTGAAAGCCAGGTCGATGAAGTGTCAGAAAGAAGCGGTACTTGTATAGCGTGTGTCCGTGGGTTATTGTAGTCAATAGACAGACAAACAGCCGGACAATAGGACCGTTGGAAGAAAACCGCATGTGATTCCGACCAAACAGTTTAGATCCTGCTCGATTTTGAAAGACTCGCGTAGAAAAGTGCACACGGTACCGTTCCCCGGGCCCACAGTGAAACGTGAGGCCATTCGTTACGAGGCCGAGTTGCCGCAGAAGCAAAGTTGGACCCTGTTCGAACCGAATCTGCAAGTCAGTTGGTGTCCCTCGCCGGCTGCGTACGTCATGCCTGAAGCCGCTCCCGTTCCACAAGTCGACCAACGAGCATCGATATCGGCCGCAACGAAAAGTGATCGTTAAATGCGCAAGTAAAAACAAAGTTATTCGAATGAACATGTGTTCCACATTTCCCCTGTCCCTCTTATAATGTAATAAACGAATTTATTATGCATGGTCCAACAAATCAAGCTGTTTCGTCCTTTTTATGATTGAATGTAATTACTCAATGTAACTTTTGTTCCTAAAATTATCAGTGGTAAGTAATAGAGATTAATTTAGATTTGTCCAAAAGATCACCGCAGCAAATACGACCCATCAAGTGCGTGGCAACCATTGTCTTGAAATACGGCTCCTATAGAGCAGTGGTGCTTAACCTACAGGAGTTCTCAAGACACCAGTGGTTGGCAACGGACTTTTTAAATGACTTTCAATTGGCGCCCAGCGTAAAAGAAAAAGCGGTTTACTTTCCAAGGACCAAAAGTAAACCTCTTTTTCAGGTGGTCTCGTGGAGAAATTTCAATTAATTAAAAAATTAATCAAAATCATCGCGTAGTCATCAGAACAATTCAGACAAAAAAACCACGTTGCGTTAAGGTTAAGAATTTTGAATTGTGCGCTGTTGCGAGTGATGAAAACACCACACCTCAATTCTGCTGCTGTTGTGACAGGAATGATCAGAAATCCAAAATAGTTATTAAAATAACCTTCTATTTAATATACATTTATCATACTTAGTTTATCTTCCAATTTTCTGCCTCATTATTCAGTTTTCTTTCAAACCAAGTGTTTCTTAGGGTGAAGTGGACAGGCTCACTCCACTAGATTGGAACAATCCGTTGGAAAGAGCTCCTCTGATTTATTATGAAAAATCATCCGACGAATTGAGCGAGTGATCTGGTGGAGCAGTAGTCGCGCTGAGCGCCGTTAAATACCTGGTGTGGTTTTTTTTTCAATATTTCGTGGTTTGCATGCATTATTACCGTTTTTCTCAATTAGTTCATTTATGGTTTAATTAGTTTTTTTATTTGAAATAAATTATTGTAAATTGGTTTTTCTCATTCATACATTATAATGGCTAAATCAACTATGTCATATGACCAAGCGAGTACTATTATTTCTAAATGGTATTTCTCGATGAGAGTCGATTTTCTTACGGATGAGGAACTCGATGGCGAGTTGCAGGCTCGTCGAGTCATTATTACACGAGACATGAATCTCGCTCGCAAGCGGAAATCCTTGCGAGATTGTATAAAAACGGAAAGTGAAAGTGCAAGTAATAGCGTAATTCATGTCCCGAGCGACCCTCCGCTGAACTGAAAGAGTGTTCATTGCGGTGCTCGGACATTAGAACTCTGTTAGAAACAGAGCAGGATGAGGAGAAAAGAACTATTTTGCCACCGTTTGTTACACTATGCAGCGCGTATTGTTAGGCTGTTGACAGCCTCGCGAGGATCTCCAAACCTTCACAGCCATATGCAGGGTATGGTAGTGGAAATAGTCAATGAGTTAGAGCAGAGTTTTGGTCGTTTTCATCGGATCAGGATTAGTCACTGAATCGACTCAAAGGCAGGAAGAAAACACGTTAGGAAAGGAGGGAGAGAATTCGCAATTAGACACCGAGCCGGAAAATGCTGGCCAAACAGTTGAACCAAATCTTCCAGGTCCACCAGTGTCTCAAAGAATGCTTCAGTTCAGCACGAATGAACTCGATTGGATCCATTGGCTGGAATCGCGGATCGTGGGTCTCGAGAATGAGCTAGAAAAACAGAAATCGAAAATAAATGTAGCAGTTCAAACTGATCCCTGCGCTATTTCGAATTCCAATCATCTCATAGATAGATCATACAGTCCGTTTCCAGATCATTTCACAAGTTTTTCAACACACTATACCCAGAACCCATTCCAATCAGCACGCAATAGCCATAGTTTTCCCGCCTTCGAAACAGTACCTACAAATCACCATACTAATCTACTTCCTAACCCAACTCTAATGCCGTCTGCTCCGAACCAATCATCTCCATTCACATTTCAAAATCAATTACCCACAAACTCTCAAGCTAATAATTTGCCAAATAACCTCTCTCGAAATCCACCACCAGCTCAAATTCATTTCACGCCCTCTCAATTCCCAGTACACTATCAACATCGCCAGTCTCTGCCAGTTTCCAAATGGAATATTTCAAAATACAGCGGCGATGATCAGGGCCTAAAGCTAAATGAGTTCCTTGAACTGGTTCGGGCTCTTTCCCTTGCTGAACACATTTCAGACAGCGAACTGTTTGACTCTGCTGTACATCTCTTTTCGGGTTCGGCCCTGAAGTGGTACATGACGCAAAGATCAACCGGCCGCTTAATGAACTGGGAGCATTTGGTGTTCGAGCTTCGCCGCACCTACAGACACCCTGACCTGGATGCGCTGATTAAAATGAAAATTTACCAGCGACGCCAGCAGAAGCAAGAATCGTTCCATGAATACTACTTTGAAATGGAGAAGTTATTCAGGACGATGAGTGTACAGATCTCAGATTATGAGAAAGTACAAATATTGCAGCAAAATATGAGGGTCGATTATAAACGGCAGATGACGTTTATCCCTATACAGGACCTTGAGACACTCTTGGCTGCCGGACAAAAGCTAGACGCGTTGAATTTTTCAGCGTACAATAAAGTGTTCGGCACCGAGAAAAGTGTGCAGGCCGTTGAGAACCATAACATCACCGATAGAAATCGCCAGAAAACATTCCAGCATCCGAACCAGCAACCTAAGCGGATATCAGGAAACGATTTGTCGGGCAACCAAAACAAAACCAATCGCAACTCTGCACCTCAGTTCCAAACAATCCCTCTTCTTCCAGTTTCCACAAAGCTTCTTCAACTCCGATCGCTCCTAGAAATAATGATTCGAAAGAGCCGATTGCTGGTCCGTCCGGTAAATCTTCCCGTCCGCAAATGACTCTTGAACAAGTAGTTAATTCACATAAACCTCCGAACCATAATACCTGCTTCAACTGTGGCACTCCAGGCCATCACGTGGTTATGTGCCGGCAGCCCCGTCGCCTGTTTTGCGACAACTGTGGTTTGCACGGGTTCCCCACCGGATTCTGCCCATACTGCTTAAAAAACGGCACGCGAGCGAACGAAAATCGCCGTCCGCCGAATCCCGAAGCGTAAACTATTCGAATTTCAAACGATACCCGCCAGTCTTCTGGGAGTCAGCGACCGAAGACTGTTACACCCACCCCACCGAAGTATGTCATATAACCTACCCGTTTCTTAACGACCAACGTCCATACGTGGCAGTCAAAGTGTACGGTATGCCGTTAAAAGCCCTGCTAGACAGTGGAAGCAATTTCACCATCATCAGTGAAAAAATGTTCACTCGAATGAAGCCAAAAAAACTCCACCGCCCTTCCACTAATGTAGCCCTAAAATCAGCGAGCGGCGATGAGCTTCAAATTTTAGGTCAAGTCCAACTCCCTTTTCGTTTCCGCGATCGAATTAAAATAGTTCCAACCCTGGTAGTTCGAAATTTGGCTCTCGACTGCATTTGCGGCATGGACTTCTGGAGGAAGTTTCAAATCCAACCCAGAATACTGCAGGACGAAAGGTTACAGAACCAAGGAAATGTGGCTTCTATTGATTCACCATACGCCGAAACGAATCTATCGGAAGAAGAGAGCCGTCGGATTGATGATATCAAGCTGCTTTTTATCCCAGCAAAGACTGGACAATTAACCATAACTCCGCTCACTGAACATCGCATCGATATTAGTGATGAGTGGAAGAATAAACCACCGGTGAGACAATTCCCATATGTTATGTCTCCGAAGACACAGCAACTGGTAGCGATTGAGCTGCAGAGACTGCTGGATGTCGGAATTATCGAACGCAGTAATTCAGATTGGTCGTTGAATTGCGTACCCGTTATAAAACCCTCTAAGGTAAGACTGTGCCTAGACGCGCGCAAAATTAATGAGAGAACTGTGCGTGATGCATACCCTTTGCCCCACCCTGGCCGAATTTTGGGGCAGCTTCCCAAAGCGAGATACCTCACAACCATCGACTTATCCGAAGCGTTTTTACAGGTTGCTTTGGACCCCGGATCACGTAAATATACGGCCTTTAGTGTGCAGGGCAAAGGGTTGTTTCAGTACACCAGAATGCCCTTTGGCCTCGTCAACAGTCCGGCTACCTTGGCAAGGTTAATGGACAATGTTCTGGGTCATGGTGTACTGGAACCGAACGTTTTCGTGTATCTTGACGATATCGTCATCGTCACGGAAACGTTCGAGCATCACGTGCAGCTCCTTGTTGAAATTGCGCGCCGTCTTAGGGAGGCAAACCTTAGCATTAATTTGGAAAAGTCCAAGTTTGGGGTGAATGAAATTCCCTTCCTAGGGTATCTTCTGAGCACGAACGGACTAAGAACGAATCCGGAGAAAACTCGTCCGATCGTAGAGTATGAACGTCCCAATACCGTTACGAAGCTCAGAAGATTCCTAGGAATGGCGAATTATTATCGCAGGTTTATTCCAAACTTCAGCGGGATAACTGCAGCCCTAACTGACCTATTGCAGACGAAATCGAAACTTATTCGCTGGAATGACGACGCTGAGCGGGCTTTTTGTGACATCAAGGAATGTCTTATCACATCTCCCATACTCGGCAGTCCAGATTTTTGCAGAGAGTTTGCGATTCAAACAGATGCAAGCGACGTGGCGGTTGCTGGGGTCCTTACTCAACAGCAGGAGGGCGGAGAACGAATCATTTCGTACTTTTCCCACAAGCTAACAACACCCCAGAAAAATTATCACGCGGCAGAGAAGGAGGCTCTGGCTGCTCTCCTCGCGATCGAAGCTTTTCGTGGGTATGTGGAAGGATACCATTTTACTCTAATAACCGATTCTTCCGCCCTGACGCACATTCTTACCACCAAATGGAAGGTTGGTTCTCGATGCAGTAGATGGGCACTTCATTTGCAGCAACACACCATGACAGTGGTTCATAGGAAGGGGAAAGAGAATGTGGTTCCTGATGCCCTGTCACGAAGTGTTGCGGTCGTGCAAAGTGCACCGACTACACCATGGTACGATTCCATGCTACAAAAGGTAAGAACTCGCCCAGAAGAATTTGTTGATTTTAAGGTGGAAGACAACATTCTTCTGAAGTTTGTGTCAGCCCGCAATGATCCGTATGATTCTTGCTTCGAGTGGAAGATAATTCCAAAGGAAGCGGAAATCCCCAATATTTTGCAGGAGTGCCATGAAATGGTATTCCATCCTGGATACGAGAAAACTCTCGCTAGAATCCGGCAGAGGTATTATTGGCCTCGGATGGCTACCGAAATCCGCAGGTACTGCCAAAAATGCTCGATCTGTAAAGAAGTCAAACCAGCCTCTGTTCCAGTGGCACCCGAAATGGGTAAGATGCGACTCGCTACACGCCCCTGGCAGATAATTTCGGTCGACTATATCGGGCCCCTCCCTCGGAGCCGCAGGGGAAACCAGCACATCTTGGTTGTGTCCGATTACTTTTCGAAGTGGGTGTTGATTCAGCCTGTGAGAAGTATCGGGAGTGCATCTTTATGTGCTATTTTAAAGGATCAATGGTTTCTGCGCAATTCTGTGCCGGAAATCATAATTACGGACAATGGAAGCTCTTTTCTTTCCAAAGAATTCAAGGAACTGATTGATAGGTACAAAATAGCTCATTGGTTGAACTCCCGATACCACTCACAGGCCAATCCGGTCGAAAGAGTAAATCGGACTATCAATGCAGCGATTAGAACGTGTGTCAAAGAAGATCAACGCCTCTGGGACTCAAAACTTCCAGAAATTGAGATGTTTCTCAACTCGAGTGTACACTCGTCCACGGGATACACACCGTTCTTTATTACACACGGCCATGAGTTGTCAGAAGTTGGAACGGATCACCGCCTGGCCAGACACGACGAAGAGCTTACAATTGAACAGCGAGCTTCTAGAAAGCAGCAAATGTTCACAAAACTGTACGACATCGTCGCGAAAAATCTATCCAAGGCACATAACTTGTCAAATACAGCCTACAATCTTCGTCATCGCAGATTCGCGAAAGCCTTCGTACCAGGGCAATTAATATATAGAAAAAACATGAAACTGTCTAACGCTGCGAATCACTATAATGCCAAATATGGTAGTCAATATCTCCCCTGCCGGGTGAAAAGTAAACACGGCACTTCATCCTATGAGTTGGAGGATCTCGCAGGTAAAAATCTCGGGATCTGGCCTGCCATTCATCTCAAGCCCGGATAAACAAAACACTCTTCTCATTGACTTTATTTCCTCGCATTCAGAAAAAAAACCATCGAAAACAGCAGCTTTTCATCCTACAAACACCGAAATAATTTCGTCTTACTTTGCCTGCATCTAAAAGCATTATCGCCTCCTCACCTGAACCTAAAAGTAAACAAGAAAACAAAGGAATTAGTAAAATACTTACCTGTTCGTGAAAAAGGCATTCTTTCGTGAAAATTTCAGATTTCACAATCAAAACAACATGACAGTCGTTTGGCTATCGTGAGCTATCGTTTGACAGATTAGAAACCGAAACATCAGTGAGTCGACATTCAGGGCTGTACGATATAGAGCACGCAGCCGTTTGTTGGAAATTTCCGTGCTATGGCTCAGTAGTTTCCAAACTTTTGCTCTCGGTCTATGAGAGATTCTGAGGGAAATTACTGAATGCCGAAAAATAATTTGATTATTATCACGTTTCTCATGAAAATGAGACGCGGAGATGAGATATAATCACGACTAGAATAGGGTACCCTAAATCGTAAAATGTTTTAATTTTTTTTAAATATAAATGGATACATGAGCTGTGATGAAAGAGAAAGAATGAATGAGGGGGAGTATGAATGAAATGATTGTACGAGATCACAGTGAAAGGTAAGAAGTTTTTGTCCAATTTAGTTGAGACAGGAAAATGGAAGATGAGAAATTTATTATAACTATTCACCGTTGATGTGTAGAATAGGTTAAAGAAGGTTATCGATTCTGGGTTTCTGATCATTGTCTATCGTAATAGCGACAGTCAGTAGGCTGTTAATCTGACGCATTTTGAATAGCCTCCACATGGATTCTTTCGAAACCGATTCAAGACCTGGTCAATGAGAAGAATTGTTCCTGATTTTGACAACAGTACAGAGTTTTTTTTAAGGTGACGTGGACAGGCTCACTCCACTAAATCAGCACAATCCGTTAGAGAGAGCTCCTCTGATTTATTAAGAAAAATCATCTGACGAATTGAGCGAGAGATCTGGTGGAGAAGTAGTCGCACTGTGCACTGAAAAAAAAACTATGTTTTTTTTACCCCGTCTACGGGAAGATTGTAACCAACCGTTTACTGGTTACAATGTACCAAGAGTTTTGTGAACGTCAGCTTGATTTTGTTTAAATTTTGTAAATATGTTTTGTTGGAAATATTATGTCAGTAAATGTTTAAATATAAAATTATTGTTTATGCTCCGTTACTATTATGCGTTTGAGTAAATATTGATTTTATATTTATTAGCAATGTTGATGCCACAAATTACTTGTAAATTTATTTATATACTTTTGTCCATTATTTATTTATTTATCTTTGTTTAAAACTTATTTCACTAGATTAAAATTAGGTAGATTAAAATTTGTTAATTAATTTATTAAAACTTGCGTGCAAGACAATTTAAATTCAAATGGCATCAACCCAATACTATGTACCCCTCGAAAACGTTACAACTGTTATAGTATCGCTGGTCATCACAGTGGGCAAATGGAAGATGGCGATGTGCAGGATAATGAGCGGGAAAAACGATTTGGATGCTGGGAAAATGATATAAAAGGCCACAATTCCCTGTGGCCGCCCTCTTGTATTTTCTAAACTGGCCCGGAGGAACGACGAAAAGCGGCAGCGTCCGTCACACAGTTATAGTGACCACGCGTTTCGAGAAGCTAAAGTTAAAAGTTAAAAGTGAAACCGTTTAGTGAAGCCACACGAATACGTTAATATTCCGCTAATCGGTCTATCGAGTAGGATCAGTGTGGACTTTAAGCTAAATCCAGCGGTCCAGATTTGTAAAACGTATATACGTCGCGAGTGAAAGCCAGGTCGATGAAGTGTCAGAAAGAAGCGGTACTTGTATAGCGTGTGTCCGTGGGTTATTGTAGTCAATAGACAGACAAACAGCCGGACAATAGGACCGTTGGAAGAAAACCGCATGTGATTCCGACCAAACAGTTTAGATCCTGCTCGATTTTGAAAGACTCGCGTAGAAAAGTGCACACGGTACCGTTCCCCGGGCCCACAGTGAAACGTGAGGCCATTCGTTACGAGGCCGAGTTGCCGCAGAAGCAAAGTTGGACCCTGTTCGAACCGAATCTGCAAGCCAGTTGGTGCCCTCGCCGGCTGCGTACGTCATCGCTACACACCCTCCTGCCTGAAGCCGCTCCCGTTCCACAAGTCGACCAACGAGCATCGATATCGGCCGCAACGAAAAGTGATCATTAAATGCGCAAGTAAAACAAAGTTATTCGAATGAACATGTGTTCCACATTTCCCTGTCCCTCTTATAATGTAATAAACGAATTTATTATGCATGGTCCAACAAATCAAGCTGTTTCGTCCTTTTTATGATTGAATGTAATTACTCAATGTAACTTTTGTTCCTAAAATTATCAGTGGTAAGTAATAGAGATTAATTTAGATTTGTCCAAAAGATCACCGCAGCAAATACGACCCATCAAGTGCGTGGCAACCATTGTCTTGAAATACGGCTCCTATAGAGCAGTGGTGCTTAACCTACAGGAGTTCTCAAGACACCAGTGGTTGGCAACGGACTTTTTAAATGACTTTCAGTGGTCAGAGTCGATGTTAGCGCCACGATATGTCCTGACGTCGATAATGTCGGAGAAGTGCCGTCCATCAATCAGAACGTGGTCGATTTGTGATTCTGTCTGCAGTGGCGATCTCCAGGTGTACCGATACGGGAGGCTGTGTTGGAAGTAGGTGCTGCGAATGGCCATATTCTTGGAGGCGGCGAAATCAATTAGTCGTAGGCCGTTTTCGTTCGTCAGCCGGTGAGCGCTGAACTTTCCAATAGTCGGTCTAAACTCCTCCTCTTGGCCAACCTGAGCGTTCAAATCTCCTATGATGATTTTGACGTCGTGGCTTGGGCAGCTGTCGTACTCACGTTAAAGCTGCGCGTAGAATGCGTCCTTATCATCATCAGTGCTTCCGGAGTGTGGGCTATGGACGTTGATTATGCTGAAGTTGAAGAACCGGCCTTTGATCCTCAACCTGCACATTCTCTCGTTGATCGGCCACCACCCGATCACGCGCCTTTGCATATCGCCCATCACTATGAAAGCTGTTCCCAGCTCGTGTGTGCTGCCGCAGCTCTGGTAGATGGTATGATTACCTCTAAACGTTCGCACCATTGATCCCTTCCAACAAACCTCCTGCAGCGCTACGATGCCGAATCCACGGTCCTTGAGCACATCGGCGAGTATGCGTGTGCTCCCGATGAAGTTGAGAGATTTGCAGTTCCACGAACCGAGTTTCCAATCGCTAGTCCCTTTTCGTCGCAGTGGTCTTCGCCGATGGTTCCGGTCCGTACTCTCTTGTTGATTGTTCGTTGCTTATGATTTTTAAAGGCTGGCTTGCAGGGCCTGACACCAAACCCCCTAAATTTCCGGAGGGCCATTCCTCCTTATTTCCGGTGGACCATGGTGCACAGTTTCACTTAGAGTCCCTCGCTGGCACTCGGACGATGATCAGCCGCCCCTAACATGGAGAACAGACGCTGTTGTGAGCCGATCCTGACATGGAGAACAGACGCTCAATAAGATTTGCACCTCCGGAGAGGAGCAAACCCCCCCTTCCCTGTCAGCATACGACCATAGTTCCCACCGGGGTTGGTTACCCGATCTTCCCTAAGGTTGCTCGTATCCCGGCCAGCACCGCGGGGAGGTAGGGATAGGAGTTGCTGGGTAAGAGGCTAAGGACCGCGAGATGGGGTCTATTTTATTCCTTCAGGTACGCGAAGTACCAATGGTACGCTTTACCCAGCATTTGCCGTGCCAGCACGGCCGTGCTCCAGCATATAATCCAGTCTAAAATTATTACAAATATTCAATTTCCGCAATTCAGAATGTACATGATAATTTTCTAAAATTTAGACAAAATAAAATTAAAATAACTTAATTCTTAATAATGATTAAGCCGACTGCCTTTTTTCGCATTTTGACGGACTGCCTTTTTCGCATTTAGCCAAAACACCAACTCTATAGGGTTCGATGCATCATTTTCTTCATCCCTTTTAAATGCAACGGTCGATCGTTATCAAATTAAATAGCGACCAACTAGCTTTGTCTTTGCCGAATACAACTTGTTGGGAGAAAATCAGTTAAGGATTTCTTCATGGAAAGTTGATTACATTTTTTTTATCTTTTGTGCACACACGGACTAAGACATGCTCAGATCGTCGAGCTGAGTATAAAACACTATGCGTTTATGAGCCTTCTATAAAAAGTTCGTTTTCGGAGTGAAATGACAGCTTTTTGGTACAACTTTGTTGTACGAGGAAAGCAAAAAAAATTTTCAGCATGAATGTGATGTCCGTTGAAACGGTTTATTTATAATCATTCGTAAGTCTACCTTAAAGCAATATTTGCATTTGAAAATTGCGAAGTGTCTCGATTCACCTTAATTGTACAGCTTTTTCAATCTCAATCGGTATGTCATCATGGTCATTTGCTGTTGAGTAACTCAATCTTTGTAGTCCACGCAGTATCAGAGTAAGTTGTGTTTTACGCATCCATCATCTTACTATACGCAGTAGGCAGCATAAGCACACAGATTTGCTGACACACCTGTCCCATATCACGTCTCGCTCTTCGTGTTGTTGGACTGTGGAGTGGATACACTGTGTATCAATAGTGGTTTGAATCACATCTCATACGCATGGGTCGACTACTAGGCAGGACTTGGCCATTAGGCGGAAGTTCCGCACGTGTGTTCCGAGACGCATGATGATAAAATGCTCGTTAAGTTCAATGCCAAGTGCGCATGCTACGGAGATGGAACACCACTTGAAGATAGGTTTTTTTCTGTAAGTTTAGCATGTTTTTGCTAATATTGAAAGGTTGACGAAAATTGTAGGTACATTAATGGATGCTAATTGAATTTTAGGTACCACTCCACTATGAATTCAATCTTGGGCTTTTTGTGCCCAAAGAGGTCATTGGTCTCAGTACACTTGTGAATCTCGTTGACGAAACTAGTTTTTGAAGTGGAAGTAACCTTAATATAACTCTTAAAAAATTGGGTAGTATTGAGTTTTGATAATATTCCAGTTTTAGAATGTTGGCAAATGTTTAAAATATGTAATAAGTACTCCGTTCTTATAAAAATCTTCTTATATACATAAAAATGAATTTCTGTCTGTCTGACCCTTATAGACTCGGAAACTACTGAACCGATTGGCGTGAAAATTTGTATGCAGAGGTTTTTAGGGCCGGGGAAGGTTCTTAAGATGGTTTGAGACCCCTCCCTTCTTTGGAGAGGGGGGCTCCCATACAAATGAACCAGCAATTTCTGCATAACTCGAGAATTAATCAGACAATAAATCAATTTTAGACGAAACAAAGTTCGTCGGGTCTGCTAGTATTAAATATTATTAATCGTATTCAGACTCATAATAAAAATATTTTATCCACGACGTGGGCCACGTAGCATCTCAAGATCACTTTATCGTTGCCTCTTGTCTATTTACCTTTCTGTCATCTTGACACATTCATGAACAAGCATTGTATGGCCCTGGAAGGTGCGTGCTCGTGACTAGTTGGCGGTAGGGGGTACCAAAGGTATAAAGCAGAGGTGCAAAATTCTACCATTTGGATGACAATCACATACACGGATCTCGAAACAGCCCCAGGAATGATTTGCATTCATTCCTAATACCAAAAGTGCATTCTCGGGTGCTTTGCCACAAGCCTTTGTCGGTCATCATCATACATACGTACGTATACTGACCAGGAGGTTATTATAATATGTAATAGTGCAGTCATTACACGCCGAATAAACGCTGCTGTTGGCTGCTGCTTGAATTGTTTATCTAGGTAATGCTTGTGACCATATACATGTGATTCACGTATCATGATTCTGTTTTTCTTCTACAAGCTTTTTGAAAGTGGATAACGTTCGTACAGACCGCTCAAACATCACACTGTTTGCCCCTGATAATAGCACTGAAAGCTAATGGATGGCATGGCGATGGGCTTTGATGAAAGGCTGTTATTCTGATCTATCTCAATTATTATTATTACTACTCGGTATAACTGCTGTGTGAATAATTCAATTCTTAATGTGATGGAGGTTCAGGGTTAAAACATGCATTACCTAATACACATCCATCTGAAGTTTTGTATAAATAACTTGAAAGCATGTGTATGAACGAGTTTCGAGTTGTGCGATTTCAGTATGCATAAGATGCGATTTATTATCACTTGCAAACACATCCGTTTCCTACAGAAAAACATCAATTTTAGTTAGCGCTTCTGTTTCGGGCGTGATCGGAACGTTAAAAACAGATTATTATTTTCCATGAAGATTTTTGTTTCTACAGGTGATTTATTTTGATCTAATTTAATTATACTATTAGCTATTAGGGATTTAAGTGGCAAAATCCGGGACACTGGCAGCCTATTAACACAACTATTAATTGATAAATAGTATCTAGATATGGAACGTTGGATATATTATCCTTAGTGGAAAATAGACATTGACCTATTCCAACCTTTCTAAGCATCATACTCTTCCGTGAATTTACTTCTCGAACCAACTCTCCAGTTCCACAACAGAGTACTTACTACCATGTATTATCTAAATGCATATCTCATTAAATTTCGTTTGACCTTGATTTTTTCTCACTACTTAGCACATTTACGCTTCCACATAAAACGTTCACCTTCTCTTATAGCTCATTTCGTATGACCCGTTAACTACCATCTCGATGCGAGTGGCAATCAGTCCGACAAGACATCGGTAGCCAATCTGACGACACACGTTGTTTGACTAACCCAGAAACGCCCTCGATGCTCTGCGAAGTAAAAGAAAGGGATCGAAATATGCATGGGTGGGCATGGGCATGGTTTGTACACTTTAGAAGTAAAACCAGACGAGCAACCAGCCAGTCAGTAATACCAACACGTTGTCTGACTGACCGCCCGCCCGCCCGACAGACTGACAACAAAAGAGGTAAACAGCAGTCGACAAGTCCAAAGTGGCTGACATCAATAACTCATGAAGTTACACTTTCGTTACATAAATGCTCGCAATGACAGCCGTGCGACGGATCGTAGATATCGAGCGCCATTATGACGCTTGCCGCTGAGATACGCTACTTAGGTACTAGTCCGTCGATGGAAGGTCGACCATTTTTTCAAGACAAAAAAGTCCAGTTGATAGGTTCATGGCAATCATCAGTAGGACAACCGTATCAGCTCGCTAGGTCGCAATTGGTAGGTGAGGTTCTCCAGCGACAATGGAATCACGGCTACAGGTTCGTCAACAGGTGGGGACTCCCAATGTCGTTTTTTTCTGTTTGATTAACGTCTGGTTTGCCATGTGCCAGAATCAGACAGGGTATTTTTGCTAGGATTGGTATTCAATAAGGCAAACATGCGGCTTTACGGTTCCTTCTTTTTTTGTTTATTTAAAAAAAAAATTTATAACTAGGGTATATGCTCCCATATTAATCTCTGCCCATATGTTCATCTCATGCTAAGCTCACGTAACTTTATTCGTTGAAAAATGCACTTTATTAAAACGTTTTCGCTCAAAACTTTGTCGGAGTGAATTCTTTAGAGTTGATTTTTACGTTTGACAATGCTTTAATTTTCATATTCATTACAAAAGCCATGTTTTTAATCAAATGAAAAGGTTGATAGGTATTTTACTACATTCTCTTACCTGAGTATGAAATATCCATGACACTATAATACCCGTACTAGCAATATCAACCAATTTCGGACTATTTTTCTTACTCGATTATCGCTCACATTTATTTTTAGGTTTAAGAACTTCACCTGCAGCACAAAGGTCACTTTTCACTTCAGAACGTACATGAATTATAATTTTAAAAAAGCCTTCCAAAACATAGAAAAATATGAGATGAACTTTTTGCATTAAATAAATAACTTTGCCCATATTTTCAGCACTATTTACTTCCCACATTAACTCGTAAGGTTGCCATCCTTTTTTTCCCTTCAGATATCGCTTAAATATAATTTCGTGGAAAATACTTCGTTTTCTCTATTTACGGGAACGTTTTAAGTATGTGCATTGTTATACTTAATTAATGTTTTGAAACTAAACAAAATACTACTCTGTCACAACAAGTTTTATGAAAGTTTGGTGAATTCCATATTTAAAATTTTTCAACTCATTCAAAAAAAACATGATTTTGGCACCATTGCATGTTGATCATTAATAATAAAGTCATATATTAGTGTGCGTACATCATCCACTGTATCCTGCTATAGATCAAATAGAACGTGACGTCACCGAATGATTTTTTTCAACATTTTCCTTTTAGAAGTCAATAAATAAACCCATCCTTTTTGTCATTTGCGAAGGACTCGCACCAACACAGATTCAAATGCAGGTACAGCTGTATATTTCCCCAACTTCAAACATATTGATATTTATAAAGGGCCTAGTCGAACTGTAGTGTCAAATCCAAAACGTCACTTTTTCTAGCTTAACATTAGATTAGAACCAAATTATCTTTTCAGGCATTCCTTAATACTGAATGTCGTAATAAAAATATTTGTAGCATGATTACTAAATTATAAAATAAAACTTTAATTCCCTAGCGAACTATATATTACATTATTGAATGTATAAAAACAAAATAACAATAACTTTTGGATGCTTTTATAGTTTTAGTTTGCTTTCAACATTTTGAATGTTTTCAAATGTTGTGCGACCTGAAAAAAAGGTAAATAGTGTCGGAAAAAATAGTTGAAACAACAAGGATTCAATTTTTAAAAAAATCGTGCTGCTCTAGAAATTGAAAACTGTGTAAACCATGGACACCAAAAAACAACCAGGTAAGTAATTGTTAAAAATTTATGGTGTATATTTCAACAACTTATACGCGTTTTTAGATGATATTGCTATCAGCAAAACATTGGATCTCTGGAACATGGAGCTGGAGAGTTCATTTGTGCAAGAACCTCATTGTTCGAACGGATCCGTGATTCAGTCACTGGATGAACCAGTTGAGCCGGATGTCGTACAACCTCCCGCCGGAAATATTAAAAAGTTCAAAGAATCAAAACGGACAAAATCGTACTCCGAGGATTTCCTAAAGAGCATTTTGAGCAAAGTTCGAGATGGCACCATGACGAAGTACCATGCTCAAAAGTTTTACGGTATTCCACGAGGAACGCTGCAGTATCGACTTAGCGAACACTTTAAAAATAAAGGGCGCACAGGACCTGACAGCTTATTATCCACAAGCGAGGAAACGATCATTGTTTCGTGGCTCCAGGTCATGGAGAAGAGAGGATTTCCAATAACGCGCAAGGGATTGGCTTCGAAAGTCGCCGCGTACCTGCGCAAGCACCCGAGAGATAACCTTTCTCGTAACTACATCCCAGGTAAAAACTGAATAATGAATCTATAGATCTTCTTCTTCTTCAATGGCACTACATTCCAACTGGAACTTGGCCTGCTTTTCAACTTAGTATTCAGTTAGCATTTCCTCAGTTATTAATATAAAGCTTTTTCATGCCCACCACTGCATGAGTATGTATCTTGTGTGGCAAGTATAATGGATACACTATGCCCAGGGAGTCGAGAATGTTTACAACCCGAAAACATCCTAGACCGGACCGAGACTTGAACTCGCCCGAGGCTGGCTCGTCTCGTACCCCAGAATCTATAGATATCTATATATATATATGAACCAATCTATGTATGTATATATGTTCGCTAACTACTTCTGAACCACTTGGCCGATTTCAACCAAATTTGGTACACATATTCTCTATCCTTAGGAGAAGTTAACAAAGGGGGTGGGAGGGTCATTTGGAAAAGGGGGAGGGGTGGTGGGAGGCGTATTGTTTAGAGAACGAACTATTCTGTGTAACTTTCTACTCCCAGGACCGATTTCAACCAAATATTGTACACATATTCACTATGAGGAGACGATCATATGAGTGGGTAATTTGAAAAAGTGGGGAAGGATCTGGAGGGAGGGGTATTGTTCAGAAAATGGGCTATTCAGAGTAAATTCTGAACCCCAGGGCCGATTTCAACCAAATTTGGTACACACATTATTTATCCAAAAGAAAAGATAACAAAAGCGTGGGGTGGTCATGGAAAAAAAGGGGACGGTATGGGGGGAGGGGTTGTCTTTGGAAATCGAGCAATTCAGTGTAACTTCCAACCCCCAGTACCAATTTCAACCAAATTTTGCACACATATTCACTTAGAGGAGCCGATCATATGGATGGGTATTTTGGGAAAGGGTGGAGGGGTCATGAGGGAGGGGTATTATTCAGAAAAGGATAATGGGTAAGGGGGGTGGCTTGTCTTTAGAAAACGAGCAATTCAGTGTAACTCCTAACCCCCAGGACCGATTTCAACCAAATTTGGAGCACACATCTCTATACTAAGGAGAAGATTACAAAGCAGGTAGGGAAGTTATGGGGAAGGGGTTGTCTCTATTTTTGAAAGAAGTTTGTTAAAACAAAAAATATATTAAAAAATGATTGTGGTTTTAATAAGCTTGGAACACACATTCTTTATCTTCTTCTTCTCCTTTCTTCTGCTTCGGATCTGACATTTGTAGATCCTGTTGAGGGCTAGCTGCTATGGCTATATGCCCATTCTTTATCTTAAGGAGACGACGATAGGAAGGTTGGGGATGCTCTTAGAAAAAGAGGGAGAGTGTGGGAGGGGAGTATTGTTTTATTATTGACCAATTCAACCCTTTATCGAAATAAATGGTTTGCCTAGTGAAAAACAATGATTAATGTGTTTCCTTCTGGTGGATGAATGTGATCCATTCTTTAAAAATAGTCGTTTGCCCGGAATAAGGCATCTGTGGAAGTTTTTCCTTCTTAGAAATAGACGTTTGTCCGGAATTAGGCAATTATGGGTTTGACCCCTTCTTCAAAATCAGTCAATGTTTTCAAATGAAATCTGCCTTCTTTTAATCAAATGATGAATTCTACACAATTATTCTGTTGACCAATTGGTATAATAATTTTCCGATTGTGAAAACTGTTTGTATTTTGATTACTGTTTGTATAGGTCCGGGTCGTGAAGTAAAAATTTCAACAATACTCAACTATAGTCAAACAGAAAAGAATTTGTACATTTTTTAAGAATTAATTTTTATAATATAGATAAAATGACTCAAATTCCTTTCTCTGTATGTACAAGCAAATACTATATTTATGCTTCTTTAAAATATTAAAATCGAATTATAGTTTTATCATAAACCAAAATCTATCACGTCCTGTTTTTTTCGTATCTAATTTGTTAGTAATATTTTAATGATGGATATCACAATGATGTGAATCATTGATTTTTTATCACACTTTGCCTACACGTTGCGTGTTTTGGCTTATAACGTAAGCTGTGAACAAACCGAAACTGCGCGGCGCATAGAATCACGGAATATATCGGTCTTTCGATACCTCGAACTTCTCAGAATCTCATAAGTTACCTAGAAAACACCATAGTTTCTTGGTAGGGCAAAACTGGTCATTCTATGGCCATGGAACAGGGTCCGCAAACCCAGCATTTTCGGTACAAAAGGTCAATATGAAACTACAAAACATGTCAGGCTTCCAAACTTTGACAAAAGTTGTTAATTGAACCCCTAAATAAATACAGAAAATTTGGTACAGATCGGAACAACAAAAAAATCTAAAATGGGGTGTACACGAAGAATCGATATTCGATTTTCTTTCAGGGAACGATGAAGAATTATTCTGAACGCGTCAGTTTTTCTTTCGACTCAGAAATCGAAAGATACATTGTTTAATTTGGAATTTAAAAATAGATGAAAAATGCTTCCTCGACATTTTCGCTCTTGTTTGACGTACGGAATAATATGATTCAAACACATTACACGCTAACTTGAAATAATTTCAATGTTAGCAGTTGTCAAATCTGGGTATGTCAACAAAATGGATCTGAGTCAGACGAACCCGAAATCTGGGTAACCGGGGACTTAAACATTTTCGGATATAACAACATGGCGTCGACGTCGTATGCCGGAGTAAATGATAGGGGATTTTGCTGAATGCAGCAAGAAAAAGGTAAGCATGGTCAAATTAATGGCGGCGGAGTATTGTCGGTACAGCCGGAAAGTGATATGCGTTTGGGGAATTTGTTTCCTTTAACATTTTTTACAAAATAATAATTTTCTGGAGCGAAAATAGCTGGGTACCGATTAAGGCAGCCTCACACCTCGGGAATTTGGTCCGCGGATTTTTTCCCCATGCATTTTTGCATATGCGATGTTTTCGGGATTTGGGCACGGAAAATCAAAATCCCGGCCCCATTTAAAATGCACGGGGACCAAAATCCGGAGGAAAATTTTCCCGAGGTGTAAGGTGGCCTTTACCCAGATTTTTTCGCTTATTCGGTTACCAAATTTGAGTTTAGGTACCCGAACCCAAATTAGAGTAACCACGGTTTTGCCGAATCAGTGTCACTTTGACATGATTCTGAGTAGGTCCAGGTTAGCGTGTAGATAAATACCGCAGGCCACTTGACTCAACCTTTGACAGTTAATATATGGGCCTGACGTTTTGGGCTGATGGTTAATTCGTTCTGAAATGTTGCACAGCCCAAAATTAGCCTTAAAACGTCTTAAACAATATTATTTTTACTGATTTAAACTTTTACCACAATTTTTATAACATCGGTTCAAGTATTCTTGACCGATGCACTATCGTTTGCAACCATAAACGAGGTAGTGCTTTTGGATCCAATATACTAAGCATAAATAATTTATCTTCCACCTGTGTTAAATGCTTTTTACTATTCAGTTTTTTTTACTTATTTGTAGGCCGGAAATGGCTTGAAGGTTTTATGCGTCGTCATCCTCAACTTACTCTCAGGACTCCAGAAGGAATCACATCAGCCAGCGCAAAAGTTTCAGAGCAGGATATTCGGAAATGGTTCAAAACTGTCGAAGACTATTTGGTTGAAAATAATATTGCCGATATTTTGAACGATCCTTCGCGAATTCTCAATGGAGATGAAACTGGCTTCTGCATGAACGTTCCTCCAAAAAAGGTGCTGGCAACAAAAGGTGTAAAAAATGTTCCGTTTGTTGAAAATCAAAATGGAAAACAGAACGTTACTGTTTTATTCACATTTTCGGCCGATGGTACCATCATTCCACCGGATGTAATACTGCCATATAAGCGTTTAAGTAGAGACATCGTTCAGTCATTCCCGTCGGAGTGGGGGCTCGGTACCTCCGACTCAGGTTGGATGAATTCATCCAATTTTACGCTTTATATAAAAAAAATTTTATATCCTGCCTTGGTCAAAAACAATGTGAAATTCCCTGTATGTTATTTTGTTGACGGACACAAATCGCACACAGCCGTCGAAGCAGCGGATGCATGTTCGGAGTTAGGCATAATATTGATTGCATTATACCCTAACGCAACACGAATACTGCAGCCTGCCGATGTCTCCATATTTAGACCACTTAAAAACAGCTGGGGAAAGGTCGTCGAAATATGTAGAACGGATAACATGGCAGAAAGGCTTTCAATTCCGACGTTTGGTGCGCTCTTGCAAGAGACAATGAAATCTGCCTTCAAGATATCCACAATCATCAACGCATTTCGTGTTTGTGGTCTATTTCCGTTCAACCCAGATGCCGTGGATTACAGCAAATGTATTTCGACCAGCATCTCCCACCTGAGACCAGTTCCCCATTCATCATCGGCATGCGCGTTGCCTGTGGATACAGAGCCTATGACTCTTGTGCCAACGGCGGCGATTGAAAACGCCTTGAGATTAATCGGCAGTGAGAAAGCAGAAATGTTCAAATCTGGAGACCAGAATCTACTCTCCAGCGAAGGCCAAATATTGAACTTCATTTATCATAACATACTCACTCTTGGACAGCCTGATAGGAACGATTCAGAGCAACCATTCAATGCTTTGAATGACATAGACATGGACTACGAAGCAGCTATTAATGAACCAATTATCATTCTTGAAGATGACATCGAAGGTGAATTAAGCTTTAATTCATTTTCTTATTTGGAAAATCGTGAGCCTGTTATGGACAATCCAGCGGACGCAGCGATTATTGAATCTGATGTTGACGAGAACGATGATCTACAACCAACTTATTACTCCTTCCCACCAGAAAGCTTGTCGGCAACCGAGACGCCACATAATGAGTTGGATTTACGTAGCAGTGGTAAGTCGTGTAGAAGCTCGTGTGCGTATGGATGCGTATATGTATCCTCGTGTTTGTGTATATATGCGTTCGTGTTTGTAGACGCATAAACGCATGCGCATAGGGAAACAGAGTTACGTGTGTGCATGTGTATATGCCTCTGGGCGTGTTTGTTTATGTGTGTATTTTCCTATAATTGTATTTAAAGAATGAAAATAAACTAATTGCAATTTTCCAGCAGCTTTCGATGATATTTCAAACTTCCTGAATTACATCATGTCAATGCTCAGAAGTTCTTTGAAGCTCCACCAACCCCAAAGCGCAATCCAAAGCATCGATTCTATAAGCAAAAATCTTACGCTATTCTGACAGCTGGGGAACGATTGGAAGAAATTCAATTAATCGAGAGCAAAAAGGCTGAAGCAACAAAATTGAAACAAGAGAGAGCCGAGAAACGAAAAATGGATAAAATCAAGAAAGAAGCTGCAGCAGCCGCAAGAGCGAATGCAAAGAAGATGAAAGAGTTAGAAAAGGAAAAGAAAAAAACTGATAAAAAATCTACCAAGAAGCGGTCTAAGAAGTTGTTAGTGTAATACGAATGCATAAATGTATCTTTGACACAATGTAAAATAAAATAATAATCCACCAAATTGAAGAATAATAAAAAGCAAATGAATTCAGACGCAAAATAATTCATATTGGTATTCATGGTATTAGTACCCTTTCCTTAAATGACATTAATCCTTTTGTTACCGACAAAAAAACACCCTTACGAAAGGGTACACGGGTGCCCACGGACTTGAAATGATTATAACATTGTCAGTTTTTCACCAGTTGGGACAATTTCGATTGCTACGGACTTCAATGGTTTTACATGACAACTGCTCTATTTTTCAACTTAGTATTCTCCAGTAGCCTGGAGATGAAGAAGAAGATTCTATATGTATATCCACATTTCTTTTTCGTCATCAGAAGGTTATAATGTGGCAATGGGTTTTATTGTTAATTCTTATTAATGTAATCTTAAAAACCGCTCCTAGAGTGGAATAAAACTATAAATGTTACTTGGGATCAGCACTAAAGTTCAAACATATTTTTGCTTCTTCTTATGACGTCCGAATTAGTTTTTAAAACAAATATGATTTCATTGCATTTGTCTGTTCTGAATCTCAGCTCTACACACAGCTCGATTTAATCAATACTTTCAGTACAGCCACCAAATTCATATGTACTTTTATCTTGATAACCGAGCGTTGAGGAGTTTGGAGATTCTCATCAGCTCAGAAACCATCCTAAGTTTGATTGAGCTGCGTTTTATAAATTGCTTCACTGACCTGCTCTTCTTTTTTTCTTCTTCTTCTTATTGGCATTACATCCCAACACTAGGACAGTGCCGCCTCGCAGCTTAGTCAGATGAGTTTGCTTTTAAATGCCACAACAGGATGTTTTATACCGAAGTTGGATTTTGCTCCAAATACAGCTAAATTACCCAACTTTGGAAGTAGTGCGCTACATTCGCCTAAAGATGCGCTAAACAACGCATCAATCAGTTTGACAAATAAAACTTCGGAAGAAAAATCGGTGCGGAAACCCTCGACTTCCGAATTCTAATTTGGTGCTACGCCGACAATAGTTAATCTTAATTGGTTCTGTGGCATGGATCGGATGTAGAATGAATTTCGGAATCCACAGCAAACGGAATCATCTCAAGATCGTGAGTACTCGGATACCCTATCTGTACGTTATGGAGTAAACATTTTCCGAAGAACCTCCCCAAACCACCCCCCCCCCCAGCCGTTGCTGGATTTTCCTTTTATATCACCCAAACCAAAGTGTACGTAAATAAGAGTGGCGACATGTGCCGCATTTGACAGGTTTCCTGCTCGTTTGGAACACTGGTATTTGGTTGCTGTTTTTGCTCTTTTGTTTTGACTCTGCGTTCTGTTTTACGATGTTCCATTTTTCCGTTCTTCAAACCACGTGCTAAATGTAGTTTGAACCATTTTCAATTTGAACGTTTTTTAAACTTAGTGCTCGTTTAAACGAACGAAAATTAAAAGCGCATTGATAAACTTCGCAATACAAACTGCGAATTTCGATTCAGTACCGATGCAGCAATATCAGCCGTCAGTATTAAAAGCTAGACCCTTTATGTTATTGCACTGACGTTTACGGGTTGAGAATTGAAGGAGTCGGTAGTAGTGAGATGTAGAATTTTGTTTCCTTTTTTATGGATCAAAACAGTGAGATGGATAAAGGCAAAACCTGTGGGATGATTTTGTTACGTTGAGATGGAAATGTATACTAAACGGTGCTAACTTTTTCTATTAATATTTTGAATAATTGAGTGAATCGGATATTCTATTGTTCGAAAATTGAGTGTATATAACTGAGCAAGTGTGTTATTATAGAATTTCAAGTAGTATGAGGAGTAATAAGTAAGTAATTTAATCTTTTTGTGATGGCATCGTCTTATTGAGATGGATATCGGAGCGTATACCCTATGTATAACTATTTTTTTTTGTTTCGTGCCTTGTTATATGATTTTTGTTCAGGTAGTTTGCGCTCCGCAAAGAATTTGACGTTATGTTAAATTAACATGTCGTAATGTACTTTTCAATTAGTTTCTATATCTTATCTTATCTTTATCATTGATTGAAAATTCCGGTCATTTAAAGCTGGTAGCATGTACTCAATATAATTGGTAGGAATCACGTCGCACTTCTCACTTCTTATTTCTCACATCTCATTTCTTACTCCTCACATCTCACTCTTAACTTCTCATTTCTCACTACTCACTTCTCACTTCTCATTTTTTATTTTTCACTTTTTACTTCTTACTTTACACTTCTGATTTCTCACATCTCACTTTTACTTTTCCACTTCCACTTCCTGCTTCTCTCGTCTTATTTATTATACTTCGCAATTTTAGCTACTCACTTTCTTTTTAACATATTTCTACTCACAGCCTGAGTTTTTTTTAACTGCTCGGCCAAAAGACATTCAGCCAAACGATTCTTTCGACTAAACGGTATTTGGTAGAATGGGACCCCTTCACGTACTGTGCATATAGCAGAAGAGGCCCTATAATGCCTCCCCAGAGGAAAACCAATTTCGAGTAATTACTTATATATTTATCGTGGTTGACATGAACGTCATAAAACTAGCTCCAAAATTTTGAAGCTTCGGTGAAAAAAGAGTCATAATAATAAATAGGAAGGTAGGAAAACTGATTTTTTTTCGAATTGGGCCATTAACTAATCCATTCCAGAGACGAGTAACAAATAGGGTTATAAGGATTCTTATCAATGGTCTACTTACGTCGAAGTTGGATTTTTTTTATGTAAGTAAGTCTAGTAATATTCCTTCAATTCATCGACCGGCTTTGGATTTTTCTTGATCCGAATAGGTCTGATGGTGATGTTGACCATAGGGCTTTTCGTGATCTAACAAGGTTCAACAACGACTCTTACCATCTCACTTCACAGATGGATTTTATTGGCCCAACCGGTGCGTGGATTCACAAAAAATAGATTTTTCTTTTGATTTGCGTAAATGTATTCATTCTTTAGGAAATTCTTTAAGATTTCATGAGTTTTCTAAGAACTTTATGGGTGTTTTTCAATTTGCTTTGTTCATACACGAAGATAGATTACAGAGGTCTTACTGATATAATTGAGAAATTATTTATAAAGTGCACAACGATAAAATTTTACGATTTCAACCACCGTCACTCTTCTCAAATCCCTCAGCATGGCTTTGCTAAGTTTCCAGATTATTTTGCAAATATCCAAAAAAATACCACAAAATTTCAAATAATCGTAGGAGGAATTCTTGCAATCTGCAATTCCTGAAATTCAAATTGTTGTCAAAATGTAAAATATAAATTTTGCCTTAGTAGAAGGGTGCCCAATGAATGTTTCGCCAAGGGCGCTGGGATTCCAAGCTACGGCTCTGTGTATCACGCATTTCCGTGCGCTGTTCATACCAGAATGCTGTTTGTACGACGCATGGAGCGTAGTCAACTGAAAAGCTTTTGGCCTTTATGATTTTTCCGGCAATCGAATACCATCACTTTTTTTTAATGTAAATATTATGAATATTATAGAGGTTTCCTACTATTTTAGGATAGCATCAGAAAGCTATGTTTTCAACTGTTGCATGAGGTAAAAATATCCACGAAATTGTTACAACTGAGAGATAGATGCAGTTAGATAGAAACAGTGAGATGCTTTTGCTTTGCTTAGGTATCCCTCCCCCTTCCACTTTCAAAACAAGGAATCAAAACGCCCAATTCCAGTATGGTGATCTGTTTGTGTTAAGTTTTTGTGACCATTTTGGTGTTTCCTACTTTTTTTTCGGATATCCCATATAATCACAATCTAACTATATATAACTATGATTAATTATTTTACAGAAGAACAATAGTCTTTTAACCTTATATATAACTAGCTTCTTACGCTTCACCCAACCAGCAGATGGCAGATTTTAATACAGTACTACATAAGAGCTTTACAGAAACTGGGTACAATTTTGGCATATACAAATCCGGAATATTTTAATACAATTATTGTATTGAAATCGCACATTTTTGTAATATTTAATACATTGTCTGTATAAAAAGCTCAGCCGTTTTGCATTAAAACCTTGTAAAAATGTATATGCCAAGATTTTATACAAAAAATTGTTATATTTCACTTGTCATAAAACGAGTTTGTACAATCCCATTTAATTTCACCACTTAATTGTACCTTGACAGATACGTATTTCGACCTCAACAGTAAGGTCGTCTTCTATTGTTGAGGTCGAAATACGTATCTGTCAAGGTACAATTAAGTGGTGGAATTAAATGGGATTGTACAAACTCGTCTTATGACAAGTGAAGGCATTCCACCTAAAAGCTCAAAATAATTTTCTTAACAAAATTGGTATATTTGTTTTTTTTTTGTTAATGAAACTTGAACTAGAGGACTTTAAGACTTAAGTAGGATGTTAGACTCCACAAAACGGAGCAATCGGATAGAGTTCACCGCCTTACAAAACTGTCTATCTAAAAAACTTTCATTAGACTGGAGGACCAACACGCAACACGAGTTTCAAATGAGACACCATTCCAATTTCCCCCTTTTCACTTACCACTTAAAGGATGTCCACAGTTTAATTACTTTTTCAAACTAGTATTATTCCGTACTTTGCTTGAAAATTTGTAACAAAACACTAAAGAGTGAAAACTGAATACGTATTTGTTGGGACTGGGACCGTTCCGTTGCAGGAAACCGAAGGACGGACAGTGCACAAAAGTCGCACAACAATGAATATTTCAAAAACCTTTCATGTCAACGTATAGAAGAATTTGAATGAAGTTATGGGTAGAAAAAATATGCATTTAAGTTTTAGATATACCAAGATATATAATTACCGATAAAATATAATTTTTTAGAGTTTTGAATCAATACTTTTCAAACCTTGGTCCAACTTTGGTAAAACTATCAGGACGCGCTTTAAACACTCTATTAGAAAGATCAGTTTTTTTTATACTGTCTGATGAACGAGAAGCTACATCCACAATAAAAGTCTTGAATAAAAACAAAAGCTGTGAACCTGACAATTGTCCATCTTACCATATTCGCATCCAAAGAAGTTATCTACATTATCCGTTTATCGTTTATCCGTTATCGAGTTTTTGCTTTTTGCATAAGTATTCCAAATATCTAGACCTTTGATCATGGGCGTACTGCAGATAATGAATTCTTTCCATCATCTCTCACTTCGAAAGACTACTACAGCAAGTTTAATCTATTTTACTAAATTTTCAAATTAAGGATAATTCAGGACTACTGTGATGTTCTGTAGCTCGATATTTTCCCTTACTCGAAGAAATTCAAAGTCCCTGTAATCTAGCATACTGCGTTCCCTCCGTAAGTCGATATCTCCCTTACTCGATATTCTCTAAGTCGAAGTAATTTCTCAATATGTTTTCACCTCACTATCTCGATGTTCACATGCACGATATAGTAAAAAGATTGAAGTGGAAATTGATAGGCGAGAAGTGAGAAATGTGAAATGAGAAGTCAGAAATAAAAGGTTAGAAGTGAGAAATGAGTAGTGAAAAGTTAGAAGTGAGAAGTGAGAAATTCGAAGTAAAAGGTAAAGAGTGAGAGGTGAGAAATGAGAAGTTAGGAGTGCAAAGCAAGAAGTGTGGAGTAAGTAGTGAGAAATGAGAAGATAGAAGAAAAAATTCGGAATGAAAAGTGAAAAGAAAAAAGTGAAAAGTGATAAGAGAGAAATGAGAAGTCAGTTAGATATAAGAAGTAATAAGTGAGAAGTGAAAATTGAAAAATGGGAAGTGAGAGGTGTGAAGTGAAAAGTAAGAAAAAAAAAAAGAAATTAGAAGTGAGAAATGATAAGTGCGATATGAATATTTAGAAGTGATATATTATAAGAAGTTATAAGTGAAAAGTGAAAAATGAGAAGTGAGAAAAACGCAGTATGAAGTGAGAAATTAAAAGTGAGAAGTGAAAAGTGTGAAGAGAGAAGAAAGAAGTACATAGTAAGATGTGAGAAATGAGGAGTGAGAAGTGAGTAGTAAGAGAAGTGAGGATCGATAGGTAAGAAATGAGTTTCGTTATCCTTCTTTCTTTCGTTTTTCTTCTTCCTTTCTTGTCCTTTCTTCTTCTTTCTGTCTTATATCTCTTCACTCACTTCTCACTACTCAACATCTCGCTTCTCACTTCCCAAGAAACATCTCTCACTTCTCACCCTTTTGCTTCTGTTTATCTCATTACTCACATCGTACTTCTCACTTCACAACTATCAAATCTCACCACTCACATCTCATTTCTTACTTTCTACTACACACATGTTACTGCACGCATCTCACTACTTATTACGTGACAATGCAGAATGCAGAACCCCTGTTTTGTATCTGTGCTGCAGACTTCGGGTTTTCATAAGTTTCGTTTAGTCGTTTATCTCACATAACAGAGTAAGTGAAAACATGAGACAGAACGGGCGCGTTAGATTTAATTCTGATGTGGGAAACACCGTAGTTGTAAGTTATTTATGTAAGGTGTATCAACTGTATTTAGTTTAATAAGGTTTAGATTTAGCTTTGTAGCATGCGGTAAGCAAAGCATCAAATGTTTTATTGCAGTTTGCCCTGCTGAAAGAGCGGTGCCCTTGTCCTGTTTTCAACACTACTCAATACTCACTTCCGATTCTCACTACTCACTTCTCACTACTCTGTACTTATTTCGAACATCTCATTTCTCGCTACTCGATTCTCGCTATCACTATTCACTTCGACCATCTCACGTCTTACTACACTTAATAAGAAACAAATTTCAACTATTTGAACAAACGGCATTCGGGCAAATATAAACGTGTTCCTTTAATATCGAGTAAGGCAGAGTTTACACTATTTTGGAATAAAATTGTTTCTTGTAACATCGTTAATTTTTTTTTTTTTTTGAAAATCTTGGATTATATAATGACTGATATGTTAGATTATTGATAAACACTTCGAAAATACATTGTTTCAAAAATTCATCCCATAGCTTCGCGATTTTTTCAAAACCATTCATACCGGAAAATTGTGTATGTAAACAGTGAAAGTGCTATGAGACCAAATGCTCTCAAACGGTGCTTCGGAAGATTCAGAATATCCGTAAAAATGGTCAATTCCAAACGTTCATCCCAAAGATTCGCATTATTTCGTAATCATCCATTCTGACGAAAAATGTATGCAATCAGAAGTGAAAGTCTTCCGTGATCCCGAAAAGCTCCCAAAACGGTCTTCTGAAGCATCCGGAGCATACGTAAAAGTGGCCAATTTTAAAAATACATCCCAGAGCTTCGCGATTTCTTCGTAATAATAAAAGTCGAGTCAAGTACGAGACACCTTACCGTTGAGGTCGCAATACGTATGTTAAATGTACAATCAAGTGGTGACAAGTAAAAACACTCCATTGATAGCTCAAAATAATTGTCTTCTTCTATATAATAAAAATGAAATGGTCTGTGTTCGTATCCGCATAACACGAAAACGGCTGGATGGATTTTCTTCATTCCTTCAGCAGATATGTTCGTTTATTGTTTCCGACGGGTTTATATGATATTTCCTAATGTAAAAATCACGAGTAAGGATGAGCAAATGGTGAAAACTGAAATTAAGATTTATATAAGAATTTCGCTTGAGCAGTTCACAACGCGCTTTTTTGCCTACTGCAGGACAACGTCTGCCGGGTCGGTAATAATAAAGAGTCCTTCGTAAAATCCGGAACATCCGTAAAAATGGCCAATTCCAAAAGTTAGCGTAATAGATCATCATTAGCCGGGGACGGCGAAGTGGCGGCGTTCCTCCTTGAATTTCCCCGAAGCTTCTCTAGAAGCTCCTCTGGAAGTTCTTCAAGAATTTCCTCCGGAATATGATAGATTATTACGAAACAATCGCGAAGCTTTGATATGTACTTATAAAATTGGCCAATTTTAGGAATGTTCCGGATCATCCGGAGCACCTTTTTTGGGACATTTGGTCGTCACAGAAGACATTTACTATTGATTGCACCCACAAACTGCCAGAATGAATGGTTACGAAAAAATTGCGAAGCTCTGGGATTAACTTTTAGAATTGGCCACTTTTATGGAAGTTCTTCCATAGGGCTTTCCGATGACCACTCGAGAGATAAATTTCCCCAGAAATGACATATACAACAAATCAAATACAGTTGGGATCATCAGAGCCATATTTGCAAGCAATTTTATGTTTCATAACACGAAACTCGAAAATTTGGTGCCAAATTGAGAAGCTCAAACAGTAACTCTTTAGTACCCGGGGACTACAGTGGTCAATTTGGATTAATCACCCCATGAACTTGTTATTGTGATCGTGATGAAGTTTTGGGTCCAAATGGAACCTAATGCACAATGTGTTACTTTTTTTTTTGTGACGCCTCTCCTAGATGTCGCCGAAGCTGGTTTTCTCAGGGAATCTTAGTTTTAAAAAGTTAGGAAAAGTCAGAATTTTCAGATTTTTATCTCGTTGCGTCACAAAGTTACAGCGTTGTTTTGGTTGTGCTTGGGTCGAAATGGACCCCAATACACTAGGAAGGTTAAGGAAGATGGACTATGAATGACCAGTGCTAATATGCTGATACAATTCTAATTGGATAACTAATAGAAGTTACAGGACTAAAAGAGCAAATATAATTTTTAAAACTTTTATTAAATGAAGAAATCTCTATTTATAAAAATGAGCTTACATTTCCTTTGACCCAATATAATTTGCAAGATTTTCTCACTAATCGATTTATCTGGGGCTCTGCTGTGTTTGTATATACAAAAAGTTGGTACATTTGACGTGAAAAGTTGGGAAATTGTCAAAATTTAATATCATGTAGTGTAGACTGGCCCAGGAAACAAAAAGTTGTCGAATTCCACAGGGCATGTTACAGAACATTTTATGATGATTGAATGAACTTTTATATAGTTTTCGGCTGATGCGATTCGATTAATAAATCCAAAATTACACAATCCAGCTCCTAATAAATCAACCAAAAGCTAAGTGAACGTTCATTTAATCGTCGTCCAATGTTCTGTAACATACCAACTGGCCTTTTTGCAATTCTGAGCTCAATCGAGCAATTATAACCAATTTCCAAATCGAATGAGTGACGGAGGTGTATTTTTCTATATATTTTGGCTAAAATCCCCATACAAACTACAAATCAAATGCGCCAACTTATGCAACAAGCGAGTGAGCTGAAATTTTGAGAGATTGATTTTCTCACCAAAAGACACAATACTGGATGGTGCCCCGTGGAATTCGACAACATTTGTTTTCTCCCCATACTAAGTTGGGCCAGTCTAATGTAGAGTTCTGAAGAAAGTGTTCAATTGAAATCGACCTGACGAATTGAAATCGACCTAGAGTGCGACTCTGCAAACAAACCAACGATTGACAGTTAGATAAAAAACGAGCAGGATTGGTCAGGTTCGACTTGTTTTTAATAAATGTTTTTTTTTTTAATATTTTTTTTTAAATAAAATGTTGCACGTCCTGTATAATCTCAATATTGCGACATCATAAAAGATTGAACAAATTCTTTATGTTTCAAAAGGACACTGGATGCTTAGATAACCGAAGATTTTTCAATATTCCTGATTTTTTCAATGGAATTTTTTAGCAAATGTTCAATCTTTTAAGATTTTCAAGTTTTTTTCGGAGATTTGTAAACAACTTTGAATAAAGCCGGTAAAAAAGTTAATCAGTTCAGTGCGTGTTGGCTCTTGTTTCGGACGGCAGAACGATCGCGCGATTTGTCGAAATTTTGTGTTCTGCATTGCGCGGCCGTCAGTGCCTGTTTTGTCGTAATTTTATTCAGTAAGCAGAAAGTTCGCGCGGCCGAGTGAGTAAACAATTGGTGCATGATCGGACGTGTTTCAGGTAGGATTTAGAACATTCGTCAAATCCGAGTTTTTGTTTCTGATTTTAATGTTCGGTGAATAAGTGTTCGGTTGAACGTGTTTTGGATATAATGCGAAACATTTGTAAAATCCAGGATACTTTGATCTCCTTTGGACGGTTCGTAAGTAAATTGATGAATATATTTTAATCTTTTTTCAGCATATACTGTTATTGACAAACGCTCTATATTGTCGAATAGAGCTCCCTATTATTCACCTTACCCACTAACACAAATTTTCCTTCCCGAGACATCTATGAAGGTAGTATGGGTTCCCTGCATCTTCACTAGTAGATGTTGAACTAACATTCCTTCCCTTCCTTCCGTGATTGTAAGGACGTGGCCAGGTATACAACTGCTACTGTATAGGAAAAGGTACTAATCCCAAGTACCAATTTGCGACAATATACAGTAGATTGCTCAATTGGGCATTGTATAGCCACACACGATTTGTACAATCACATATGCTATGCTATGCTATTTGTAAACAACTTTGAATAAAGCAAAAGTATGTTGTCTACACAGTTAAAAATTCTGAAAATTACACACTATGGAAATATTTGAACGCATATTTTGATGTTCAATAGACTCTAATTTTACATCAAACTTTTTCTTGTACGCAATATTGAATACAAGCTCCATAGTAACGACGACCTGTAATTTTAAAAGTGATGGAAAAATTAGTCGAATCGAACGGAGCTTTTTTGTTACATCATATATGCTGTAACATTTTTATACTGTGTAGCTTTCTAATATAATCCTAAATTACAAAGGCCAATTTTGCCTCGCCAAGCTCATACACAGAAAAAAATGCCGTTGTAAAAACTACTATTTTGTAACAAAAAAATATTGCAGGCAAAACTACCATTCCGAGGGTTATTTTAAAAATATGCACGATTTTCTGCAGATAACAAACCAACACCATCAACACAGGTGAAGATTTCAGCTTCCTATTGCTATTGATGGTGTTGGTTTGCGTGGGAGTGCTATCAAATACGACATATCGACGTTTGAACCTTTGTTTACAAAAGCAGCGTTTTGGAAATTTGGTATTGAATTATTATCATGGCTTGTTATGACTCGGGAGAGTTTTTGCCTTTTTATCGTTGTTCTTTATATATTGAGAGCGAGTTCTGCAAACCCTGGTATCAAGTTTTTGTTTCTGAATTTCATGGCTTTTCGATATTGGGGCTGAGCTTAAAGGATCATCATTTACAATGTTCAAATCGTCAATCCATGTGCTGTAGGTTGGTAGGTTAATGTTTGTCTGGTAGGCAACTTGGAAACAGTCGAGCATCGAGCGAAAACAATAGCTTAACTGTTTTTAGTGAACGAGTAGAATTGCAATTTAGCCCCCACCCCCCTAGAATTTTCCCTTAGTTACGCCAATGAATCCGTATTTAGTAAGTATTTAATAAGTTGTCAATAAGTAGATAATCTGATTTTTGAATAAACATAATGTTTCATATAAATTTCAGTATGTACGGCTAATTGTATGGTTGGTAGTCTTTTCATCGATCAAAAAAAGCGTTCGGCACATTAAATCACAATATATTATTAAAGAAATTTGAAAGTTATGGGATTCGTGGATTAGCAAATGATATAATTCGTAGCTATTTGACTGATAGAAAACAATTCGTGGCATTAAATGATAAATAAAATTCTCTCGCGATTATAAATATTGGAGTTTCTCACGGAAGCGAGCACAGAGAGCAAGGTGGACTGATCCGATGGAATCCTTCGTTTACTGCATAGCTGGTCTCATGCATCCATGGACCGAATGAAAAAATTATTAAATATTGATAAATTAATAGAAACAAAGAAACACTTTTTTTATCAAATTTCTTTGGATTCAACGTTCGAAAATTTTTGTAATTCGATTAAATATGATTCGGCCAAACGTTATTTTATAACTCGCTTACTGTTATTCGTTAAACAATTCAAGTATAAACTGGATCCGAAGATGATTGGCACAAGAGTGCCAACCATAAATCACTTTACATTTTTGGTGGTATCAATTTCAATCAACACAATTAAAACTAAAACTTAACATTTTTACGCATGCCGTAATGCAATTATAAAACGTTAAATATCAACAAATTTCATGGAAATAAAATGAATCGAATGTAATCTTCTTGTTAATTTTCAGGATTTTCGGCTTTCAGTCACATGAAAATGTTGATAATTTCAAATCATTGCCAACGTTTCGATCCGGGGGTTTGGATCTTCACCAAACATCAAACAACATCCTTCTCAACAGTGACTTGAATATTGGTATCTCACACAGCAACTGCAACACAGTAGGACATCTTTACAAAAATGCGAAGGATCCGGTATCAGAGCTCAACAAAAGCAACGTCATCTACAGGATTGACTGTACGAATTGCCCTAGTAAATATATCGGTATGACGACCAATAAGCTCAGAACCCGAATGTACGGACACCAATCCAACATCAACAAATTGGACAAACAGCTGTTGGAAGGGTACCAATACACAGACCCAGAAGTACTACAACTCCAAGAGAAATCAGCCCTGATTAACCACTGCATCACCCGTCAACACCGCTTCAACATCCACAATCCCACAATCGTCGATAAATCCTACAAGAAGCAAGCTCTGCAAGTGTTAGAGATGTGTCATATTGCCACTACCTCTAACACGGTCAACCATCGGACGGACACCGACAACCTAAGCTGTGCGTACGCAAATCTTCTCTTCACGATCAAAACACATAGAGAAGAGAGAAATGCGTCGTCAATAAACCAAGATTATCGACACGACCCACATGACTTAACAACAACACAACCCACACAAACATACTTGACCACCCCATTACCACCAAACCACGAACACCCGACAGCGATATTATTATAGTTCAGCAACTGCCAACAGCTGGTCATGGTAGAAGTGTATCGTAGTGACTTACTGTGTAGTGCCCATCCTGTTCTTCACCACCCACCCATCTTGTTTATGGTGCTGGGACAAAGTAAGATGATATCATGCACCTCCCCCAAACACTTAGTATACTAAACTCGATTTTCCAAATTTAAAATGAACAATAGTGAACCTAGTGCAGTTTACCCCAACCCACCTGACAGTCCATCGTGTGACCCACACTTCAATAGACAGGTTGATTAATCTCGAGTAAATCACACAATATTCCACTTATGTACCACTGCAATTTATTAACGTATCGCCAATAAATAACAGGCCCTGATGAAGATCCAAACCCCCGGATCGAAACGTTGGCAATGATTTGAAATTATCAACATTTTCATGTGACTGAAAGCCGAAAATCCTGAAAATTAGCAAGTAATCTAGTCGAAATCCCCAGTAATCTTCTTGTTTAACCCTTTCCTTCCCATGGTAGCTGTAAAGTTCCATCAAATTATGCACCTTCCAACTTTCATCAAATTGTTTCAACAACAAAAAGATACTGCTTATATAAAATCTATTTCATGTAAAAATAATGAAACTATTGAAAACTATCAAATAATTATTGATTTACAATCAAACACCTTTTCTTTTGTTTTCCACTAATTTCAGCTATGCCAAATAACTTTTGTTCTAGCATTTTTCTCAACAGTGATTCCATCCTATTGTAATCTTTCAAAAAAAAGTCATGGGAAGGAAAGGGTTAAATTCCCATTTTACTCCAAATTATCTCACGAATTGTGATTACATTGCTCCCACGATATTATTATTTGATCATTAATGTATTTTTTTCTTTTCCTTTACAGGTGAGTTGCCTAGATATGCTGAATATGATGAAAAAAAAAGAAAACCGGAACTGACTACAAAACGTTGTATGCACACAGCAGGAATGTTTTTACTTTGATTTTAGTATGTAAGCAAATTGATGGTATGTTTCCTAAGGGAGGATTATTAAATTTAATTAATAGATTGGCAAAAATTCAAATGAAGGTAATATGTTGACCAAGGAATTTCCAGGAAGCATGATTTGTGGAACATCTGTTCATTTAAGAGAACCATTATATAAGCATGAGAAAATGGAATACATCTAGACCAACATTTGAAAAGGGCGTAACAGCCAAAATTTATTCCTTCTGATTCTTTGTCTTCATATATAGCTTTATATGTAGACGAGGAATCAGAAGGAATAAATTTTGGCTGTTACGCCCTTTTCAAATGTTGGTCTAGGCATATGCTTATTATGCCTTTTGCAGGCCGCGTAAATTGTTTTTTGCCTTCCTTGGACAACTCCTTCGGCCGCTACATCAGGGGCACTTCCGACGACAACCTGCTGATCGGCAGACATTATAGACGAATGGAGCTAGAACAAATTCTATGTGTTTCTTAATCTCAGATTAATTTTTTGTAATCGAACTAGATTTATTTTTACTCTGTCAAAAATTGAAAAATTTACAACGTTTAAAAAAAACATGTTTTCGGACGCGAAAAGTGGACATAAATATGGTTTCGAGATAATTGCTTCACTTTTAAGTCTGTGTCTCATGAACTTCGGGTAAAGTTTACTGTTTCCGATAAAATAGACTCTACAAAAACAATTTAACCCTAAATACTTTTTTTTAACTTGCTGATTGTACCAACTCTTTAAAAAAGTTGTTTTCAATGTTCGTAGTTGAGGCACATATTGGTGATTTAGGAAATCAACTTGTCGACGAGTTCTGGTTGAAATATGCGTATTTGCATGAACAGGAACTAAATGAATAGAACGATCTTTCCTTGACTTGTGTATAAATAAAATCAGCTCGTTGATTCCGCACGATTGTTTTTGGAGCGGGATTCTCACTGTCAAGATGAGATAATATGTGCTAAAATCTTACGGTACAGTTGCGTGCCTACGCAAATAAACAACTTTTTTTCGGTTATATCATCACTTTCCTATTCAGTCAATATAAGCAACACGCGTCCTACTGTGCCGGTCGCTATGATAGCTGTGCCAACACTGATAGCATCAAACTTCCGAATCAATCATCTAGTTGCACCTCCGTTGATAAATACACAAACATCCAACACTGATTGTATTCCGGTTCCTAACTGTTCTCCGACGGTGTGTGATACAATCACCGCATTCGAACCATTATTGTTATCTCGGTAGCGAAGATGCTGCACGCGATCTACCGGTGTAATGCTGACTGTTCACTGTTCAGTGGGAAACACTTTCTTTATCAGTTAATGATGAGCAATCAGGTGTGACTTTTTTTTGTTGGAGAATCGTAGCGCCAGACCAATTGATTAGTGCAGTGAGACTTGTACAAAAAGGTTATGATGAAATGTAGTTTTCATGGATCTTTATGATAATGAAATGATTGATAAGGAAATTAGTATGTAAATCACTGTTGAATCAATCGCCGGAAATTGATGCTAGGATTTGATGAGTCTTAATTCTCATTGTGATGGACAATTGTAATTACCCGGAACAAGAAAGTTTTCTTATAATTCTAATGACACACTGTGAATCTAGCGTGTTTCAAATGCGTTCCGTAATATTACAAAAACTAACAACACTATGGATGTTTTTCATACAATAGTATTGCAATAAAATGTACTAAATATTATTCTCCTTCTTTTAGTATCAGAGGGTTTGAAACTTTTTGAACTTCTGCCACAAACCTCTTTGACATACTCAAAATCTTCAGGTCAAAATTGATTGAAACTGCCAATATTAAGTCTAATTAGGAAAATATTGGTATTTGTTAAGCTGTTCTAAGTATTCATGAAATAGAATATGTAATTAATTACTTCCGAATTTTCACGGGAAATCCAACCAAATTTCAACTGAAAACTTTTCAAGATATTTCACGGGAAATTGATCGGATTTTTCACTTGAAATTTCTTGGAAATCCCACGGGAAATTCTTTTTTAGATGTTTTTTCAAATTTTCACATTTTTTTTTTGGAACTTCCTCAGGACATTCGATATTTCCTCGAGAAATTATACACTTTCATAGGATCATCTCGGAATTTCCACAAGCAGTCTTTTGGAATTCCCGGGTAAGCATTTTAACCTATTTTGTGCTACTATGTATTTCATTCAAATCATTTTTTTGTAAATTGTCTTTCAAGTTTTTTTAAGTGGAGAACTCAGTTAGTATTTTTTTTCCAATATTTTCGAAAATGTGACTAATTTTTTTTATAAGCACGTACACAACACCTTTGCAGGATTAGTCATTTTTCGGTTAAACAAAACTAGGTATACTGGCTGAGAAGGTGCTGTCAACTTTTGTTCGAGTTGTCGCGAAATGCGTCAACAAGAAACTTAAATAAATGCTATTATCGCTTACTAAATAACAAGCTCAAAACTTTTATTTGGCAGATGTACTTATTGAAATTTACGATTCTATTTTACAACCTTCTGTCGTCCTCGTAAATCTAGCTGTTGTAACTAAGAATGTCAGAGGCCTTCCTTAGCCGTGCGGTAAGATGCGCGGCTACAAAGCAAGGGTTCGACCGGTCTAGGCAATTTTCGGGTTGGAAATTTTCTCGGCTTCACTGGCCATAAAAGTATCATCGTGTACGAATGCAAAAATGGTAACTTGGCTTAGAAACCTCGCAGTCAATAACTGTGGAAGTGCTGAATGAACACCAAGATGCGTGTCGGCAATGTCACAGTGGGGGATGTAATGACGATGCGAAGAAGAAGAAGAAGAACTAAGAATGTCGGACATTAGAAGCTGCATAAAATTTTGCGCTAATGGATAACGCAAGCCATTAATGACATTCTGAACGTGTTTCTGCAAAAACAATATATTTCAATACTGAGGCTACAGTTTCTTTACTAGTCTCGGTTGCGGCTGCACACATCTTTCCATACCAACTCTCTTTCAAACTATACCGACACGCTCATGGAAGACAACAAAAACAACCCTTCGGCGTTGGCATCTGATGGGGTTTGTTTTCGTCACTCGAGTTCAGTCAAGTGTTCGACGGTAGGTTTTTCCAACCCCCACAAGGGTAGAAGCTATTAGGCACACGGCAAATGTTGAATTATGGTGCGCGGATAAGCAGCGTGGTCAAGCTGAGAGACAGATATGTAAGCGAGAGGTATGTGGGCTATCGACCTTTGCATGGGCAAAACAGTCATCTAGGTTGGCATCTCTATCTTGGCGATGATGCCAACTGGAGGGTGGTGATGTGTTCTTAATTTTTGTGTGGTTCAATAAAATGACGTGGATTCATTGCTGAATCACACTTAACGAAATACTAATTATTATGTTGCAATACCATTCTACGGTTGAGCGAATATAAGATTTTGACAGTCTAATGATCTACCTATGCCACCGAAGTGGTTTAGAACCAAACTGAGGAAGAAGAAGAAGAACATTTAATTATATGAACATGGAAACAGAAAAAATATTGTTAGCACTGGTTTAACGATTTCTTTTGAAAAAAAAAAAAAAAATTTTGGATTAAATCCCGATGCAATATTTTAGTAAAATTCACACAAATCTGAAGATACTTGAGGTAGATTAGTTACACAACGCTTGTTGTTCAAAGACCAACCATAATGGTGGCATTGCATGTGAGACAAACTGTTTGTTTCGACAACATAATGGTTCCTTATTCATAACGGAATGGTATATAAATATGACAAAATAAATTTGGAATTGTTTATTACGGGCACCATTCAATTTGTTCAAAAATATGCTATCAGGATGCGTAAATCCGGATCCCCACTTCATCTCAAAAGTTTTTACAAATACAGTTTGGCCGTAAAATAGAACATTTCAAACTCAAATGATTCATCATTTGTTCGTTTGCCGAGTTAAGTTGGAGCCTAAACAAAATTTCAGCATCTGTACAAAGTTTTTCACGACAACACTCGAAGCCAGATCCACATTCAAGAAGCAAAAAGTTCTTCCAGCAAATTAAAGCTGAGGCCATACGTTTTTTCATTCAGGTTTTTGCAACCCCCAACATAGGCTACAGTTGAACTCGCGGTACGTATGTACTGCCTGGCTGGTTGTTTCACTCTCTCGCGCACACCACGTACTAAGCAGTGCAGTGGCTCCGAACATGGAGTGAGATATACAAAATAATATTGCTTACTATAATAATACTTGCTGAATCGACGAATTTTGTCACAGTTACGACTTACGACTGGTACTGTTTGAGAAATGGATAAATAACATCTCATGTGCGATTCCTTATTCGTTTATTCGTCCTTGCTAGCGGTGGCCTTTGGCTTGTATCAAACCGAACGATTCAATTTCGATTGATCTTCCAAAAAATAATTTCTGGCTTTCGAAGAATTTACTATTTTCAACCTTGGTAACATTTGATATTTTCACATGCAAATGAGTTAACTTCAAGTTGTTTCGATTGAACTATAACATGATTGCGCTACATGGATTTTAGACACTTCCGAAGAATAGGTCAAACAAAGAAATGTTTGCTGTTTTCGAAAAATAATATATTTGCTGAAACTTTTTTCCTGCTGATACAATACCATGCTGAAGGAGGCGGTTTGAAGAATTGAAATTATGTCTTTTCAGGTTGAACCAAAAATCTCGCAATCTCGTATTACTGCGTCGTAGTTCAGATTAAATACAAATGTTACAGTAATATTCTTGCTCCAGTTTTTATAACTTCTCAACTTAGAAACCTTGTCTGCAGAATTGTGCTGGTAGATACGAAAAATTAAAAAAAAAATGACACCAAGACATCAACCCATTGTTATTATTGGCCGAACATTATTGTGGTTTATGTCAATAAAAGTTTATTTGAAAAGAGTAAAGATGAATATCTTCTTTCTTTTCTTCTTCTTCTTCTTCTTTCTATTAATAGAAATGAGTTTGCATTTCCTTTGAGGCATTATAACTCACGAACGGATGCCCGATTTGCAAGATACTCTCACTAATCGATTCGCATTGAGATCAGCAGTGTTTGTATATATATATATATATATATATATATATATATATATAGAAAGTTGGTAAATTTAATGGGAAAGATAAAAAACATTGCCAAAATACAATATCAGGGTGAATTGTAAAGAAATTTAATAAGATTGCAAAAAAAATGAACTAGAATGCGGGCCGCAGTCAACTCTAAAAATGACATTTTGATCGCAAAACGTATAAACAAACCTAAACAAACCTGGGCAACGCAGGGTTCGTTCTGCTGTTGTTTAATAAGTATTACTTTAATTTGAAAATTGATAAAAAAACACGGTCCCAAAGTCTGAAAATGTTCACAAAAGCAATACATACATACCAGTTAAGATTTAACGAGTTTTCCATCTCCATTCTTGATGATATTCCTTTATATAGACCTTTTCATTATTTCATTGTTTTATTTATTATTTCGTGATTCATGCGACGCCGTCAGATACCGTTCTCCTGTTTACCGCCGAGTATTGTTCGCAGCACCTTACGCTCAAACACTCCGAAAACTATACGATCAGCCTCCTTTAACATCCATGTTTCATGGACATAAGCCACCGGAATTAGAGTAGTATACAGTGCGAATTTTGTCTTCGTTTGCAGACTACGGAGCTGGTTACCAGGTCCGTAATCATTATCGCGCGTCACTAATTCTTTTACCACTACAAATTTTTCATCATCCAGCACCATTTCACTACCACCACCACTAATGAACTAATGAAATTGGCAGCGACCATGTACTTCGATTTGCTGGTATTGATAGTGAGTCCAATCCTCGCTGTCTCCCTCTTAAAAGGCGTAAAAGCCTCTTTCACGGTATCGTCCGATATCGTCCGCTAGTCCTAGGAGCATATTCGATCTTGTGATAATGGTACCGCTTCTTTGCACACCATCAGCTCTCCTAATCGCTCCCTCGAGCGCTATATTGAACATTAGATTCGAGAGTGAATCACCTGCTTCAATCCATTTAAGGTAACAAATGATGTCGATATTTCGTCCGCAACCCTTACACTTGATTTCAATCCGTCCAACGTTATACGAATCAGCCGTATCAGTTTCGCTGGAAAACCATGTTCTAGCATAATTTGCCATAATTCAATTCATTTTTCCGCCGCTTTGAAATCAATAAACGGATAATGTGTCTGCATGTTGTTCTACCGGAATTTAACAAGGATTTGTCTCAGGGTAAATATTTGGTCCGTCGTTGATCGGCTCTCACGAAAACCTCCTTGGTATTCACCGACGAAGGACTCTTCAAGCGGTCTCATTCTGTTGAACAGAATACGGGACATAATTTTTCACGCCGAATTAAGAAGGGTTATTCCTCGGTAATTGGCGCACTCCAGTCTGTGCCCTTCCTTAAAGAGAGGGCAAATGAGGCCGTACAACCACCGAGCAGGCAATTCCTCGTCTTCCCATATTTTCGACATAATATGGTGCAGAACTTCAAAAAGATGCTCACTGCCATGTTTGAAAAGTTCAGCCGGGAGCTGGCCGTTCCCTTTAGCCTTATTGTTTTCAGCTCTTTAATTGCTTTTCTAGCCTCATCTAGTGTAGGCGACTCCACAGCTTGTCCATCGTCGCTAATATTTATTCTGTTCGTCGATGCACCGACACTTTCATTGTTCAACAAAATCTCGAAGTGTTTTACCAGTCAGCAAATTCCCTTCTTGGTCGTTGTACATGACGGGAGATGGCACTGTCTTTCTCCGCACGCCATTGACAGACTCATAAAACCTCCGCATATCGTTCTGCTCCATTTTTTCATGCGCCTTACTAATAACTTGTTCTTCGTACTCTTTTTTATTCTTGCGGTGGGTTCGTTTTTCGGCTGCTCTTGCTTCCTTGTATCGATCTCTATTCGATTGGGTACCCGACACCAATATCCGGCTGGTGGCAACGTTCTTCTCGTCTGTCACTCTCTGACACTCCACATCGAACCAACCTCCTGGGTCACCTTTGTGCAGGGTCTACCACTTCTCGTGCTGTTCACCGCTCCATGGATCAACTCCCATAGATCGTTGATGTTGTCGCTAACTTTGATTGCAATTATCCGTTCGTCGAGCATCTGGCGGTACTGAGCCGATACTCCTTCCGACGACAATCGCTGGATATTGTAACGCATCGTTCGCTGTGATCTTTCGTTCGATATAGTTGACAACCGTGATCAAATTCTACCGACAAAGAGGTAGTGATCAGAGTCAATTGATAACATCCGAGAAATGGCGCCCAACAACCAGAACATGGTCTATCTGATTGCAAGCTTCACCATTTGGGTGTCTCCAGGTATGCCTTCGGATGTTCTTTCGTGCAAAGTAGGTGCTACTGATGGCCATCCCTCTACTAGCCGTAGGCCGTTGTCATTGGTAGCGGAGTGAAGGCTCTCCCTACCGATTAAGGGACGGAAAAAGTCCTATCTACTGACCTGAGCGTTAGCGTCTCCGATAACAATTTTCACGTCATGCCTTCGGCACTCTTCATCGATGTTATGATCTGATAAATAATATAGACTAATAGTAGACAGACACCTCGATCTCGTTACCACCAATACAAACTCGTGGTGGGTGGCTCACGTTGTCCTCTCTTGAGCCTCTTCCTATCATGTACTTCGTCTTCGACGTGTTGATGACTAGTTCAATCCGTTTAGCTTCGCTTTTCAGTCTAATATAGGCTTCCTCCATCCTCTCAAAGTTACGTGCCATAATATCTATGTCGTCGGCCAACCCAAATAACTGGACGGACTTCGTGAATATCGTACCACTCGTGTCGATCCCTGCCCTCATGATATACGAATGCAAAACTGGTAACTTGGCTTAGAAACCTCGCGGTTAGAAACTGTGGAAGTGCTGAATGAACACTAAGAAGCGAGGTGGCAATGTCCCAGTGGGGGATGTCAATGTAATGCCAATAAGAAGAAGAAGATGAGGTTAAAAACTGAAAATTAAATGTTTTAAAAGGGTTTTTAAAGCGATGTTCATTTTACCCGCACTATCTTAGTACAGTTCGCAATGAGAAAACAGAACTGTGCAATAAAAATCCTATTCGACTAAATGCTGATGTCATATTAGAAATTTGGAGACAGTACTCGTCGATAGCAAATCCTTCCGCACGCGATGGCATATGAGCAAGTCAAACCACCTTCCTTTTGCCAGTGGAGATATATCAGCTTCCACACTGATATTCTTCCCTCCCCCTTCATACGGGAGCTTGGCAGAAGGAAGGTCGTGTGATATGTTCCATCACAAATATTGCCCTCCGCTCGCTTTCAAATCGACCTCTATAAAAACATTCTTCATGCCTGCCGTATCCTAACGGAACTATCAATTCTATACTTTCGCCTCTAATGCTATCATGAACATGTACGTCCAGGTTTGGAAGATGATATTAGCATTTCCATATCATTGTAATTTTAGGTTTCGCAAAAAGTCGATTTTTGCATTCATAAAATCAATTCTTATTTGCACCAATTGTCCCTTTTTCCAGTGAATTTATATCACAGGTGACCATTATAATACAATACCAAGAAAGCAAATAATTAAAAGAATTTACACTTACCCCAGGTATCAAACACTGCGGGGGAAGTGGATAATGTTCTAATTACGGATTTTTTTCTTCCCTTCAGGGTTTATTTCGATAACTGTGAATCATAATATGTTCCTTCTTTGTTATCATTGTGATTCCAGTGGTAATTGGAATAATATAAAAGAGAAAATGTCTGAATCATCCACCTAACGGTATTGATGCCTTTCACATGTTTTACATATGAAAAAATTGTATAAGAAAATTAAAAATAGCACTGATAGGTAAATATATCCAATAATTCACATTAATTTTTATTCATAACAAGTTTCGCCGTTGAATGCATTTTTTTGCGAACAAATTGGTTAAGGACAAGTGCTTAAGAATAACTGATAATTTTGTACGTGCTTTGAGCATACATATACAAACAAATACGCACATACAGACATCATCTCAATTCGCTAAACTAAGTTGATTAGTCTATACATCTTTATTTCTTTGGAGCAGGGAAAAGCCCGTTTGAGTAGAGCACTTTGCGCTCTTTCTCAAATGGGCGCAAAACCTCCTCTTCTTTTCATATCAACAGACAATACAATGTTTCCAAATGATACAATTTTAGCTTAATACTACTATTCTTAACTATTATATAACTACTTCTATTTACAATTCCATCTATAATCTATTTAACCAGTTCATTTTGATGTTACGTGTGGCGAGGTGGGGATAATATTAGGAGAAAACTAAAATTAGGAGAAATAATATTAGGAGAAAAAAAGAAAGTGCAGAAGGAGAAAGAGAAAAGTCAAAAGCAGTAGAACATTGATTAAATATACGACACATGCCTATAAAGGGCTCATTACGTGCGTAATTTGTTCGGGCACCCCTGATGAAAATGAAGGAGCTTGAACGAAGCTCTCGAGTAGGAATATGAATGCTTAAATTTGATAGCATGGACGGACAGTCTATTTTAGATTGCAAAAGGTCAGAAATAAAAAGTGCTTTTGATACCTGACGACGTGAACTTAAGAGCTCTAAACCTATCAGTCCGCATCGTTCTTCGTAACTGGGCAAATTATTTGGGTCGTTCCAGGGAAGGCGACGCAGGGCGAAGCGTACGAATTTCCGCTGAATGGACTCAATGCGCGATATACGGTAATAAGGGGCCCATGCAACACACGAATATTCTACCAAAGACCTCACCAATGAGCAATATAATGTTTTGAGACAATGTATATTATCGAATTTTTTTTGCTATGTGAAAAATAAAACCTAGTGTTTTTGAAGCCTTGGATGATATGAAAGCGATATGATCCATGAAAGATAGTTTAGAGTCTAAAAACACACCTAGGTCCTTAACGACAGATTCTCTCTTTAGACTTGTAGAACCAATTTTGTAATTGAAGTCGATTAACGTGTGCTTACGGGAAAATGAAATTATGGAGCATTTATCAGCATTGAGAACCATGCGATTTAATTCGCACCATTCAGTGAAAACTTTAAGCTGAGATTGTAAAACTAATGCATCACGGACGCCGTTGTCATGACCCAGTATAGTTTAAAGTTTAAGTTGCATATTTACATCATTGAGATAAACCAAAAATATCAACGGCTCCAAATGACTTTCTTGCGGTACACCTGAGGTGGCGGGAAAATAAACTGAAATGGAATTACATATCTTAATGGCCATTTCACGGTCGCATAGATACGAATCGAGCCAACGAAGAAATGATCCAGAAAATCCAAGGCGTTCGAATTTGGCAATAGCAATTTTATGATTAATTTTATCAAATGCTGCCGAGAAATCAGTATAGATGTAGTAGTAGTAGTAATTCATTTATTTATCATCAGATAATTTATAATAATACAATTCATACAATGTTTAACTTAATCTATACATATTTCTGACAAACACAGTACATTTTCTTTTAAATTCCATTACTGATCTTGCATTTTTCACGTCTGAAGGTAACTGATTAATAAGTCGTATTCCGTTGTAATAAATTGACTTTTGATTGGTGGTCATTGTGAATGGAACCACCCGCAAATCGTCAGCCTGTCTTGTTGTGTGTCGGTGTACATTTCTACCTCTTACAATAATATGGGTTAAGTATTCCGGTGTCATGTTGTTTGTCAATTTAAATATTAACAAAAGCACATTGAAGGTAATTCTTTGTTTCACAGACTGCCATTGTAATGTGTCTAACATCACTTGAATAGGAGTGTATTTGTTACAATTCAAAATAAACCTCATAAATTTATTTTGCAGTTTCTGTAATATTTTAAATGAGTGTCACTAGCAAGGAACAAAACCGATGAACAATAATCCTTGTGTGGTGCAACTAGAGATTTATATAAACATATTTTACTCCAAAAAGTTAACTGTTTTCTCAATCGTACTAGCATTCCGTATTTCTTTGCAATTTTGTTGACATTATCTAAATGCTCCTTAAATGTCAACTTATGGCCAATATGAACTCCTAAATACTTAAGCTCATCAACTCTCTCCATTTCAAATCCATCGATCTCGACTTTCATGTCTTCATAGTCAATTTGCTTCTTGTTGGTAATTATCATCAATTTAGTTTTTGAATATTCAATTTCAACTTTTAAATTTTAGCCATTTAGTTAAAGTAGCAATATCACATTTGATTTTTCTGCTTGCCAAATATGGGTCCTTTTCACCAATAAATAGTACAGTATCATCCGCAAATAGATTAATATCACAATTTTTGACAGCCTTCTTCATGTCATTTATGTACAAAATAAAAAGTAACGGCCCTAAAACACTGCCCTGTGGTACTCCTAACGGCACTGGTTTAGACACGGAAACAGCATCATTGTATTTACAAACTTGTGTACGACTTTTCAGATACGTCTCAAACCAGCTAAGGACTTTTCCTCCAATACCATATTCGCACAAAACTTTTAGCATAATAGAGTGAGAAACTGTCTCGAATGCTCGTTTGAGATCTAAAAACAGTACCACAATCGTCCTCTTTTCTTCTATCATTCTTTTCCATTTGTACAACATTAGATTCAGGGCCGACTCGCAAGAGTGTGCCTGTCAAAAACAAGATTGTTCTTCAATTAAAATTTCTTCCTTCTTTAAATACTCCAATAGTTGATATTTTATTATAGTTTCTAATACTTTCTCGTAAATGGGCAACATATTAACCGGTCTATATTCGTCTGCTTTTGTTGTCCTAGGCTTTTTAGGTATCGGTACAACAACTGATTGTTTCCATTCACTTGGGAAAATATCAGTTCTTAGAGATTTATTGATAATATCTAACAATAGTTCACCTGTAACTTCTAATGAGTCCTTCAGCACTTGTAAATTTACGTTGTCAATACCTGACGAACTATCTATTCGATCAATTGCCTTTTTCGGTTTTCTTAAGTTATTTGGCTAAACTCACCCCAATGTTCAAAACTTTGTCTATTGTCATCATTAAATGAAGCAGCAACATCATCTATACTATTATGAATCTCTTGAATACTATCTAAAAAGTACGAGTTAAAATTCTCACAAATTTCCTGGTTGCTTTCTGTGTTCTTCCCATTAAAACTTATACAGTTTGCCGATTTCTCTTTATTGTTCCATAATTCCTTTAAAACTTTCCACAATTATTTACTGTTACCTCTATTTTGGTCTATTTTATTCTGAGTGTATTCCGCTTTTGCATTTCTAATAGAATAGGAGTATTCATTTCTTAAAACTTTATAATGATGCCAATCGGCTTCATCCCAACTGGAACTTGCCTTTCTATATGCATCATCTCTTGACATTTGAAAATTTTTAATTCTAATGTATACCACTTTTTCCGCGACCTGCATTTTATTTTTCTTACTACCACTAGTTGGTTAACACTTTCCTTCAGAATCGTAGATAAAATATCTGCTTTCTCCTCCAAAAGTCTAACACTATCATTCAGTAATTTGTTTCTCAGGAGAGCAACTAAAGCTTCTTTAGAATATTGTTTCCAGCACTTTATTATCAAAACATCCTCTACTATGTCGTCGATTTCTTTAAAATTGATTTCCAATGTTTCATGATCAGATATTTTGTGATCATTTACAATCGACACTTCAATTTCATTAACATTACAAAAAACTAAATCTATTATTGTTTGCGACATTCTGGTACGCCTTGTTTTTTCTTTTACCTTTTGGTCTAAATCATAGCAATGTGCAACTTTGCGCAAGCCATCACTGTCTCTTGGGTTCTCCCAATTTATATTGAAGTCTCCCGCAATCAAGTTCACCTGGTTTTCATCTAAAACGCTTTCAAGCCAATTTTGTTCTAAATAATCTAAAAACTCGTTATCATTCGCATTTGGTGAGTGATAGAGCAAACCATACGATCCTTGTTTCAGCCCTTTGACTACTTTAATTGCTAAAAACCAGTTTTGACCCAAAATAGTATTGCTAATCTCTCTATATTTAACAGAGTTATGAATATACATCATTACTCCTCCAGTATGTCGCGATGAAGAGAAACAACAGCAGATGTTATAGTTTCTAATACTGTACTCATTAATATCAATATCAATTGTCAAATGTGTTTCAGTTAACATAATAATCTTTGGTTTTTTCTCTTGTACAAGAATTTCAACCTCCTCAAAGTGAGCTGTAATCCCAGCAATATTTAACAAAATAATTTCCGCTGCACTACTTGATTGCTACTTATTGTAGTCAATGTACTGCCTTGAAATTTTGCGCCTTCTCAGGTAGATCGGGCATTCAAAACTCCAGGCTGTATGGTTGGTCTCTAGCTTTGTCTTTCTTTCCTCATTTGAAATACAACAATTGGTGCATTTAACCTGGTCCGATGAGCACACTTTAATGTCATGATCTCCAGCACATTTCGCACAATGAAGATTATTAACGCAATCCTTTGATTTATGACCATAACCACAACATTTGAAGCAACGCAGGACATCAACACTCTCTGTCACTCTACATCTGTCCAGATCTATGTAAACTTTCCCTTTCTAATGATTTGCTCAAACGTAACTGGGTCTGTTTCGCATATTATAGTAAATTCAGTGAAAACACCTCTACGATGCTTAATTGTTTTCAAGATTCGCAAATGTTGAATAGTCTCAATATCATTTTGTGATTTCAAAACTTCTTTCAAGTCATCACAGTCATACTCATCACCAACATTCATTATCTTGATTTTAGGTAGTTTCGGTTGCTCAATTGCAGCTTCGTAACCATTACCCAATTCCTCTGTGACTTTTTTCCTGAGCCCTTCGGCTTCCACTTTTGTATTACATTCAACAACAATTGAACCATTCACACCGTTTCGTACATTCCGTATACCCATTTGGGATGGATTTATTTTATTCCTTACCTCTTTTTTAGTTTTTTGATTGGTTTGCTGTAACGCTGGTTTGATTCTCACCATACATTCGACTGTGGTTTTAGAACGTTTATCATTGTCAACCGTTGCAATATTCTCGATATTGTTGTTTTTTGGCACATTATCATTAGTATGGCCATTGCCATCAGATTTTGTAGTTGACACACTTTTATTACGAACACGACCAGAACGCAACACTGAATCATTCACATTTAAGTTTCTACTACCACCAGCGATTGCGGCGTAGCTGAATGATGGATTTCCATCACTACGTGCTAGACAATCGCCTACCGCAGGAACATTATTTTTTATAATTTTCTTTTCTACTGATAGACATTTATCCATCGAACTTTTGAATGCACTCAGTTGCATATCAAGAGATTTCTGGAAAAATAACTCCAATTTTGCTCACTTTTGTGTATTGCTTTCTGCACACTGTTTGTTTCACATTCCAATTCGATTTTCTCAACACGGACGTCAATACTCTTGATTGCTTCCAATAATTCATCACATTTGCTAATTATTGTGTTTAAGAAAGTTTGTTTTTTCCGGCAGTCGTGGCACATATACTTTAGGGATAAATTCTCACGCAAAGCGGTTGCTTCCGCATTGTTTAAATCCGCACATTTTGTATGCAAAACCTGACCGCAACCACCGAAACAAAAAACTCTATCATTTGGCGCATTTATTGCTTTGGCGCAAACATCACACTGCACCGACAACTTCGCTGATTAGATGTCGTTATTGTTTGCCTACGACGGTAGCTGCTTTTTTCACCTCACTGAAAGTTGTGTATCACATTCGAATAAAAACTAGAATATTTTATCTAATTTTTAGTCTTTTTCGATGCACTATGTAGCATTCAATAGGGAATTTTATTACCCGTCATACGATGTATTTTTCACTTCGCGCTACAAACTATTTCACTCTATAATTTTTAGTTTGATGTAAGACCGTAATTTACACTTCTTCTGTCTGTATCGATATCAACAATGCGATAGATGGAGTCACTTGTTGTCCTTTCTGTAGAGCTTGCGTGATGAAGGGTGTGTAGACAATCAGAATGGTATTTGTTGACCGCTTTGGCATGAACCCATGTTGGTGCTCGGAGATAAAGCCTTTGCAGTTGTGCAACAGAAAATTGTATACTACTTTCTCGAACAACTTTGAGATTGCACATAGAGCAGCTATCCCACGATAATTGCTAACCTCACGTTTGCTACCTTTTTGAAGATATACGATTTTTTCCAATGATTGGGGAATATTCTAGCTTGAAGCGATGTTGTGTTGCATAGGCATGACAATGGTAGACTACTCGAACATTGTTTTAATACGAATGCTGAGATACCATCTGGTCCAGGATTAGTTGAGGTTTTCATGGAACAGCACATATTGGCTATTGTTTGCGCGTCAACTAAAGGATGGTCACCTACTGGAGGACGCGGGGGAATGAAGTTGGCGGCTTTGGAAACATGGCTGACACCAAGTGATTTTTGCGTAAAAACACTCGAAAAATGGCTTAGGAACAAATCGCATATTCCTTCTGGAGATGAACATTCGTTGCTTCCCTTGAACATGACTGTAGGTTAGGGTGGCTCAAATTAGTATGGGAAAAACTTTGTTAAATTTTTTTGATGGGCCGCCGTCTTATTCGGTTCTATTTGATGCCCTGATGCTCTGGACAAAATTTCAGCCAAATCGGTCAACGTTTGGGCGGTGCTAAACTCGTTGATAGTTTATATGGAAAAATGTATGCAGAAACATCCAAAAACAGTAAATTCCAGCTAGACTACACAACATATGATGAAGAACTATGATACTCATTCAGATCTTGGAGAATTTAATACAGAATGTTATGCAGAAAACCGCGAGAAGATTGGAGTTTGCCCGGCTAAGTTATTAGCATTTCTCTGCAGTGGGGTTTGAGCAAATTTCGTTTCTTTTACCTTTGAAAAGAAATAAATTCACCCCTACAACACTCCAGTAAAATGCTAATATCTTTGCGTAATAAACTCTAATCTTCTCGCGGTTTTCAGCATAACATTCTGTATTTTATTTTACAAGAACTGAATGAGTATCATGGTTCTTGATCGTAAATTGTCCCGTCCAACTGCAAATCACTGTTTTTGGATGTTTCTGCATACATTTTTCCATATAAACTTTCAACGAGTTTAGCACTGCCCAAACGTTGACCGATTTGGCTGAAATTTTGTCCAGAGCATCAGGGCATCAAATAGAACCGAATAAGAGGGCGGCCCATCAAAAAATTTGGAAAAGTGTTTTTTGAGCCACCCTACTGTAGGTAGACCAGACTCGTTCCTCTGTTGATTGACGTAGCTCCAAAAACCTTTTGGATTTGGATTCCGTTGAACTTTGCGTTGGTAGGCGAAAAAAAGTTTGTTGTTCAGGCGTTTATAGCGAACATTCATGGAGTTGTATAGAAGTTTGCACCGGTGTGTTTTATGCTTAGAATATTTACGCAAAGCAGATCGTTTCCCACGCCGTAAGCGACTAGCAGTGGCATGTGCTGAATCGATTATCGAACAAGAAGGGAAGGTGCCTCAGTCAATGAGTAGTGTGTATCACCATCAGTACTACCAAAACAAAGGTCAAGCATACGACCATTATTGTTTTGAATGAAATTCAATTGAGACACGCGTTCTACATTATAAATGTCCAAAAGCTTAGCAACAGTGGTACTAATTGATGAGTGTGCAGCGTCAGCGTAGAGATAATTCGATGGGCTTGGTTTCCTTTTGATGTTAGGTAGGTTGAAATCACCGAGAATCAATAGATTATCCTTGATGTTCATTTTAGAGGTGATCTGGTGAAGCGAATGAATCCCAAGTAACAATTTTCATGCTTGTTAGATTTATTTAATTCTTATAGCGGATTTATGACAGCAGTCACCATGGCTAGTTGCTCAGATTTATTAGCGATCTTATTGCTATCAATAAGCCTCTAATAAATCTATTCGAAAAGCTTCAAACGTCAAATGCCGACTGGTCTTGTTAGCAGCTCTACGGTTGTAACGAAGAGCATAATAAGTCTAATTTTCAAAGCTTGATCAAAGCCATAATTTTGGGTCGTAATGTGGTCAAATGAATAACCCCAATAAGAATATTTACATTGCAAAGGGTTTATAACGGTGTTTAATAAGAGCAACATTTTTCTGATCGAAATCTATGATGGCCATATTGGAAATGGAGAACCATCCTCAAGTCAGTGAAATTTATCACTGGAATTTATGATTAGACGGTGTTTTCGCCGCAAAACGACACGTTTTTGGTAAAGGATATAAAAAACAAACATATCTGGGTGTAATGTCAATTAGTTTAGTGAAGATTTACGTTATTGATATTATAATAATTTTAAATTTATTGCCCAAAACTATATTATTTTGCGGGCGCGTAGTGCTTAATCTCATTTTTGCACTAGCTTTCACCATGAAATCGAGCGCGCACCTCGTTTCCATGAAAGTACATTGGAGAAAAAACTTAACAAAAAGTATTATTTTGTAGTCATCCTCATTACAGTGACTATAATAACAGTGTCGTCAAGTGTCAAAATTGGAACAGAATCGTCTGTCAGTTCCATACAAATGCGCGTTCCAAACGAGCAGGAGACCTGTCAAACGTGGCACATGACGTTACTCTTCTTATAGGACTCTAATCCTCATCATGATTTTCATCAACACATTAGTTTGTTATTATTTGTTTGCAAGATTTTGTTTCTCTTTTTTCAAAGCAAATTTTTGACAGCTGCCGCAGCCAAATTCCCTTTTTTGCGGGCGGCTTGAAACGGATTTTTATATACTCTTATAAGAGGTTTATAGTGGTAATCTAGAGAGGGCCACTTGGACATATCTTACTATTATAGTGGTCATCAGAAGGTAATCCTGTAGTAATGGGTTTTATTGTCAGTTCTTGTAATTCGATCTTGAAAACCATTTCTAGAGCGGAATAAAACTTGAAATGTTACTTGGGAATGTGCTGGTCGATTACATTAGAATAATTAGTACGATCGGGAGGAATATAAAGCATGCAGATATACAGAGTGTGTGAATGAAATTTTATCACTACCCAGATCTGCTCAACTGATTCAGTACTGGAGAGGAAAATTTGTCGAGCTTGATAATTTGCACGCAAAGCTAATAACACTCCACCGCCTGATTTTTTTCTGCTATTGTTTGTATTACGATCTAGACAAAAAACGTTGAAAGAGGCATTGAAAACCTGTCTCGAAATCGTGTCATCATTTAACCATGTTTCGGTGAGTGCGTATGCATCGTAGCTATAACCCTGTAAGTCCCATTTTTCCTTTTAAAAGTTCATCTCTGGGGCGAACATATAGATTTAACGTACACTTAGTGTTCGAGAAGGCAAAACCAGCCTTTTCCTAGCTATTACGAGAATTCCTTGAGGATCTATTCCGTTAAGGCAGCGGTTCTCAACCTTTTTCTTGAAAGGTACCCCTTCGAACTTTTTCATTAATTGAGGTACCCCCTACTTTTTGCGGTAAATGAAAAAAAGCATATATGAAAATCGGACCTGAAACCTAACGGGATTTATGGGTCTTCAAAAAGTTGGCTGAAATTTTCATCACCCCGTATAAGTTTATAGATCAAACTTCCTACTGAACTTTCAGTCTCTTGAATGAAGGCTTCCGTTCTTCTTAAATGGCGGCTTTCGAGCCACTTAAAAGAAGGCCTCTGAGCATCTTGATAGGTCGCTCCAAAGCATTTTGTAAGAAAAATTCCGAGCCTCTTGAAAGAGGTTCTTGCGAATCACTTGAGCTGCTTGAAATGAGGCTTCCAAGCCTCTTGAAAGGAGCTTTTCGAGCCTCTTGAAAGGAAACTTTTAAGCCTCTTTGAAGGAGCCTTTCGGACCATTTGAAAAAAAGGCTTCCGGGTCTTTTGAAAGGAGGCTTCCGAGTCTCTTGAAAGAAGGCTTCCGAGTCTCTTGAAAGGAGGCTTCCGGGCCTCTTGAAAGGATCTTCCGGGTCTCTTGAAAGGGGGCTTCTGGGCCTCTTGAAAGGAGGCTTCTAGGCCTCTTGAAAGAAGGCTTCCGGGCCTCTTGAAAAGATGCTTCCAGGCCTCTTGAAAGGAGGCTTCTGGGCCTCTTGGAAGGAGGCTTCTGGGCCTCTTGAAATGAGGCTTCCGGGCCTCTTGAAAGGATGCTTCTCGGCCTCTTGGAAGGAGGCTTCCGGGCCTTTTAAAAGGAGGCTTCCGGGCCTTTTAAAAGGAGGCTTCCAGGCCTCTTAAAAGGAGGCTTCCGGGCCTCTTAAAAGGAGGCTTCCGGGCTTCTTAAAAGGAGGCTTCCGGGCCTCTTGAAAGGAGGCTTCCGGGCCTCTTGAATGGAGGCTTGCGGGCCTCTTGAAAGGAGGCTTCCGGGCCTCTTGAATGGAGGCTTCCGAGCCTCTTGAAAAAGCCTTCTGAGCCTCTTGAAAGGAGTATTAAGAACATATTGAAAGGAGGCTTCCGAGTCTATTAAAAAAAAATCAGAGTCTCTTGAAAGGAGGCTTCCAAAACTCTTACAAAAAGGCTATCGAATCTTTTGAAAGGTTTCCTCTGAGCCTCTTGAAAAAAGGAATCCGAGCCTATCCAGTTTTCAACGAGCGCCAGCTTGCCTGCGGGTTGGTCTCTGATTTGACGTTTGGTGAGGTCAACTGCTCCCACCGTTCCAAGCATTCTGACCAATGTGGCATATAAGAAGGTGCTAATGAAGTGAATCCGCGGGCGGTAACACTGGATTGAAAACAGGCTTCCGAGCTGCTTGGAAAGAGGTTTCGAGAAGCGTAGAAGGATTCTCGTGCAAAGAAGCAACTGAGGTTTTCGAAAAAAAAAACTTCATGCCTCTCAAATGGTGGCTTCCGGACCTTTAGACTCAAGATTTTAGTTCGGAAGTATATTCTTGACATATTATTCAACATTTTGTTTCGATCAGGTAGATTACATTGAAGTTTTGCTCTTTCGACGTTTTTTTCTTTTGATCTGTTGTCCACAGCGAGTTGTGGAGCGCCGGATGCGATAGGCTTTAATTTACAGATCGTCATGCATATTATATACAAGACAATGTTTTGAAATTAAAAACATTATACTTTATCAATAAATTTTGTTTTTTTTTAATTCTTGGCTGTGGCATTGGCACAGCAAATGTTTCGGAATTGACGAATTGATATGAAATTTGGGAAAAAGAATTCACGTGTCTTGGAGGGACTTAATCAAGTGTCGGTCTTCCTCCGTCATCAGTCGTCTAAGTACACGCATGCGTAGAACAATCAAACTTTAGCCAAGTAAGCCTTTAACACAGCAGAATGTGATTGATTCACACTCTATACAAATCAACAACCAGCCCCCTCCCCCCCGTTGTTGGGGGGTGATCTCGAATAATAAAAAATGTGGGCTCGCTTGACTGTGGATATACAACAGTAAAGCACATGTGAAGATTGGACAAATCAAGCATCCGAAAGATATTTAATTTGCAAAAAAGAGCTAACCGCGGTGGAGGTTGGTACTAGGATTCTGAAGGCTTTTTCGCAAACGTGACCTTCTCAGTGGACGATCACATCTTGATGTGGATAGACGCGTGTGTTCACTCGGAGTTTAGCTTTGTTGTAGTTTTTATCGTGCGCGATATACGATACTGCCGATTACAATGTCTGGCATAGTCGCTGTGAAAAACACGCTGGCGTTTTTGTTTCCCGACGGTGCCTCTCAACCATCTTTGGCTGATATGGCCCGGTTCGTGAAAACACTGAAAAGTGATAAGCTGTCGATGGAAACAGCGTACAAAATAGCCGATGAGAAATCCGTATTTATTCGTTTCAAAAGTGCGGAGGCGATGGAATATGCTTTGCGAAACAATGATGAGATGCTACCGTTTCATTATGCCAATGGAAAGATGGTAACGGTGCATATGAACGTTGCCGGAGGAAATACTCGGTATGTGAGAGTTTTGATCTGCCGCCGGAAATTTCGGATTCCGATTTATCATCCGTGATAGCAAGATTCGGTAAAGTTAAACGCGTAGTACGTGAGCGGTTCCCAGCAGAATATGAACTTGATATGTTCACTGGAGTCCGTGGCGTTTATATAGAAGTTGATAAGGAGATTCCGGAAATTCTATATTTTCGAAATCTGAAAGGAAGAATTTTCTACCAAGGGTTAAAACCAAAATGCTTCATTTGCAAAGCCGACTCGCATATGAGAAAGTCGTGCCCGGCGGTGCTAGAACGACGGAGCATGTTACAGCGAACGAACAAAGAGCTTGCTGATAATATAGCAAAACAAGCCACAAAAAAGGTAGAAGTTAGTGCTGTTGCAATTGATCCAGTTGCGCACGGCAGTGGAACACAAAAGACCAACAAATTGGAAAAGAATGCGAAAAAATAATAGCAAAGCGACAACGTTCATCTGGCGCAGAGTGTGCAGATATCGAATCGAAGAGCGCAAACGAACCACCATCGAACGAGAAAACAAGCAGTTCTGTCATCGTTCCGAACGCAACGCCTGAGAGGACGAAGTGTAGAATCCCTTCATATGAATGGATAGAAGACGCAGACGAACGACGGGAGGTGATAGCATACGACAAGATCAGATTAGCCACGTTTAGGAATTTGAATGTGGATGAAATTGAATTTTATATTGATGATTAGATTAAAACGATTGTATTGTATTGTTATTGTAATGCATCAGATTTGTGGCTCCGCAAAGTGTTTTGTTGCACGACTGAGCCTTTAAATAAACTACATGGTAAAAAAAAAAAAAAAAAAAACGTGACCTTCAAGTGGTCTTGTTTTGTAAAGGTTATCACGCCTACCCTAGCAATACACATGTTTCACATAAGCTACTGCAACTCTTATGTGACCAGATTTAGTCAAAATCAAGTTGCTGCAACCATTTTTCGCTGACTTGTGCTGCTTGGGTATGTAGAGAGTAGGGGGTTGAGGGTTCGAGTCCCTCCAAGACACGTGGATTCTTTTTCGCAAATTTCATATCAATTTGTCAATTTCGAAAATTAACAAAAACCCAGATTAATCCACCTAGCGGTGATAGTGCCTTTCTCGTTTCTTGCGAGGGAGTAATTTCTTCGCACTTTTGGTATGAAAAAAAGTATTTTGACCATAACTTCTGAGCCAATAGTCCGATCCGGCCAATTTTTAATAGGAAACAATGGGACATGATTCTGCGTCGAATGTTGCGAGCAAATCGGCCGAGAGTAAGTCAAGACAAAATTTTCAAAACGACTTATCTGCTTTTGTAAACAAAGATTCGAACGTCGATTCGACGAATCTGTTAACACTCCCACGCAAACAAACACTACCAATAGGCAGGTGAAAGTCTCGGCTACCTGATGATGGCGTTGGTTTGTGTCGAAGTGCTATGAGATTCGTGCAATCGACGTTTGAATCTCTGTTTACAAAAGCAGATAAGTCGTTTTGAAAATTTTGTGTTGAAGTGCCTAAATAGAGAGTAGGATTTTCTTTTGTAAAAACTGGCCATAACTCCGAAGCCCATAGTCCGATTGGGCCGGTTTTTGATACGAAACAATGGGTCAAGATTTAGATAGAGGTTAAGGATAAGTGAGTGTCAGTCAGTGAGTGAGAGAGATTATTTTGCGCACACACATACACACACAGACATCACTTCAATTCGTCGAGCTGAGTCGATCGGTATATAACACTATTGGTCTACGGGGGTCCTATAAAAAGTTCGTTTTTGGAGCGAACATATAGCCTTTGTATACTTTGTATACGAGAAAGGCAAAAAGAATTTTGGTCATAACTTCTAAGCCCATAGTCTGATCGGGTCAATTTTCAACAAATAATGGGACAGGACTCTGCGTCGAATGCAACTTGTTGCGAGCAAATCGGTTAAGGATAAGTGCCTAAAAAATGAGCTAGACTTTTTAACGTGCTTTAATATGAAAAAAAGTATTTTGGCCATAACTTCTTAGCCCATAGTCCGATCGGGTCAATTTTCAATAGGAAACAATGGGACAGGATTCTGTGTCGAATGCAACTTGTTGCGAGCAAATCGGTTAAGGATAAGTGCCTGAAAAATTAGCTAGACTTTTTGCGCACACACACACATACACACACACACATACACACACATACACACACACAGACATCACTCCAATTCGTCGAGCTGAGTCGATCGGTATATAACACTATGGGTCTCCGGGTCTCCTATAAAAAGTTCGTTTTTGGAGCGAACATATAGCCTTTACGTATACTTTGTATACGAGAAAGGCAAAAAAGATTTTCGTATGGCCGCGGTGGCGAATAATATTCAATTATTAATAAATTTTGATTGGAATTGTAATACATCCGCCATTACGCATTTGTGTGCGAGGTACCCCCTAGGGCCTGCGAAGGCACCCCCAGGGGTACATGTACCCCAGGTTGAGAACCGCTGCGTTAAGGTAATGAAATTATTCCACAAAAGATTCTCAGAGCAATTTTCGTATTGATTTGAGTTATATGTAATTACTCATCACTATTGAAGGTCAAGGTAACACGGGTTTTCCACTTACCCCATCCCACTAGGGTAAGTGGAAAAACAACTCCTAATTTTAAAAACTATTTTCATAAATTTCTAGCGACCAAAATGGTATGAATTACCGCACAGTTGGTGCAATATTGACTGTTTTTGATAGCCCATTTTGATTGAACGCATGTAGATCATTTAAACTGGTTTTACACTAATTCAAACATGCACTATCGATTTTTCCTTTTCCACTTCCCCCAGTGTACCTTACATAAAAGTATAACTATTCCTCAAGATACATGGTTAACAAAATTAAAAGTACGGTCTTGGTGTTTACGAGTTAAATTCGGACAACTGTTACATTCGGGGATCATCCCATTCGAACGTTTGCGACAGACTTTTTTGCATTACAGTTGCCTTTCCACAACTCTATATTGAAGGGACCATCGAGATAAGAAGAAATCGAGGGATGGAAGGATAATTGAAGTGGGTACTAAATAAATAAAAGCATGTTGCTATGAAAAATATCTACAAATCAAATGTCATTCCTTGTTTTTATGTGTTTGTTATTGTTCTGGTAGCCTAGAAATATGAATGAATCGACATAGGGAGAGAGAATTTTGAACAAAATATGACCACAACACATAGAGATTGAGAGATATCGAGATAGGGAGGTTATCGAGATGTAGAAAACCCAATTGTATGTAGATTAATGTGACCAGTAAGCGTCCTGCGAAACGCGGGACGCCTATCTGGATTGCGTGCATTTCGCATAGATGTTGGCCCAAAAAAATTGGAAAAATGTTTGTAATAAATTTGTAAAACGAAGTTGAAAATTGCAGCGACGTTTGGTCACATTAATGTAGATTGAAGAGACCAAGAAAACTATCGACACAGGGAGATATATCGAGATATACACCCCTATTCTTGTTTACGGACGAACGAAACTTTCGAACGAATGTAGTTCGTGCCATCAAATTTTACATGATTTTTGATATAAAGATCAATTAGTTTTAATTTTTTCCATTTGTTTACATGGTATAGCTTTTGGCTCGTTAAGCACAGGATACTTGCATGTAAAATAATCATTTTGATTATGAAGATATGTACGAAAATACGAAAGTACGAATAATTTCTGACGTTGTTCAAATCCTAATTTTTGAACTTTGACGTGAACTTGAACGTGACGTGAACATAAAATAATCATTTTGATTATGAAAACCTGTACAAAATCTTAGCCGAAATGGAATAATTTCTGACGTTGTTCAAATCCAAAATTTTGAACTTTGACGGCAGCCGAGACGACAATCTCGAATTCTATTTTTAGCAGCCAATTAGTATACGGCAAAATTCTGTTTTAATAAACAGGTTCATTAGCAAAAAGTGGCTACTAAAGCTGACTCAAACATTGGCTTCTTGAGGTGTAGTCACCTGGAACGCCCAAGAGATTTGAGTCTATCGATTTCCACCAGCAACCACTGTGGAACTGGCTTTGGCTTAACCTCTACCGCTCCACACCCCCATCACCCAGCATAGCTTCCAGTGTGGTGCGCGTTCAACTCTGCCTCCTAGCCATAGCATTTGGCACGTTGATGCAGCAAGTTTCCACCACCCCAAAAACCTGGCTTACTCGGCTGACGGCGACTCAGTTTCAGTTGGACACTCAGCGCTAGAGGTTGTCCAGTGGCCGCAGTTTGTACGGTTGTTCTTTCGCATTCGCCCCCACTTCGGTGTGTTTTGCTTTGGGTGGTCGCTTCCGAAAGGTTTGTGTTCTGTTTTTGTTGTGCTTTTGGGTTTCGCAACCTTCCCTTTTCGGTTGCTTCGGGGCGGTGCTGTAGGGCACTGCCTTCCTCCGGGATATTGCATCTGGTTGGCGTTCGCAATTTTCGGCGATGATATTCCGGGTATGGAGAAATGCGCGCACGAGTTGTGGATTGTGCGGAAAGAAGAGATGATAGTGTGAGCTTGTGGATGTTTTGAAAACAAAGAAAGCGTGAAGTCAGATATTGCCGAAACGGCAAGTGGATAATAATTGTGGCGGATAGAAGTTAATTTAAAGTGTAAATTGAATATGTTTGGAAAATTAGCTCAAACTCAGCGGTTGAGACGAAAATGGAAAATTATATAACCCAAATGAAGTTGTGAATGGAAAGCATCGAGTTAAGTATGGGAAAAATCGGAGCTACGAGCAATATGTGTTTTTGAATGAGCAACAAGTGGAAGACAGCAGTGAGAGATACTGAAGAAAAACAAGGCAGGCACGAATCGAAGAAGGAATTTCGCATGGAACGAGTTTTTCTTTTTTTTCCCATTGCAGTATTTGCAAAAAAACATTATATCTACATAAGTTCAATAATATCTAACCGAACGCGAAATAGACGGTGTGGAAAACGAGTTTTTCGCCTGACATCAGTGTGTAGCTGGCGGCAGGCAGCGGTGGTCGTCGTTTTGCCATTTACCGCCACGGCGTAAGGCACCGAATACTAGGCCATGTTGCACAAATCTCGCATGTCTACAGAGTGCAGTAGTGGCGGGGTGGCTTAATCGACTTTGAATCGTTGTTGTTCGATTGGCTGTGGCGTTGATTGCTGCACAACTTACTACCATGACCACTGCCACCACCACCACCACCAGCACCTTACCTGGGCCTAGGTTTTAGTTCCAACACGCTGCAACCATATGTTGCAGGCTCACTCAGGTATACTTCGGTTTTATTTACGTTTTCGTTACTGAATTTAATGAAGACACGAAACGTACCTTTAACCGAAGAATTACTCTCGATACCGTACGTCGGAATACTTTCGAAATGATATTATAATTGTAAATTATTGAAACATCACTACCCGGAACAATTGTTATGGGAATTGGTAAAATTGTAAATCCTAATCATCAATCTCTAACTCTTGAATACTTTTGAACGGTCAAATCAAACTTGTTAACCGCCTTTGGAATTTTTCCTTTTGCTTTTAATTCTTTTTAATTGGTTTAGTTTCAAATGCTTTTTCTTTTCGCATTTCCCATTCAATATGATTTTTTTTCTGTTTTAACTAGACAGAACGAAAACCTTATTTCTCACGAGAAAATTTAGATTTGAAGAAAAATGCACTGAGTTTTTTCATGATTTAGATAGGTTCAGTTAATTTTCATTTTTTTTCTCACTCCCTACATTTTTTTTTGTCTTTATTATCGAGACTTTCAGCCCGAGGATGGCTCGTCTCGACATCCCTACATTTTTTATTGCTGCGCGAAATTTCAAACCCTCAAGTTTTGAAATAGTTAGAGGTGTCAAAAAAAACGGGTTTTCTGAGAAAGTTGAGCTTTAAACAAATTAAAGCATTGAGCATTTAAAAATGTTTGACGGGTTAAGTTAATTAATAGAGTGGGGCGCAGTTGTATGGAAAAACGCAAACTTCGTCCGATCAAGTGAGATCAAGGTTTTTCTGAATCGTTTTGGGACCCCAATCAAGTGTGCAAAATATGGGCTCGATTGGTTGAAACCTCGCATTCCGCATCGCGCTTAAAATTTACATGGAGATTAGTATGGGAAAACGTACTTTTTTACATTTTTACTCTTAGCGGCTTCAATTTATCATCAATCACGTGACTCAATACGTTAGCATCTAGTCTGGAAGATGCCGAAAGACTTTGCCGAAGAAGGTACGTAGCTGAAAGGTCTACAAAAAATGTTATTACGTTTCGAAAATTGATTGTGTAAACCATATGCAAGAAATCAATGTTTCTGCCAGCACTACCGGACAACCTATGGTTCTCGAAGGACAAAACCCATCTACCTTCTCGTCGGATTTTTTTTTCTTTGTGAAATGATTCCGGATAGCTCCCATTAGCTCTAAAGCGCTATAAGATCAATTATTTTGAAAAAACACGAAATGATTCCGGATTGCTCCCATTAGCTCTAAAGCCCTATAAGATCAATTATTTTGAAAAAACACTCAGTTAAATTATTGGTCTACGTAGTACGGCAGTGCTGGCAGAATAAACGATTTTTTGCATATGGTTTGAACACTCAATGTTCTAAGCGTTATAACTTTTTTCGTGGACGTTCCAGCAACGTGCCTTCTTCAGCAAAGTTTTTCGGCATCCTTTGGGTTATACTTTAACGCAATGTGCCACTTGGTTTACGATGAACTGAAGCCTCTAGTAGTAGAAATGTAAAAATATACGTTCTCCCATACCAATTTCCATACAAACTTCTAACGCGATGCGGAAAGCGAGGAAGCAACCAATCGGTCCCAAATTCTGTACAGTTGTTCAGGACCCAGAATGGCTTCGAAAAACCATTGATTTGAAAAAATGACCATGACGCCCCACTCTATTAATTAACGTCATAGGCTTCAAATATATTGAACGGAAAACTTATTCATTATAACTACCATATTTGATCATGTCCTGGTTTTCATGATCAGGTTTTCGCACAATAAAATTAAAGCCAGAGAATTTTGTTTACATGCCTATGAAGGAAATTGGATCTCCACTGTAGAATGCAGTGATTTTTTTCTGAACTGATTTTGATTGATGTATGACGAATTGATAATTTGTTATGTCGTTTTCGTTTTTACAGTGCATGTACACCACTGCTACACTTTTGCACTGCAAATGTTTGTTTTTGATTTTCACGCTGCACCAGTGTAGAATTTCTACTTCACCGAAAGTGTGGCTTGTAGATCTTCAGGTACTTCAACACAGTCGCAAAAGTTGTCCAAGTACGTTTGGTAACCAAAACAGTACTGCTCTTTCTTCACATCAAACAAGTTAGATACACTACAAAATCGAAAACGACATTATTGTAACTTCATTTCCAACCTTAAATTGTGACGAGATAGAAACATATTGTATAAGAAACGGGGAGTTGTACTCGCCGTCTCCACGTTGGCAGTCCTATGCCTCCGCTTGCAGCATACATAGAACATACGGCCGAACTAGTCGTTTGGCCGAAAAAGTTGTTTGGCTGAAATAGTCGTTTAGCCAAAAATGTTATTTGCCAGAACAGGAACTAAAGCTTAACGGAAAAATGGATCAGAAGGGGTCAAGAGTTATCTGCAAACTCAACTCGAATTGGAAACTATTGGGAGACACTCACAGAGTTGTAAAAAAATGTTGAACCCATTGGTTGAGTGAATAACAATCTAGATGTTTTTCGGTATCTAGCAAAAATAAAGTCACATTAATACAATTACTTTTTCGTTAATCATAGGCACTTTACTCTGTAAACAATTGGTGAATTTCGAAAAATGCTCATCAAAAATAGAAAACTAGTCGAAAAACTCCATTATTCAATCCTTTGCTCATCTGCAATAGTTCTGGGATATCACCAAGTAGCATTTATGAGTGAATTTAATTCATACACCGTGGTGCTTGTTGGATAAGAAGGATTGCTTAGCCTTTGATTTACTGTTCACCATGCGTATTTTGTGTTTTGTACAATAATGTTTAAAGTTTCGAGATACATTTTTACTTGTCGTTTGGCAAAATAAATCATTCAGTCGTAAATGTCATTTCCTAACCAGCTCATACTCGAAATGGTCGTTTGTCAAAAAGGGCCATTTGGGCGCAAATGTCAATTGGCCAAAAATATCGTTTGGCAACGAATCATACGACCGTAAATGTCATTTGCTAAATGGGGCATATGGCCAAAAACATCGTTTGACCGACCAATAGTGAATGTGAAAAATGTGGAGAGATTAATGATAAATAGAAAAGTGAGAAGTGAGGAATGAGAAATGTAAAGTTAGTGATGGGTGAAATATAAAGGGGTTGCTTACACGTTTCATTTCTCACTACTAATTTATCACTTCCAAAAATGAGAAGTACTTATGAAGTGAGAAATGAGGAATGAAAAATGAGAAGTACTTATGAAGTAAGATATGAAGAATGAAAAATGAGATGTAAGACGTCTCTTCCCAATTATCACTTCTTTTTTCTTACTTCTCATTTCCCACACCTCACTGCGATAAGTGAAAAATAAGAAGTGAGAAATTAAGAATGTGTAGTGGAGAAGTGAGAAATAAGACGTCTCACTTCTTACTCCTTGGCCCTCACTTCTCAAGTATCAATAATTACTTCACACTTTTCACATTTAATATTGTTTGGCCATACTCGTCAGCAGAAAAAAAACATTTGCGGTCGTGTGTTTTGTTCGGCCAAATGCCATTTAGGGACAAAAGGAAGAATTTTTGTCCAAAGACCTTTTCGGCGGTTTTGTAACATTTTGCCAAAAAACATTTGGCAGAATAACGTTTGGCTGAATGTGTTGGTTTCGCGGTAAGACATTTGGTGGATTGGTGAATTTTGCTTTTAGCAGATTGTATTTTTTTCTGTAAAGAATGGTGTAGAATTCAGCAGATTGTCATTTTCTCAGATTAGCGTAGTTTAGAATAGCTTCAACTTTTTCTTCTTCTTCTTCTTCTTATTGGCATTATATCCCCCACTAGGATAATGGCTACAATTATTAACTGCGAGATATCTAAGCCAAGTTACCATTTTTGCATTCGTTTATTAAGCGGTTCACATGGTAAAACTTTTATGCTCAAAAAGTCGAGAGAATTTCCAATCGAAATATTTGCTATACCGGACCGGGAGTCGAACCCAGCCATCTTCAGCATAGTCTTGCTTTTCAGCCACGCATCTTTAACGGCTAAGAAAGGCACGGCTTAAGAAATTTTAATTGTCCCTAACAAACTCCTTTATTTATATATAAAGGTTTATGCCAGAAGATTTATTAAAAATAATAATCTATTATTTCTTCCTTTCACCTTATATCGAGCAAAGGGGTTTATTTAAAGAGGCATTATCTCCTCCCTTCGCCTTGTACCGGGCAGACGCTACCATGTAAATAAGGCATAATCTACCCATTTCGCTTAGTAGCCGGCAGACACATTCAATTGGGGATGGCATTATTTTTCCTCTTTGCTTTAAAGAGAGGTACAATCATTCATGGAAAAAAATATCTCCTTTCTTTTTTGTATACCGAGCCATCGTGTCCATTTCAAGAAGGTATGATATCTTCAATTTGCCTTGTACTGGCCAGATGCGGTAATTTAGAGAAAGCATTGCCTTTAAACCTCAGATTAAAATAATTTATACTGGGTTCTAAACCAGCACTATGTAAATAAGTAGAATTCATTAAATATTTCAATAATAATTATACTAACTGAATTCTGCATTGGAATGACTTTCGGTGAAAAAGTAAATTCCATAAAATGTTTTTTGGTGGAACAGTGCAGTCCTCAAATTGTGTTCGTCGGGAAATTAGTACATTCCGCGGAATGTCGCAACGTGAGAAAAATCCGAGAAATGTTTTTCGGCGAAATAATCTAAAATCCATTTCGGCCAAACGGCATTTTAGACCAAATGACCTGTTGTTCCAAATGTCATTTTCGATCATATGAGATGTATAAATGACATTCTCGACCATCTGGCCTTGCTTGCTAAACAACTTCTTCGACCAAAAGAGTATTTTTGGCCGAAAGACCTATTCGATCAAACGACTTTTGCGGTCAAATGACCTGTTCGGCCGTTCGACTCGTTCTGCCATAATATATTTTCGGTCGTATGACCCGTTCAGCCAGATAACAATTTTAGTCAATTATAGGCCTTTTCAGCCAAACGACAATTTCGGTCAAACGGCATTTTCGGCCAAATGATCTTTTCGACCAAATAACTATTTTAGCTGGACGATATTTTCGATTTTTGTCCAAATGTCTTTCAGCCAGATGGGTTACAGCTGAGAGGTTTGTTAGGCCAAATGCCATTTTTGGACAGGAGCTTTCGTCGCAGTTGCCTTTGGCCAATTGAATTTTGACCGACGTACTTTCGGCCAAACGGCCCATACAAGGATAGGGGAAATAAAACGTCCCTTTTCCCCGAATTTTGAGTAAAAGAAAAATCCATGAAGAAAGGAAGATTTTTTTCCTGTTGGGTACATTTTTCACTACGACCAGTTGGTTGATCTATTGTGGCAGGCCCCGTTTTAATATTTTGTGCCTTGTCAGTGTGTTATATCATTATGAATTTGCTGATTGTAGGCATTATCCCAGTAAGGTATAACATATCTTATGAAATGTATTGCCTTACTGGAAGAAGTCTTTCATACATCTGAGGGTTGTATCAATCCTTTATCGAAATATTTGCGCATTTTCCGGATTTTTATGAAACGATAAAATATTGAAAACAGAATCCAAGTTTTTGTTACCTACTCAATTGTGTAAAAAATAAAAGAGAAAAATATCGCAACACCCATGACATTGGTTCTATTCCGAGATTATTTGCTCATAAAATTAAAATTTTTCGCCTTGTGAATTGTAATCCGTGCTGAAATCCGGCATTTCTGCAACAAGTCTTTAAACAGCTTTTGTTTAAACGTTTGCAGGGTTGTTACGACTATGTACACAGATTTGACGCGGATATATACTCAAAAGTTTAAGGGTTTTGTACGAATTTAATTTGAAGGGCTAATTCATATACATGGGGCTTTATTTCCTAAAGCCAAATGTTGAGAACCAAATTCACGTTTGAAATCTAGCTTACACAATTTTACGAATTATTTCCTTGACCTTATTGAATGGCATGCATCACACTCTTGAGCATTAATTTAACAAGTTTTATAATGAGAGGGATGTCTCTTGTTGTCGTTTTCAATCAATTCGGAAACATGTGGCATACATATGAAATGATTTTGAAACAAATAACGAAAATTTAGTTAAATATAGTAAAACAATCTTTTTGATTAAATTTTGATGTATTATATGTTGAACTCCAACTCCAGTTTCTAATTTATCAATGCTCTTAGAACTAACCGCACAGCATGATGTATCATTTTTCGAAGACGTAATAATCATTTTTGGAAAGTTTTCGAATTAGGAATAAGTTCGATCTCGTACAATATTGAAGGCTTAATATTTTTCATAGCATTCATTCATTCATACATTCTAGAACGAATTAGGGTTTATACAACAATAAAAATACAGATCCCTCATGTCAATAAGAATTTCCGTAGGAATTCAAGTGGATTTTGTTTAGAACAAAGGGTGAAATTCCATAGTTTTTTCGGAAAAAAAATTTTCCCCTAAGACGCTCTAAAATAATTAATCAAAAAAAATCCGCGTGTTTTTCGTGTGGAATCTTTGCAAAATTTTCCGATAACTCTTCCACGGGAATTTTCCGCTACAAGAATTCTTGGGGAAATTTGATAAATAAATGTTGAAAGATTGAAAAAGATTTCTGCAGGATTTCGCTCCGAAAAGTTATGAAGCTGATTTCGGAGGAATTTCCTCGATACTCCGAATGAATTCCCAAGAGAACTATTGCGTGAAACAAATTTAAGTAGAAGTTCTGGAGCAATTTCTGTAGTGGTTCCAAGAAGAAAAATAATCTCAGTTATATTCAGAAATTCAGTAAGGAATTTCAGTAAAATCAACGGTGGTTTTCCTGCCGAAAAATTGCAGATTAATTTCCGTGAGAAAATCCTTGGAGATATTTCCGCTTGAGCTTCTGGAGAAAGTTTTCACAAGAATTGCAGAAGGACTTGCCACACAAACTTTGAACTTACTTTAGCAGGAATTACCACAAAATTCCCGGAGATTTTTTGCTGAAATTTCCAAAATATTGCTTTTAAATTTTCAAAGGAATTTCCGCATCAAACCCAGGTTCTGGATTGCGTTCAACAGAACTTGAGGAGCCATGTCAGATTGTAAATTATTTCTTCCGGGATACGAATTCAATGGTGTTGAAATGGTGCCTTGGGGAAATTTGGAACACCCACCACAATACATGGCATGCAGCGCCAAGAAGCAGTCTAAAGATCATTAAATCTACAGTGCTTAAGTGGAAGGATAGATTCAACAGGAAGGAACTAATAATTCTAACGAGACTACGTCTTGGTCATTGTTGGTTAACCCGTTTCGGTCTGACCTAGAAATCAAAATTAAAATAACCCGTGTGGGCTCATTTATATCCGATTGGCATGAAATTTTTAGGGAAGAAGCGTCATCATGTCTATTTTTTGGTACATGGCTTGATTTGACCATTCCTGGGAATACTTCCGCGCGTGGCCAATGTATTCAAAACCTCTCAAAAAGTCATCTTTTGATCTTGTCTTTCAAAATCATGAAGTTTGATACGTCGCAAGATGGGTTTCGGAGCTAATCAAAATGTGTCCACTTCCCTGAGAGAACCAGGTTTCCGGAACATCCGGAACCATGTCCTGGTGATCCAATTGTATAAGAACTAACTTCTGAATTCTGATACTGGTCAATAATAATTGACGACGTTTGCATGCACATTCTGGGCACTTTTGCTCATTTATCAATGGTTCTTAGAAATATACATTCGTTTTTGACTGCACGTGACCCAGGACCCGCCCTTAATAAATTCGGCCGGATTGGCGCCAGGGTCAAATCAAGTCATTTACCTAAGAAAATAGACATGATGACGCTTCTCATTTAAATTTTGATTTCTAGGTCAGACCGAAACGGGTTAACTAAACACCAGAAACGTAACGTCCATCATATGCTAGCAGCTTGTTCAAAGTTTAATGTACAGAGGAATAATATACTAGATAACAATGAGAAAACATAGAGAATTGTTCTAAAATATGTAAAAGAAATTAGAATGTATAACCAATTATAAAGTAAAATTTAAAAATAATTTAAGAGATGAATACCTAGGTTGGGAAAAAACTCAACAAACGTAGAAAATTAATAAGGAAAAATGATCTCGGCAGAATTTTTTATTATTAAGAGCCTTCACAAATTACGTAACGCTGAAGGGGAAGGGAGGGGGTCAAGCTGAGCGTTATGATTCATACAAAAATATTAAACCTTCCATACAAAATGTGTTACGAGAGGAGGTTGGGGGCTCAAAATCACAAAATTCAGCGTTACGAAATTTTAGAAAGAATCCTTGACTAGTTGATCTAAAATCAATTATGATCACTGATCATATTTATCCAAGCATATCAATGCATCTTGTGCCAAATTTATGAAGTTCGATAAACAAAAACGCCACAGGCAGTAATAGAGCAAAACATACCATGCCAATAACATGCTTATAGGAATAGATTTGATTAGGTACTTAGTTCTTGTTTACATTGGTAATTCTCTACATTGGTAATTCAATAATATTTTATAATACGCACTTGTGGAGAAAATTGGGATAAATAAAAATTGATATTTCCCACATATTCGACCAAAATTTAGCTCGTGATTGCGCGGATTTGGCGCGGAATGGATTTTATGCTGCACGAAAATGCCGCGAATTTGATTTGAGTCGGTGAGGATTTGGTGCGAAAAATATTTCGGAATATTCGTTACAGCCCTGTGATTGATTTGAAATCTGTATATTTTTGTGATTATTCCGATTCTTTTTTGCATATGTTGATACAAATGAATTAGTCAAATTAGAGTTCAAAAATTACTGCCACAATGGCCGTCCTAGCCGTCACCTGGCGATTTACCTCGCATAAATGTTAATTTCTAGAAGACTAGCACAACTGAAAACCATTTTTTCATGTATTCTGTAAGTGAGCAAGGCTGAAAAACTGCTTTTTGTTGCTGCCTGTCGTTTGCTTCTGGAGTTATGTGGCCCTAAAAGTGTCATGTAATTTTTAAAATTAATTTGTAACGCGATTCACTTTACTTCCACCCAAGATTCCATCACTTGATTGTAACTTTACGTATACGTACTTCGACGTAAAGAAATACGATGGAGACGCATGGTACATCATATTTCCTGAATTACATTGAGGTTGAAATATGTATCTGCTTATTTTATTTAACTGATTCGCTAGTTCGTTAACTTGGTTTGTAGATTTGTCAACTCGCTGATTTGCTATTTTATTAATTTGACTACATACTTGGTAATAAGTGGTTTGTTAAAAAGCTGAATTGGAACGCCTGATTAACGTGTTGACAAATAGTCGATATACATTTTTTTAAACAAAATACACAAGAAATTGCTTATTCAACGCATTAACCAAATTGACAGCAATACACTTGCAATTGTGAATTAAAGCTGACGATTTTCCGTATGCAAATTTTCATAGAAACGCTAACATGTGTGAATATTTGTGCAATTATTTAAATGAAGTCATGAAATTCGCACAAGTAGCTCAGTCAAGAGCTGAGCAGAATAGATACGTTTGCGTAAGTTTTGACAGTTTCCTTATGGAAAAACTGTCAAAACGTACGCAAACGTATCTATTCTGCTCAGCTATTCATAAATTCGCGCAAAAAGATTGGCCATGCGTTGCCATCTCTCTTTGTGATGATGCTTGATGAACATATTTGATCTTCGCATTTCATAACACAACAGTACGCATGTTGACAAAAGTATAATAGTCCGACACTAAATTAGTTTGAAACTTAATGAAAAATATCTTTTTTTCTACATCTTTACTAATAATGGTGAGAAAGTGGCATACGGTTTAACTGCCTGTTAGCATTAATGTTAAAAATTTAAATTCAAAGGATTGTGAAACTACAGCATTTCAATAAATTGTGAAACCCCTTGAACTGCTGATAGTGATATGATTGCGTGCTGATTGGATGCACATTCCGAATAGAAGGACTGAACGGTCAATTGTCCTAGATTTGTTTTTTTTTCACATTACTCACTCGAATACAATCGAACAATGGATTATTAAGCATCATTTTCCCCAAGGACCAACATGGTACGGGTCAAATAACCCTGCACAGTTGCTGATACGCATATTACCATCGGCAGCAGCAGCAAGAACAACCGAACTGTTCATTCGGAAGGACGTTCGCCGAGCCGTTCGTTTGATTAAGGCAGTCACTTCCATAGTCAGTGATTAATAGTAAAACCGAGAGCCAGCCGACAGCACACCGTTGCACACAGACATCACCGAACACGCTGCTGCCTGCGGTGTGGTCATCGTCTGTGTGTGTACAACTCGCCAATCGTGTAATGAGCCGTTAGCCTTCAATTGGTTTTTTCGTGGTAAATAATTAATGGCCTTTGTGAGGGACTTCGGTCTGACAGCGAAACAGTAGCAGCTCGCTGTGGCTGTGAAGTGACGTTTATTGGTTTCCAATCGATGAGGAAATCAATCATCAAGCTGGGTGAGTTCGAGTTGTTTCCGCTGGGGTGTTTTTGAGTGCACGTGCACTACTAAATGCAATATCATACGCGGGCATGGGTGGAACACATTCCTGATTGTTTTCCCGTTAACTATTTGTTTTACTGATCGTTGGAAAACAATTCACCTTTATTAGTGATTGCTGACGCAATTAGCTCGAAGTTTGTTTTGAATTCGCCATGAAAACTTATGAAATATCAACCAACTATGAATGTTGGAAATGAAATTCACAAAGTTTATTCATTGAAAAGATTGATAAAGTGTAGTACGATTTACAGAGCTATACTGTTGAATTGAAAATGAAGCCCATAAAATACTTCACCCTAACACTAGAAGCAGTACAACAATCGTGGAAAATAACTAGGAAGTAGTCGATCACGAAATTCGCTAAAACATTAATTTTCAAATTTTGAAAAACGGCTTCTTAGCGCAAGTCATTCTGAAGGTCGAGCCTCTTAAGTCTACCTATGTTTAGGAAATAAGGGGAGAATAACCTGAAAAGAACCCATAGAATAAAATTATCCAACGCATAAAATCGTTTGTGGAATCGAATTAATGTGTCTACTAATTTCAAACTTTTGCTAAGGTAAACGACCATCATGTTGTCGCCGTTCATTTCGAGAGGAAGATCAAGAGGTACGCAAGTGTACAATGAAGCAAACGTCCGAACAACCATGAAACGTGCATTTTTCACCATCATCTCAGAAATCTTATCAGTCGGATGCGGATACCGACTTGCATGAGATCGTGCGACGATGCCGATGCGATACGCCCGAATCGTGTTTGGCTGCGAGGGAAGATAACTGGTTTAGAATATGCTTTCAAACGTTTCAAGTTGGTGAGATTTGTTCAAACTTTGTTCGGACGTTTCCTATATTGCTGTTCAGCTGCTGCATGATGCCGATTTCTTCAAGTTCAAGGACTTCCACTCCATAATGAAATTTAATAAGCCGAACCGATGGTCCGATGGCATTAAAGTTGAATGAATTCAAATTATTCCACTGGACCTTCACATTCCGTTTCTACTGCTGCGGTTGGTTTCGAAGTTCGAATGATGTTTCTAGAAGAAAGGTCTAATTGGAACCTGGCGTGCTTTGCACTCGACGTTTTCTTTTCGAATTTGCATGTCAATTAGTTGCCTAAACCGTGATTACGGCTTATGAACCGGTTAATAAGCCTTTTTTCACGTGCTTTGAGTCTATAGGCTCATATATTTTTCTTTGTTCGGACAAACTACCAGGATGATCATGTGGCGGAGGGCTTCATTTTTCTCCTAGTGTTAGTTTGCGTGAACGAGCCATCATGGACTTGAAGTCATCGAAAGAAGGCTTCGTTAAACGTTGCCCTCTAAGCACTTATTGTATGTTATAGAAGAAATAATTTATTACTCTATTAGCATTCTTTTGAAAATTTTACGGTTCTGCCAAGTTTTCTGACAGTTTAGTGTTGATTTAGTTATCGGCACTTTTTTATTTGATTTAGTTATCGGCAGCGTATTTTTTAATAAAAAAAGCGTAGTTTAATCTGATGGTGAAGGTAATGATGCCTTCCTCGATTTAATCGTTTATGATACATATTAAAAATATGTGTTTGCCTTACGGCATTTGCAAACGCTTTACACATTTTCGATACACCGTTTTCTTCATAACTTAAGAACGCAATGACTGATCGTAATTATATCCAACAGTGATCAACTAGAGTTTGTCCTCCGTCGAATGCAACTTGTTGCGAAAAAATCGATTAAGAATTACTTTATGAAAAGTTGACTCTAAATCATAATGACTAATATCCTCGACTGTATATTGTTACACAGTAAAAATAAGATATTGTTCATGCGATGAAATTATTTGTTTTTGGGTTGAAATACAAATATAAATGATTATGTTTTTCTTAGAAAAGATCGTACTTAGCCAAAAATAAAAAAATAATCTCATTTCTCCAACATTCCCCTGAGGTGTGGATCTTACCCGGATTTTACTTTTTTCTCAAAAATAGTACAGTACGATTTTGTTTTGTTTCGCAACTGACTCCTACGCTATGTAGTAGGATCCGTCAACTATCAAAAACAATAACTACTTGGCAGAGTTTCTATACCATTCATGCTAACAATTCTCTCTTGGCACCGGGGAAAGATCTTACAGTTCTATGCATCTTTCATAGGTAGGCGTCCAAATGATCATCCTTCTTCTTCCAAAGCATTCGCAAGGATATGTCCAGGACAGGTCGAATGTTGAAGAATGCCTTGCTTTCATCTAAAGGGTAGTGATAAGCACTAAATTATTATCGGTGTCCTGGATCGCCTTGCAGTTGCCGACTAAGGCGAAGGGTCGTTTGGCCGTAACTCATTCGGCTGAAAGCCATTGGGCCGAATAGGTCATTTGGCCGAATAGATCATTTGGCCGAATAGGAATGGGTCTCCAGGTATCCTTGCGAGTAAAGGTGTAGGATTGCCAATCTGGAGACAGGAAATAGACAGGAAATTCGTCATTATCAGGGAGAATACGAAACGGCTCTGTAATTATCGTGACGTCGCACATAGTTTTGACGTAGAACTACGTTTGTCTTTTCTATATTGGGGTACACTTTAAAATTGCAAAAAATCGAAAAACGTCACGAAAATATGATAGACTTTAATCGTTAATATCTCAGCCATTTCTTGATGGATTTTCAATTTTCTTGGACCATTCGATCAAGGAAGAGTCAACGCTTCATTCCCGATGTACACTGAAGTCGTTTTTTACGCGGTTGTTTTTTACACGAATAGCTTTTTATGCGATTTTTTTTTCACTCGAATTTCGGGATTTCTGTGGTTCATTCAGACATACTTTGGATTTTTCGCGGGGTTTAACTTTGTTTTAATTCACGTGGCCCATATCATCCGCATAAAAAATGACTCCAGTGTATTACAATATATACGTATGATAATATTTAGTATTGAAATTTGCTAACAGTTTAGGAATTGGTTTCGGTGAATCAGTCAATCTCATAAGTGCATTGCAAGCTTCTTCTTCCATAGCACTACATTCCAACTGGAACTTGGCCTGCTTTTCAACTTAGTAATCTATTAGTATTTCTTTAGTTATTGATTAAAAGCTTTCCTTGCCCGCCATTGCATTAGTATGTATAGACGTCAGACGGCATAGACGTCAAATTAATGCAACTTACAGGACTTTTAACTCGTTTCTGCTAACTTACACGCGCGTTCTCTCTGTAAAGCATGGGGGCATTTGACGACAGCTGCTCGCTTACGTCTATTGATGCCAGTAGAGAGGCTCGGAATCTTTTTCGCTGCTGCAGTAAATGCGTTCTGGTAATCTTTCTTCGGCTCTTGGTGTCGGCTGGAGTAAATGCAAAGTCCGACTCCTCACGTGAAGGAATGATAATTATTATCAATAAACTCTCAAACTGTCAAGCAGCGGCCAAGGCAGCGCAGCGGTACACTATCAGCCAGATTTTTGGAATTGGGTTGTTTAGGGATATATATATATATATATTTTTACATATTCTGAATCTGCATAAAAAACTGAGCCTAACCCCAATTTTTTAGAATTTTTGGAGCCCCGGAACTATTTTTATTTTTGCATTTTAAATTTATATGGGATTAAAAATTTGTTCTTATGCTGCATGGGCCAACTGCCATTGTATGAATTTTAGTATCATTCTATCGATTGAAACGGCTTATTGTTTGCTGTATAAAAATGTAAATAAAAGGTTTACAAACAAAATAAAAATATGTTGAAGACCAGCAAAGCATGCTCTTTATCTTAAACTATAAAAAACCTCATATTTTTCTTTGCTAAACAACCCAATTATCATTTGATAACTTCGCAGGTGTGAAAAGTAGGCGAGTTGTTATCGGCGATAACTTTTCAAATCTTGCAACACAAAATTATTATTTTAATGTGAACCAAACTAATCTAATACCAATTTAATATAAACAATGAAGCTCAATCGAATGTTTGCCATTGTGTTTTGGTGTTATGTAGGGAAAAAAGTTCAAAAGTAGCATTCGCCAATAATGCTTCGAATCAAGATACAATTATCGAACGATTCTTACTCTCTAGCGAGTTTTTAATAATTGATAATTTGGATATGTGATCGCTTGATAGTATTATTCATCCTCGTTTATTTGAAAACAATATTTTTATCATCCTTTTTAAATGTTAGTCTAAAATCTCACTCAATCACAGGAGTGCAGGATAAAAAGCGAAAACAGATTCACCCTGGGCTTGAAACACGCTTGCTTTGGTCTCATCGAACAGAAAACCTGTACATTACATACAGCTACATAGTTCAACGTCACCTTTGCGTACAACCCGATTGGGCTGCACCTTTGAGTTTTTGTTGTTGACTGCCATAACAGTTTCTGTGCGGTTTCGCAATGTTTCAGATAATTCTAAAGTATTTCTAATATTGCTGATCTGAAAACTTCCTCTTGTAGGCACGGCATTTGGCGCCATTCGTCTGATATTTCCAACCACTGGAGTGCAAAGTATGCGCTTCGATCTTTGTGCACAGTCTCTCGTAATATGACCACTGATCAGTCTCCCCACATTTCCATCACAAGTAGGATCTGTCCGAACCTTTACAGCCCCTGCCAGGTGTCCAAAGTCCTAATACTTAAAGTATTCCTCCTCTGATTTGTTCCCTCGCAAGGCTGCTTTCAATGGGAATTTCTACTATCCATCCGTTAATTTGCATATATCCAATGGATTGTTAGTAGTGGATAGTTTCAGACGAATCATCGCTGTTCGTGTTCCTCCGTATGAGTTTTGAACTCGAATCGCAATTTGCACAGACGTTACACTGCACCTCTGGTGCTTCCTTAAGCTCCGCTTCTGACGTAGTCTTTTGACAAGACTGTTGTATAAATCCCTGCTCAGAAAGCTTTGACTTCCGTCTTTGCACCCAATGATTTCGCAATACGCTCCTGCATAATCGAGCTAAAATCCGCCGGCTCCTTCATTAACTCGATGAGTATCTCCCCGGTTGGTGTACACCTAGTCCTTGTCACGTTCTTGCTCAGGATCTTCTCCAACTTTCTTAAAAAAGCGCTGGATACGTCACAGCGTTGTTAGCAATGACGAGTACAACTTCTTTTTACGGCGTCTTATGACGAGGAGGTGTCTTTTCCTCCCTGTTCTGCTTCATTGTTCTCACCTGTTTGCACTTCAGTCGTCTCTTCCTTTTCTTTTCTGACCTACTACTACTCCATCCTTCTCCCTGCGCTGTAACGTATGTCTCTTCGACAGCAACAGCATCCTCACGCGTCTTCCTCTTGAGTCCGCCTCAACCGATTCTAGTACTTACCATGAACGTCGGGGACGATTATTAAACGTATTCGGAGGACTGCTTATGTTTTACTAGTACTGAGATGGCCATACTGTTAGCCTACTCGCCATTTTAAGTCCATATCACCCTTCCTAGGAAGAACATCACGGCCGTCAACCCAACAATTCTGTCAATGTGCTATCCAGATTCTGTCCGTTGTTGTAAAACCGTGGCTAATATGCCGTGATTACTAGCACTGGCACTCCGGCAGATGGGTTGAAGTGCTTTGAAAGTGTTACGAATTTATTGTACAGAGCTGATTGAAAACCTGTGTTTTTGTGTAAAATCAGAAGAGCCAGCTCTCGAGCCTCAATCACGTCCCATTGGCAGATCCCATTGGAACAAAGATCCGGTCATATCCCGATAGAAACGCCGCTGTGATTGGTGAATTTTCATTGGCGCCTAAGCACAAGTCCCGAGGTCCCCCTCCTGATGTCTATATGTGCGGGTTAAAAAAAATGAAAGTCGCACTTTTTGGTACATAGCTATATCCAATTTATTCGCAATTATTCGCAGCCTGAATGCAGCCTAGTTTGTTACTGTTGAAAATTGGCCTGATATAAAAATGAGTTTGACGACCTCTCCCCTGGCCATTACGAATTGTGGAACTTTCTCATTAAGGGGCAAGAGCTTCAATAGTAGACTCTAATCCACTCCAGTGGTTTGGAAAAAGATGCGTGTATCCGCATGGAGACTCTTCTAGATCCATTTCAAGACGGATTATAATCTCTGTACCAGTCGAACACCGTTGCGCTTAGTGACAGGATGCCAAATCCGGCCAAAATATCGTCTATCCTTCGTGAGACCACATGAAAGGTAGCAAGCGCTTCAGGAGCATTCGTCTCGGTGGATTCGCCGAGTGATGATATCCATCATGATGTACGGCTGGCTCATCTTCCTACACCCACATATGGCCTACCAAATAAAACACTTTTGAGCTTTTCTTCTTCCTTATATTTTCCGGAACGGCCAACCGTGATGTGGCAACGTAAAACTTCTGCCCTGGTAATTGCTTTGTGTTCTCCTGGCGATGTAAGTCTCGTCATCCATCACGGTGCACCTCGGTTTCGTAAACCACTCTTGATACAGTTTCCAGGCGCGGGTTTTATTTACCCGTATTTGGTATTTTGTTTTTCGTTCCGATTTTGTGGCTTCCAGATTTTAGACGTAGCAACTGGCACGTTTCATTTTTGCCTTTCTCGTATACTAAGTATACGGTAAAGGCTATATGATCGCTCCAAAAACAAACTTTTTATAGAAGGCCCGGAGACCCATAGTGTTATATACCAATCGACTCAGTTCGACGAATTGAGGTGATGTCTGTGTGTGTGTGTGTGTGTGTGTGTATGTGTGTATGTGTGTGTGTGTGCGCAAAACTACTAAAAAAAATGTCACTCATTTTTCGGGCACTTACCTTCAACCGATTTGCTCGCAACAAGTTGCATTCGACGCAGAATCCTGTCCCATTGTTTCCTATTTGAAATTGGCCAGATCGGACTATGGGATCGAAAGTTATGGCCAAAATACAAATTCATATGAGAAAATCGCGTAAAAAATGTCACTCATTTTTCGGGCACTTATCCTCAACCGATTTGCTAGCAACAAGTTGCATTCGACGCAGAATCCTGTCCCATTGTTTCCTATTTGAAATTGGCCAGATCGGACTATGGGATCAGAAGTTATGGCCAAAATACAAATTCATACGAAAAAATCGCGTAAAAAATGTCACTCATTTTTCGGGCACTTACTCTCAACCGATTTGCTCGCAACAAGTTGCATTCGACGCAGAATCCTGTCTCATTGTTTCCTATTTGAAATTGGCCAGATCGGACTATGGGATCGAAAATTATGGCCAAAATACAAATTCATACGAAAAAATCGCGTAAAAAATGTCACTCATTTTTCGGGCACTTACCCTCAACCGATTTGCTTGCAACAAGTTGCATTCGACGCAGAATCCTGTCTCATTGTTTCCTATTTGAAATTGGCCAGATCGAAATATGGGATCAGAAGTTATGGCCAAAATACAAATTCATACGAAAAAATCGCGTAAAGAATGTCACTCATTTTTCGGGCACCTACCCTCAACCGATTTGCTAGCAACAAGTTGCATTCGACGCAGAATCCTGTCCCATTGTTTCCTATTTGAAATTGGCCAGATCGGACTATGGGATCAGAAGTTATGGCCAAAATACAAATTCATACAAAAAAATCGCGTAAAAAATGTCACTCATTTTTCGGGCACTTATCCACAACCGATTTGCTCGCAACAAGTTGCATTCGACGCAGAATCCTGTCTCATTGTTTCCTATTTGAATTTGGCCAGATCGGACTATGGGATCGAAAGTTATGGCCAAAATACAAATTCATACGAAAAAATCGCGTAAAAAATGTCACTCATTTTTCGGGCACATATCCTTAACCGATTTGCTCACAACAAGTTGCATTCGACGCAGAATGTCTCATATTTTCTTATTGAAAATTGGCCAGATCGGACTATGGGCTTAGATGTTATGGTCAAATTACCATTTATTGTTTATTGTTATCTAGCTCACTTTTTTAGCACTTAGACTTCATCTATTGACGCTCGCAACAGATTGCATTCGACGCAGAATCTTGTCCCATTGTTTTCTATTGAAAATTGGCTAGATCGGACTATGGGATCGGAAATTATGGCTGAAACACCATTTTTGCCTTTTTCTACGAAAAGGCTGTATGTTCGCTCCAAAACCAAACTTTCACAGAAGGCCTGGAGACTCATAGTGTTATATACGTATAAGCTCGATGAACTGCGATGATGTCTCTGTGTGTGTGTGTGCGCGCACCAAAAGTGCGAAAAGTTTAGCTCACTTTTTTGGAACTTATCCTCAACCGATTTAATTCCAACTATAGATAGTAGAATATATAGATGAGCGAAAGCATAGCTGAGTCGATTTTTCTGCCCGTGCACACGCACATATGACGTCACAGCCCTTGACGTTTCCATTGAAATCGTGACGTCATGCTCGTTTGGAGACACGTTTGACAGTTCGTTTGGAGACAGAGGATTTATCTTCACTCATCTATATATTCCACTATCTATAATTCCAACAAGTTTCATTCGACGTGGAATCCTGTCGTATTGTTTTCTATTGAAAATTTGGACCATGGGCACAGAAATTATGGCCAAAATATACTATGTGTTATAAAAAAGCGAGTAAAAAAGTCTAGCTTACTTTTAATGGACTTACCCTCAACCGATTTACTCACAACAAATTGCATTAGATGCGGAATCCTGTTCTATTTAGAAAGTTGGCCAGATTTGACTATTACCTTTGAAATTATGGCCAAAATACTTTTTGCCTTTCTTGTGCAACAAAGTTGTACCGAAAGGCTATAATTTCTTTCCGAAAACGAACTATCGGATGCTTCCACACTGATACACTTCCCTTCCTCTTCATACGGGAGTTTGGTAGAAAGACGGTCATGAGATTTATATCATAACAAATATTGCCCTCCGCTCGCTTGATGGGAATGACATTTTCGTTTTCTTTTTGTGTAGTCGGAGCTTCAGTTCAATTTACATCCAAAAGTGATATGCTTAAAATATTTGACTGGGTAAAATAAAACAGGGGTATGTACGTCAAAAAGATTGAAAAAGGAAACAAAAATGTCGAAATTCTTATTAGCATATTGTAGATCAAGCTGAAAACCGAACCGAGGTTTCGCGACAATCGCATTTTCTCGCATTTCCGGATGTTGCAACTGCATCGCGAGTAGTGCGCAACTGTGACATAGTCGGGCACCACTTGCGATGCAGTCGCGACATCCGGGAATGGGACAAAATATGATTTTCGGTTTTCAACTGGATCTACAATATCTTTGCCATAAATAATCTGATTTTCATAGAACGGACAAAGAAATTTGTCTGTTTTTACTCCTAGCTACTAGCTCATCTATTTTCAAGCACATACATTTTACGAAGGTCGAGAAAGGCACCATCACCGCTAGGTGGATTAATCTGGGTTTTTTTGACAAACCCGATTAAAATCTCCGCTTTTCTCGCTTCATCGCGGATCGAAAGATTTATAACCTTCCTAGCCTTCTTCGGACTAGTTGTCTTCGTTTTTTGCCGCTATTGGGCTGCCGCTGGGTCGTTTGGGTCTCCTTGAATAATTTCACCACCTGTGACACCGTTGAATGATGGATTCCCGGTCGTTTTCCCCTCAATCTGTGAAATGCAGTCACATTTTCCACAACGGCGTTCACATTTTTGGCGGACCTATTCTTGTTTCAATGCATTCAATCAGGGATGCCAGATACATATTTAATAAGTCTGTATCAATCTCAGTAAAATGTCTGTATTTGTATGTATGGAGTTTAGAAGATACAGGAATTAGAAAATTATTCAAATTTTATGCATTTTTTAAAAAACTAGAATATAAAAGTTTCAATAATCAAAAAGTCATTGTAATACTTAGTCGAGTCAAGTACGAGATACTGAAGACAAGTAAGCAAGCTTTGCGCTTTCGAACAAAATATTGTCAGCGTAGCACCAAATTAGAATTCGGAAGTCGGAACATCCAAACCGAATTTTCTTCCGAAGTTTTATCTGTCAAACTAATTGATGCGTTGTTTAGCGCATCTTTAGGGGAATCCAGCGAACCACTTCCGAAGTTGGGTAAGTTGCATGTATCTGGAGAAAAATCCAACTTCGGTATAAACAGCGGTCTAACTTTATTCCGGATAGACAATACTTTTGGCTTCCTAACAGAATCTTTTACGACTTCGGAATCCCAGAAGGATATCTCTTATACAGAATGAGAAAAAAAAACTCGACTCCACTCGGTATCCCAATAGTATTCCTAATGAAAGTCTAGAAGGAATCCGTTCGAAAGTGAAGTCCAAAATAATTTCATTCAGCAGCAGTTCAGAAATATAGAAGAATTCTTTCCAGAATCCCAAATAATTTTGTTCGGAAGCCCGGAGAAAGGACTTATTTGGATTTACGAACCAAGATTTCTTTTTGTTTCTGTGCGGAGCTTCATTAGAATGATTTTGAGTTCAGTACAAAGTTCATCATTTAAAAAAGAACTGAACGGAGCTCTTCTTGGCTTTCGGAAAGAACTCTTCTGGGTTTTTCGAATCGATTCCTTTTGCAGTTCCGAGCAAAATCCTTTCAGGGCTTCGGAAGGAAAAGCGCTTAAGTATTCTAATGGGAATCCCTTGTTCAGAATCAGAAAAGGATTCCGTTCAGAAGCCCAGAACGCTCTAACCAAAAGTCTAGAAGTATTTCTTTCGAAAGTCCAAAAGGATTCCGTCCGGGATTCAGTAAAGATTATGTTCAGAATCCCATCCGAATTCCGTTGGAAGATTCCTTTCGTAAGCCCAGAAAAATTTCGTTTGAAAACTCGAAGGGATTCCGTTAGTAAACCCAGGAGGATTACGTTCGGAAGTGCACATAATTCTGTACGGAAATCCGTACGAACGGATGTCTTTTAGGCACCGTAATGGAATTCTGTTTGGGCTTTCGAACGGGATCATTTTGTATGTAAGAATGGATGAATTTTGGACTTCTGAATGGAATCTTTTTAGGTTTCGCAAAGGAATCAAAGAATCTATCCGTTTGAAATTCTAAAAGGATTCTGTTTGAAACCCAAAAGGAATCCCGTTCAGAAGCCTAAAAGGCTCCGCCTAGAATTCTGTTAGGCCGCCCAAAGTTTTCGAAAACTGAATGTCTGTGAAAGTCTGTAACTTTAATCAAAAGTCTGTATAATGTCTGTAATCTGTATGATGTCTGTATGCAAGACCAAATGTCTGTATAAATACAGACATGTCTGTATGTCTGGCATCCCTGCATTCAATAACCAATTGACAGATTGTGATTTACTTCTGCCAATGTAAACATTACACTCTTAGCTAGTTTCGGTCAAATTCTCATCACTTTTTACCCAGACGTTGAAAAGTTACAAGCTACTCTATGTAAGTAATTTTTATCGAGCTCCGTCTTTATTTGTAGCTTGTTTCGTCAATTTAGTACATACGTAGTACATAAATATTTCAAAGTTTTGTAGTGCAACTCTCGGTTTCAAGCATCACTCTGTAAATGACAAAGTGCGAAGCTCAGTACGAAACGTTTCCTAAAATTTTTCAAAATAGTAACAAGTTGCAAAAAGATGATTTTTCAGCACGAGTTACAAACTGATTTACTCCATATGATCATTTTCACCACATAAATCATGTTGCTGCAGAGAACAATCATATTCCATATTACGATATTACGATATTACGATGCCACATTGCATAGGTCGACACGCCTTGAAGCGATAGATGAACTTGCCTTTGGAAAATTCTGATGTCATAGCCATCAAACTATTTCATTAATTACGCGACACAGAGAACACACTATTTGATCACTTACCCAAGCTTTATCAGCAAAATGTAGTCATGTAACTACTGTTCTGATGTTGGTTTTTCATTATAGCACCCAAGTCATTAAACCACCCATTTGGTTGGTATGGAAAAGTAGGCCGTTTTATCACTCAATGACGCAATGTAAACCAAGTATTATGATCAGGATTGCAAAAAAACATATTTATAAAACTGCTTAAAGTATTTTGTGCTACACTCGATTTTATTTCATTTGATGAATGTTGAGTCCACAAAGACATGGTTTCATGTTTTAGATTGGCAAGTTGCATTATTTTTTTTAAACAATAGTAACTATGATTTCATGGTTTCACTATAATTGGATGATTCATTCCAAATTATCTCACGGTTACCAAAACCAACGAGACAAAAAAAAAACCATGAAGCTAATTCAGCTCAAATCTCACCAATTAACGACAACGTTGCGTCACGGACTTCGTTGCGCCAACTTTCGTCGCAATCATGAGCTGCTAAATTGCAATCTTCAAGTTACCGTTTCGATCAGTACCCACTTCCGCCTCCGAAGAGTTTTCGCCAAGTTTTGTCTTCGCCCGGCATCGCGCCATCATCCCCCAATGGTACTAGTCGCTTGGGTGTATGACAGCTATATGAGTGTGGTTTCTGGTTTTGCGCCGTACACGAAAACCGACCGGTCGCAAATCGAGCCGGAACGATCGAGTTCGCCAACAGCCCGGGCAGGAAGTTATTAGAAACAGGTAAAATAACCAAAAAAAGCAACTCACTTTGAGCAACTTAGGTGATCCCCACTGCGAGCAAGCGCACAATGAATTGGTTTTGCTACTGCTCCCTCGATGCGGTTCGCTGACTACAAAGGCTGATTTAGTGTCTTCGAATGAAAAGCATTACAATTGGTAGTTATTTCAGTCAAGAAGGGTCTTCTTGATTTCACGGAAACCGTGTGCCGGTAGTCGCGGTTTGTGTGGATGAACTCCTTCCACCCCTGGCTGGTTTACGGTTTCGCTTAATGCGGGAATGAAGTGTTTTGGTCGTTATTTGGTTCCATCGCCTTAGGAAGTATATATAGGAGCTGTTGATGTTGGAACGTGATATTGCCACCGATGGGGAAAAGGCAGGTTTTAGTGATTCAAATGATGTTTTCAAAATATTGCAATTGTTTTTGGGTTCAGAATCTTCCAGAACTTTACATTCCTGCTTTGAATCCCATCTGATAAAGATAACCTGTATAATGGAGTTGTTAGTCCACTTCATAACCTGTCCCAATACATCAACTGTTATCGCTGTTCTGGTGCTGACTACTGCATATCGCGAACGCGTTCATACTAGATCTTATTTTGGTCAATTAGATTAGTGTGGAGATACACAGTGCCATTAATGGTCAGTGCTTGTCAGTGCAGTCATTAACACGGTGCAAGATTTCAAAATTCTCAGAGTTTGTTGTTCGCCAGTCGAATGCAAGCCCCATCGATGGCCGATTGGATGGAGAGTGAGCACACGTACATGCCGTGCGCTGCCATTGAGCTGCATTTATATGTGAAGCTGAACCATCCTTAGCACCGAAATCGAAAGTGTTATAGCCGCTTCTACGTTTTGTTGTTTTGAAGGCCTCCATGGTTGGATTGTTCACCGCGGCGGCGTTGGTTGCCTAGATGTGTACGTCAACAGCAGCATCGGCCCAGGGCGGCTTGAAGCTCGGGTACTTCTATCGCGTGCGTGCCGCTTGCTACCGATTGCTGTTTTTGCAATTAGCACTGACTTCTACTTCTCCATCAGATGGAAATAGTAGTATGTGCACCTAATTCTCGCTGCAAAGGCATGTACCTATCTGTTCGAAATCGTTGCAACATATGGTGGGCCGTTGTCGTGCCACCCTCCCCTAATGGCTTCGAATGATAATAAAAACGGACAACCTTAGATTAGAGGCGCAATTTCAGCGAGCTTCTTCAATTGGATAATCGCTTGGGGGCCGACATCATGCGCATTATAATTCGCATCGAGCCCGTGCAATGTCAGTACGGCTATCAGTGGTGAGCTCTGAGACTGCGCGGTAAAGTCGAAAACATTGAGTTGTTGCTTATGAAAAACATCATTTTGTTCAACAACCAAGTCTCTATATGGGGGCGAATGTTCTACGGGGAAAACGGCCAAACGCATGACATCACTCGTAGAATAATTTATACTACGTATTCGAGGTTCAACAACCTCTAGACATTAAGTAAATGCAATGATCAGTCTGAGTAACATCTCAATATGATATGAAAAGCATAAGAAGCCCAAATAACTATGTTTGATGAAAATCACCACTGCAAGCTCAACTATAACTCGATTAATGCTCGCTACAAGCGTCTGAATAAAAAACTTTTTTTTTTTTTTTTTTTTTTTTAACTAATTTTATTTGCTAATTATCTAATACATGCATTCATCTCTTAGACTAGGTGTTCCGTGTTTTCTTAACACTATCATCCTTATTTGCTATGTTACGCTTTTAGTTATTATTAATACATTTCAATTGCCTCTGGCAGTTAGAATTTTTTCCTCTGGTTGAATTGATCCATGTAGGAATTACAATGTTTTCAACTTAAACTAAACTTAATTTATGCTAAGGGTACAGGAGTTAATCGTTGCAATAGAAGATTGCAACGATTTTTGTCTAAAATTGGAAATTATTTTGTTGGACATTTGTTGCAATGTCTCAATATTAGAAATTCTATGAAGTTCATTGGTACTATACCACGGAGGCAACTTCAGAATCATTTTCAAAATTTTATTTTGAATCCTCTGGAGTGCCTTCTTTCTGGTATTGCAGCAACTAGTCCATATTGGCACAGCATACAACATGGCAGGTCTAAAATTTGTTTGTAAATCAAAAGTTTGTTCTTAAGACAAAGTTTTGATTTTCTGTTTATAAGTGGATATAGACACTTAATATATTTGTTACATTTGGCTTGAAGGCCTTCAATGTGATTTTTAAAGTTAATTTTGATCTAGCAGAAGTCCTAAATATTTAGCTTCGCTAGACCAATTAATTGGAACCTCATTCATAGTGACAATATGACTGCTCGAAGATTTCAAATAAGAAGCTCTTGGCTTATGTGGGAAAATTATAGGCTGAGTTTTGGATGCATTCGGGGTAATTTTCCAATTTGACAAGTAAGTGGAGAAAATGTCCAAACTTTCTTGCAATCTACTACAAATAACACGAAGGCTTCGCCCTTTGGCTGAGAGGCCCGTGTCATCTGCAAACAAAGATTGTTGACACCCTGGTAGTAAATCAGGTAAGTCAGAAGTAAAATGTTATACAATATGGGCCCCAGTATGCTGCCTTGGGGACACTAGCCCTTACAGGTAATCTATCAGATTTAGTATTCTGATAGTTTACCTGCAGTGAGCGATCTGATAAATAATTTTGGATCAGTTTAATGATGTACAGAGGAAAATTAAAATTCATCAATTTTACAATCAAACCTTCATGCCAAACACTGTCAAATGCTTTCTCTATATCAAGAAGAGCAACTCCAGTCGAATATCCTTCAGATTTGTTGAGCCGAATTAAGTTCGTAACTCTTAATAACTGATGAGTGGTTGAATGCCCATGGCGAAAACCAAATTGCTCATCAGCAAAATAGAATTGTCATTAATATGAACCATCATTCTATTTAAAATAATCTTTTCAAACAGTTTGCTTATTGAAGAAAGCAAACTGATTGGGCGATAACTAGAAGCCTCAGCTGGATTTTTGTCCGGCTTCAAAATTGGAACAACTTTGGCGTTTTTCCATTTATCTGGAAAGTATGCCAATTGAAAACATTTGTTAAATAAATTAAGCAAAAAGGATAAAGAGCTCTCAGGAAGTTTTTTGATAAGTATGTAGAAAATACCATCATCACCCGGGGCTTTCATATTTTTAAATTTTCTAGTAATAGATATCACTTCATCCAAATTGGTTCCCAACGAAGGGTCAAAAACATTCTCTTGATTGAGAATGTCTTCGAAGCTCCGTGTAACCTGATCCTCAATTGGACTAGTGAGACCTATACTAAAATTATGGGCACTCTCGAACTGCTGAGCAAGTTTTTGAGCCTTTTCGCCATTTGTTAATAAAATTTTATTTCCCTCTTTAAGCGCTGGAATTGGCTTTTGAGGTTTTTTAAGAATTTTCGTTAATTTCCAAAAGGGTTTCGAACTGGGATCCAACTTCGAGACATTATTCTCAAAGTTGGTATTTCTCAGAATAGCGAAACGTTTTTTAATTTCATTTTGCAAATCTCGCCAAATAACTTTCAACGCGGGATCGCGAGTTCTTTGGTATTGCCTTCTTCTCACATTTTTAAGACGGATCAGTAGCTGAAGATCGTCATCAATAATAATGGAGTTGAATTTAACTTCACATTTCGGAATTGCAATGCCTCTGGCTTCGACAATTAAATTTGTCAAAGATACGAGAGCATTATCAATATCACTTTTGGTATCGAGAGGAATATCAACATCAAAATTCCTATCGATATACGTTTTAGAAATCCCAATCAGCTCTATGATAATTAAAAGTAGAGCTGATTGGATTATAAATGGCTTCTTGTGAGATTTCAAATGTCACAGGAAGGTGATCAGAGTCAAAGTCAGCATGAGTTACCAATTGGCCACACAGCTGACTTGAATCCGTTAAAACTAAATCAATTGTAGAAGGATTTCGACTGGAAGAAAAACAAGTTGGTCCATTGGGATATTGAATAGTATAATATCCCGCAGAACAATCTTCAAATAAAATGTTGCCGTTGGAATTGCTTTGAGCATTATTCCATGAACGGTGTTTGGCATTGAAGTCACCAATTACGAAGAATTTTGATTTATTGCGAGTCAGAATTTGAAGATCAGCTTTCAACAAATTCTTTTGCTGCCCATTGCATTGAAAAGGCAAGTAGGCTGCAATGAAGGAAAATTGTCCAAAATTTGTTTCAACAGAAACTCCCAAGGTTTCAAAAACTTTGGTTTCAAATGAAGAAAATAATTTATGTTTGATACGTCTATTAATGACAATGGCGACCCCACCACAGGCGCTGTCAAGACGATCATTTCTGTAGATACAATAGTTTGGATCTCTTTTAATGGAGAGTCCTGGTTTTAAATACGTTTCAGTTATAATGGCAATATGCACATTATGAACTGAAAGGAAGTTGAATAATTCATCTTCCTTACCCTTTAGAGAGCGGGCATTCCAATTTAGAACTTTCACACAATTATTTGGATCCATTGAAACGGAGTCCGATAACAATTTTTGTGTGTACTTTATACCAACCTGAACAGCTTCAGGAATGGTATTTGCTTTGAACATTGCATCAATCATGTGATGCAATTGTTCAGTTAAAAAATCAAAATCGGAAGCAGTCATGCTACCTGAATCGGCAATATGACCATTATTTTCCGTTGGGACATGGGTATAAACCTCATTTTGAGAAGAGAAATTTTGTCTACCAGCAGCGATGTTTGCATACGTAGGTACATTCGAAAATTGGAATTTACTGAAGTGCTTGCTACCCGTTGACGAGCGGCAAAATTTGTTTGTGAATTGTGGTGGGTATGAATTGCTCGACCGGTAACCGGTTTCGAAATTTGAGCGTTTGAAAAATTTCTACCCGTCGAATCTGGGATCCGATTGGAATTTCCCGTCATCAATTTTGCACGGGAATTCAAAACTTTTTTGCGTGAAGGGCATTCCCAGAAATTGGATTTATGATTGCCCCCACAGTTTGCGCACTTAAATTTATTGGAATCTTCTCTCACAGGACATGCGTCCTTGGTGTGAGAGGTTCCACCACAAATCATGCATTTAGCATCCATGTGACAATGTTTGGTTCCATGACCCCACTTTTGGCACTTACGGCACTGGGTAGGGTTTTGGAAATTTCCAGGCCTGCGGAAATGTTCCCATGTAACACGGACATGGGACATAATACAGGCCTTTTCCAAACTTTTCATATTATTTAGTTCACTTTTGTTAAAATGAACTAAATAAAATTCTTGAGAAATGCCCTCTGGGAAGTACCAGAATGGGATTTCTTTTTCATCTTAATTACTTGGACTGGTGAAAATCCAAGTAATTGAGAAATTTCAATTTTAATCTCATCCAGTGATTTGTCATCACTGGGGAGACCTTTCAAGACGACTTTGAACAATCGCTCAGTTTTGTCGTCGTATGTGAAGAATTTATGGCGCTTCTCAGTTAAATAGTGAAGAAGACGTTTGCGATCGTCAAAGGATCCCGGCAAAACGCGGCAGTCACCCTTCCTAGCAATCTGAAATGAAACCTTGATCCCCTGAAGGTTACTCAAAATCTCATTCCGGAAGCCAGAAAACTCGGCAACAGATACCACAATTGGCGGAATCCTTTGCTTTTTCGCATGAATCGAATCACCTGGGCTAGAGGTAGATTCGATTTGCTCAATTTCATCATTAATCAAATCGAACTGATTGCTCAGTTCGATTGGAGAAGAATTATTTCCGATATTAGAGTTAGAAGGAATATCTGAATTCTCCAGCTTCCTTCTATTTTTCCGCGCTTTGGCAGGACGGTCTTGAAACCTTGTTTCTTTGAAGGAAGTGGAGAATTCAGAGACTCCCCCTTCCTCTTGTTTTTATTAATGCTCATGGCTGAGCGTGGAGACGTGACCTTCTATGAGGTTTTTTCCCAGAACGGTGTCCCTGCAGGATTACCACCGCTTGTCGGAATTTTACTTCCGCAAACGGGTCCAACGTAAAACGAAGGCACGGGTCCTTGCAAAGATCGTAACGGGATCAGTGGGTACAAATAGCGCTAAAAAGCACCGTTGAAATTAAAATAGCTTCGGGTAGTATTAAAAACTTCCTTCCGCAAAGAGAGAAAGAACCGCACAGCACGAAAGCACGATGCGGTCTGGAGAATAAAAAACTTTACTCCGCTCATCAACGAAAAGTGCAACTGAAACTACGTCATAATCCTAAAGGGTTCTGGAAGTACGTCAACCAATAACGAAAGGAATCTGGTCTTCCCTCTATTATGACAAAGGGAAATATTGAGTGTTCATTAACAGAAGACATCTGTAATTTGTTTCAACAGCAATTCTCGAGTGTGTTTAGCAAAGAGTACTTGGATTTACAGCAAATCAATGAAGCCGCTAGCAACGTCCCTGTTCGTCCTCCAATTGGAAACCACCCAGTTGTTGATGCAGACACAGTAGCGAGTATTTGCTGTACCATAAAACCTTCTACTAGTTGTGGACCAGATGGTATCCCTGCGTTCGTCTTGAAAAAATGTTTCAGTAGTCTATCCGTTCCTCTAGCTAGTCTCTTCAACGCATCGCTTCAACTCGGAATTTTTCCTGAGCATTGGAAGAAGTCCTTCATTTTCCCTGTCTTCAAGAGAGGAAACAAGCGTGAAGTCAGCAATTATCGTGGTATAGCCGCACTATGCGCCACTTCAAAATTGTTTGAACAAGTAGTCTACAAGTTTTTACTCCACAACTGCCAAGAATTTATCTCTGAGCATCAACATGGGTTTATGCCAAGGCGTTCAACCGATACGAATTTGACTCTCTACACATCGTTCATCGCCCAATCTTTGCAGAAGAGATATCAAGTGGATTCGATTTACACTGATTTTTCGGCTGCCTTCGATAAAATCAATCATAGGATAACGGTTGCCAAGTTTGATCGCCTAGGTTTTTCCGGATCCTTTCTGTTCTGGCTTGAATCCTATCTAACTGGTCGTGAAATGGCCATCAGCATTGGAGACTCTACTTCATAATATTTTGATGTTAGGTTCTTTGATATTTCTAGTATATCTAAATGATGTGAATCTTATACTCGAATCTTTCAAGCTTTCGTTTGCCGATGATTTTAAATTGTACTGGATAGTTAATCATGATCAGGATGCTCTATTTTTGCAATGTCAGCTGGACACTTTCGTCAAATGGTGTGACGAATCGCATGGTCCTCAACGCCGATAAGTGTTCTGTAATTTCTTTTTCCCGTAAGCGCTCTGCGGTTGACTTTTGTTATAAAATCGGACCTACAGTTATTAGACGAGAATCTGTTGTTAAAGATCTGGGTGTGTTATTAGACTCTCAATTGACTTTCAAGGATCACAACGGATATTACCTCGAAAGCGTTCAAAACACTCGGATTTATTTTTCGCATAACAAAGCACGTCAATAATATCCAATGTCTAAAATCGCTTTACTGCGCTTTAGTGAGGTCATTACTAGAATGTTCATCTGTTGTCTGGGCTCCTTTTTATCAAAATAGAATAATGCGAATAGAAGCAATTTGTCCGTTTCGCTCTACGTCGTCTTTCTTGGAATGACCCACATAATTTACCCAGCTATGAGGCACGCTGCCGACTTATTGGTTTAAATCTGTTAAGTGATCGTCGAGACGTATCCAAGGCGTTGTTCGTTTCAGATCTTCTACAATCGAGAATTGATTGCCCCACTCTGCTTTCTCAATTGAACCTTAATATACCCTACCGCCCACTTCGATCAACTCCTTTCATTTTTTTGAGAGGAGCTCGCACAAATTATGCGCAAAACGAGCCTTTTACTAGCATGTGTCGCACTTTCAATCGTTGCTCTACCGCGTTTTATTTTCATCTTTCCCGGTGTATTCTTCGACAAAAGTTCACTATACTCCTCTCTACATCCGACAGTATTACACATTATGCCAGGTAGTTTTATAGATGTATTTTTTTTGTATAATATTAAGTAATTAGGAAGTTAAGTTTAAGCAACATTATGTATCATTTGGAAATATTGTTATCTGTTGATATAAAAGAAGAGGAGGTTTTGCGCCCGTTTGAGGAAGATTTCATGAATAATTCTACTCAAACGGGCTTTTCCCTGCTCCAAATAAAGAAATAAATAAATAAAGCACAGTCTTGTTTATGAAAATGTCATAAATATGATAATCAAAACTATAAGCTGCTTTTGACAAATTGAAAAGGCAATTCATTAAATCAGCCTTTTTTTAAATGAAAAAACAACAAAAAAACATATGGAACGACTTTACATCATTACCTACAGATGGCTTAATGAAAATTAAATAAACTACTGGTTGACCTGGCACAATTTGTCCTGCATAGTAGGTAGGCGAAAATGCACATGCAAAATTTCCATACGAATATTACCTAATTTAGATTTTAGTTTTGCACGATGTACCTACTCAACTTTACTTGTGAAATCCATCCAGCCGTTTTCGAGTTTTGCGGATACTACCACAGACCATTTTATTTTTATACATACAGATATTCCTTGTGTGGATATGGATCAGCCAGATTAGTCAGAGTCATACACAGATATCTGTTATTCGTAGTTTAGTTTGGGACGCCCTGACAGGCATCTGGACTCGCTGAATGTGAGTGAGCGCACACCCCGCCCGCGTTCAGCAGCAACTCTTGGGCGCTGTTTAATATTTTGCATAATAAACCAAACCGCGCACAATCTTGCTTAATTGCTAGGCAGTTGGCTGTGCCTGGTAGCTTGGCTTTGTTAACGGTGGCTGCCGCAACCACAGCTGCAAAAAGCAACTTCAATGGACAGCACCGTGAAAGAATGCAGTTTAAATTAATACCTACATTCGTACGTCAAGTACGCAATGTAAAAACTATGTTTTAGTAAACACTTTTTCCTTCACTTCCAGCAGAAATATGATCCGTAATAGTGTGCACATCTGTTTTTATCGAAATGGAGCTTCTGCTAGTGCATTTAATTCTAGTCCCATTATAATGGTACTCATCGCATGTTGCCTCCAGTTTTAATTATTTTATTATAGTTCAAGATCTAAGTAGTTAGTTAGTTATAAATACTAACATTGAGCCCAGTTTCACTTTATTGATATATAATGGTTTTTCTGTCCAATGACCATAACGTTAAAACACGCTATTTTAACAGTTCTCGAATATTATTGAATAAATAAATATGTTTCTTCTACTTAATTAAAAATTCAATGACTTTTTGTCTTTCACGTACACTAAGTGTCAAAACAAGTTGCATTCGACTGGGAATCCTGTCCCATTGCTTTTGGTCAGATCGCACACGCATTATGGGCTTGGAAATTATGACCAAAATCCTTTTTTCAAACAAAAAACGCATAAAAAAGTTGAGCTCACTTTTTGGGCACTTATCTTCAACCGTTTCCTGTTGAAAATTTGCCTGATCGCACTATGGTCTTGGAAGTTATGACCAAAATACAATTTGTTTAAACCATACACGTATAAAAGTTTAGCTCACTTTTTCTCACTTATCCAACCGATTTGCTCACAACAAGATGCATTCGACTAGGATGCGAATAGGAGTGGGATCAGAATTTTTGGCCAATATACCATTTTTACAAGAAAAAACAAACTTTTTATGAGGCTCCGAGACTCATTTTTTATTCGTAAAATGTATTTAAAAAAATCACTTATTTTTGGGACACTTAGTCTTAACCTATTTACTTACAACATGTTATATAGGTCAGGGAATCCTGTTTCATTGCTTCCTTTTAGAAATTAATTTGTCGTCAATCAAGCTTGTAAACCGTATTGTTACATTGAGAGCATATAATACTAAACCACGTGTTTTAGTTTTAGATTGTAATATTGTGTTATAAGTTATTGTACAATTAGATGTTTCTACTGTCGACGATTACAAAAATACTGTTTTAATTTTGATTTGGACATACTAAAGTCAATAGCATCGCAATGTTCATTATATATAGCCATCGTTTGGTTCAAGGGACAATACTTTGCGTAATTTGTTCGATGATAATCTGTTAAAAATATTTGTCGTTGACGTATTTGCCGCGATGGGGTGTAATTTTTTTTTTAATAGTTCATTTGAAACGATTTTCTGTGTACCTAAATTATTTATAAATAATGTCATTGCTAACTCACGCCTATTACCTAAAGTTTGGCCATTAATATACATACAACGAGCTTCGTATTATAGCAAAGGAAAATTAGTCCAACTTAACTTTAGAAGTGCATATAGTAAAAATAGTTTCTGGACTGACTCAATCCGGTTAAAATGTGTAATTGAAAATGGAGACCAAACAATGCTGCCATATTCTAAAATTGACCTGATTTAAGCAATGTATAACGTTTTTATTGTATATGGATCACGGAAGTATAACAAAATCCTTAAATGAGTCCAGCATACTATTAGCTCTATTTATAATAGTGTTGTAATGGTCAACAAAAGTAAGTTTAAAGTCCAAGATTATTCCTAAATACCTGATTCTATCACACTTTTCTATGTTGTGGTTATCTAGAGTAATAACGATATTTTGATTATTTATTTTTCTACTGAAAGCAATTAAGTAACATTTTTTCACATTTAGTCGTTTTTAAAAGCGATGATATCTTCAGAATTTTTATTTTTTAAATATAGTTTATCAAAATTTTATTTTTTTTATGATGTAGGATCAGTCGTTAATAAATATAATGAATAGTAGAGGACCTAGGTGCGAGCCCTGTGAAGCTCCAGAGGTGGCACGAACAGTAAAAGATTTTTTAACATGAAATTTCACTACTAAATCGCGATCAGTCAAATATGATTCAACCCAATCAGGAGAGAATAACAAATTTATATCATATTGTGTTACTGAGTTCAACTGTTTTTCTAACATAGGCTGTTATAAACTTGGTTCAGGGTGTTGTTTAAATAACTAAATTTTCTAACAAAATAATGAAGCATAACTAATTCTGTTATAATTTCGTTAAGAAAAAATATGATAATAATTTATCATAACTCGATTATATCAACGGTTGTCTGAATCGCGATCAGTCAAATATGATTCAAACCCATTTACAGAGTTCTGGATGAAACCACGCAGTCTACGGAGGGTCCGCAAGTCATCTTCCACCTGATCGACCCACCTTGCCCGCTACGCACCTCGCCTTCTTGTGCCCGTCGGATCGTTGTCGAGAACCATTTTCACCGGGTTACTGTCCGTCATTCTGTCTACGTGCCCGGCCCATCGCAGTCGTCCGATTTTCGCGGTGTGAACGATGGATGGTTCTCCCAGCAGATGATGCAACTCGTGGTTCATTCGCCTCCTCTACGTACCGTCCGCCATCTGCACCCCACCATAGATGGTACGCAACACTTTCATTTCGAAAACTCCCAGTGCGCGTTGGTCCTCCACGAGCATCGTCCAGGTCTCGTGTCCGTAGAGAACTACCGGTCTAATAAGCGTTTTGTAGATAGTCAGTTTAGTACGGCGGCGAACTCTATTCGATCGGAGCGTCTTGCGGAGTCCAAAGTCTGTACGATTTCCAGCCACTATACGTCTCCGAATTTCTCTGCTGGTATCATTTTCGGCAGTCACCAGTGAGCCCAAGTACACAAATTCTTCTACCACCTCGATTTCGTCACCACCGGTGCCAACTCGCGGTGGGTGGCTCACATTGTCTTCTCTTGAACCTCTTCCTATCATGTACTTCGTCTTCGACGTGTTGATGACTAGTCCGATCCGCTTGGCTTCCCTCTTCAGTCTGATGTAGGCTTCCTCCATCTTCTCAAAGTTACGTGCCATAATATCTATGTCGTCGACTAAGCCAAATAGCTGGACGGACTTATTGAAAATTGTACCACTCGTATTAGTCCCTGCTCTTCGTATTACCCCTTCCAAAGCGATGTTGAATAGCAGACACGAAAGACCATCACCTTGCCGTAACCCTCTGCGGGTTTCGAAGGAACTCGAGAATGTCCCTGAAACTCGAACTCCGCACATCACCCGATCCATCGTCACTTTGATCAACCGTGTCAGTTTATCCGGAAATCCGTTTTCGTGCATTAGCTGCCATAGCTGGTCCCGATCGATTGTATCATATGCGGCTTTGAAGTCGATGAATAGATGATGTGTGGGCAGAGTGATTCAAATTTTGACTTTTTTGCTCCCCTATGCTTAAACGACGGCATTTGCCATTTTAATTATCGTCCTAAATTTTTAGCTAATTTGGATGTAATTTGACTGAGCACATGCAGTTTGAAGCTTGTATGAAAATTACTATGAAAACAGTAACTTTTGTGAAAAACCGTTCCCCATCATTGCCCATTAAGCTCTACAAATGTATGAATACGTTAGCAACATAGAAAATTTAACAAGGGAAAATATCGTCGTTGTTGCTCAACGATTTGATGCTGGCAACAAAAGTTATTAGAAAAATACTGAATTGTGGGAAATTCAATTTAACACGTAAAAGAATAACATCAATATCAATAATGAGCATTTCTGTTTTCTTTATAGTTTTGCTCACAAAAGTCAGATTGCTTCGCAACAACAACTGACTTTCAGCTTAGGATCTATTCTATGATGGCGATCAGGGTTCGGATTTCTCACTCACTCACGCGACAACAGATCGCTCCACCATCCATTTTATCCGGATAAATTACAGTGCAATAAACTCCGGCACAAGCGATGGTGCGAAAAATTGTTATCCCTCTTCCCATGTTTCGCGAAAATCAAATGCTGCTTACTTTGCTTCTCCGAACTGATTGCATACGACGATGCGCCACGATAAGTAGTAGGTTCAAGACAGCAGTTTTTCTACTTGATATCAATCGGTTCGTGTGGTGGCGTGGTTATAGTGGGCGCTCTACACATTTCAAAATTGTTTGGGTTCGAATCCCCTCGCGGACTTAAATTTTTGTTAATATGCTTTTAAAACTTATCTGGAGAAGTTGCGAGGTGGAGAATTTAGTGATATTGTGTGAGAACACTTGCTCAAAGGAGAATATGGAAAAATTGCACTCCGCTGTTTGGATCAATCCTCGGTTTTTATTCATATGAGTGAGAATTCCGAAGCCTGATGGCGATGCGTTAAATATATTCAAATAGATTCTGGGCTGCTTCACGAAACGATTCTTTACATAAGTGGCAATTCTCATAGTAATTTTCATATAACCTTCAAACGGCACGTGCACAACCAAATTACATCCAAATCAGCTAAAAATTTGGGAGGACTATTAAAATAGCAAAAACAATCGTTTAAGGATAGGGGAGCGAAAAAGTCAAAATTTGAATCACTCTAGTGGGTACGTTGTATTCGTGGCACTTCTGCAGTACTTGGCGAATGGCGAACACCTGATCCGTGGTGGAGCATTCGCCCATAAAACCCGCCTGGTACTGCCTCACGAACTTCCTTGCAATTGGTGCTAGTCGACGGCATAAAATTAGGGAGAGTACCTTGTAGGCGGCGTTCAGCAATGTGATTGCGCGGTAGTTGCTACAATCCAGCTTATCGCCCTTTTTGAAGATGGGACACACGACACCTTCCATCCACTCCTGCGGCAAAACTTCCTCCTCCCAAATCTTGGTAATGACCCAGTGCAGCGCTCTAGCCAGTGCCTCACCACCGTGTTTAAACAGCTCTCCTGGTAGTTGGTCAACCCCAGGGGCTTTGTTGTTCTTCAGCCGGCCAATCTCCTCCTGGATTTCTTGGAGATCCGGAGCCGGTAGAATTATGTCCTGCGCGCGTTCCCCCAGGTCCATCACCATACCGCCATCTTCGTCTACCACATCGCCATTCAGGTGCTCTTCGTAGTGCTGCAGCCACCTTTGGATCACCTCACGCTCGTTCGTAAGAAGGTTCCCGTTTATGTCCTTACACATATCAGGCTGTGGCACGTGACCCTTACGTGAACGGTTCAACTTCTCATAGAACTTTCGTGTGTTATTAGCGCGGTACAGTTGCTCCGTCTCTTCACGGTCTCGATCTTCCTGCTGGCGCTTTTTCCTCCGGAAAATCGAGTTTTGTCTGTTCTGCGCCCGTTTATATTGTGCCTCGTTCGCCCTCGTGCGGTGTTGCAGCAATCTCGCCCATGCTGCATTCTTCTCTTCTACTACCTGCTCACATTCGCCGTCGTACCAGTCGTTTCTCTGATCCGGGGGCACCGTGCCAAGTGCAGCGGTTGCGGTGCTACCAATGGCGGATCGAATGTCTCTCCACCCATCTTCAAGAGACGCTGCGCCTAGCTGCTCTTCCGTTGGGAGTGCCATTTCCAGCTGCTGCGCGTATTCTTGGGCCAATCTACTGTCTCGTAGCCGCCCAATATTAAGCCGCGGCGTGTTGTACACCGTCGAGAGTTTTAAGCGCAGGCATACTGCAACGAGGTAGTGGTCGGATTCAATATTAGCACTGCGGTAAGTGCGGATGTTCGTGATGTCGGAGAAGAACTTACCGTCGATTGGAACGTGGTCGATTTGGTTTTCCGTTTCTTGGTTAGGTGATCTCCATGTGGCCTTGTGGATATTTTTGCGGGGAAAGAAGGTGCTTCGGACTACCATTCCGCGGGAGGCTGCGAAGTTTGTGCATCGTTGGCCGTTGTCATTCGATACGGTGTGCAGACTATCCGGTCCGATGACCGGTCTATACATTTCCTCCCTTCCTACCTGCGTGTTCATGACACCGACGACGATTTTGACGTCCCGCAGTGGGCATCCTTCGTATGTCCGCTCCAGCTGTGCGTAGAACGCTTCTTTCTCGTCGTCGGGTTTCCCTTCGTGTGGGCAGTGCACGTTGATGATGCTATAGTTGAAGAAACGGCCTTTAATCCTCAGCTTGCACATCCTTGCGTTGATTGGCTGCCACCCAATCACGCGTTGGCGCATCTTACCTAGCACTATGAAGCCGGTTCCCAGCTCGTTGGTGGTGCAACAGCTTTGGTAGAAGGTAGCCGACCGATGCCCGCTTTTCCACACTTTCTGTCCTGTCCAGCAAATCTCCTGCAGCGCCACGACGTCGAAGTTGCGAGGATGTAATTCATCGTAGATCATCCTGTCGCAACCTGCGAAACCTAGCGACTTGCAGTTCCATTTTCCAAGCTTTCAATCGTGATCATTTATTCGTCGCCTAGGTCTTTGCCGATTATATCGAGTCGCATTATCTCTTATATTGTTCGTAATTATTGGTTTTCCAGGCGGCTTATTGGGCCTGCGCAAACCTCCTGTCTCGCCGGAGGGCCATCGTGTCAGGGCTGTTTAGCGTCCCACCTAGCACCAGGACTTGGGCTTGTGCGCTTTGAGCGGCACACGGTCGATTTGGCGGAGCCTACTTGCGGATACATGCAGCTTTTTATAGAGGTTTAACAGGGCCCACTGTTAAACCCCACCACATCCTAGGCAGGCGCCACAACTCGCGGATGGCCTGGGGAGGGATCGTCAAGCCCTTGGACATAGTCCCTGCTGCCCCCACAAATATAATGGTTGTCCTAAAACAAACCGATTCAATTTTCAATTACCTTCTTGTACATCCCCCCCCCGGCTGGGACATCTCCCCCTCGCAGCTTAGTGCTCTTTCAGCACTTCCACATTTATTACCTGCGAGATTTCTGAGCCAAATTACCATTGTTGATTCGTATATCATGATGATCACGATGATACTTTTATGCCCAGGGAAGTCAAGAAAATATCCAACCAAAAAATGTCCTAGACCGGACCGGGAATTGAACTCAGCCACCTTCAGCATGGTCTTGTTTTGTAGCCGCGCATCCCCCCAGCCCGCAAATAACCAATACTTCGGGGGATGACTATTGGGCATTGCGCCCCCTATGACGTACTCATGTACACGTATGCGCCTCAACTCTCCTAGCACTCCCTAGCATCTTACAGGTACCCTACAGGGGGTACCCCATGCCACCATCTCTCAACATAGACAGTCCTCATTCTATCTGATGTTCACCCCGTCCTGCAACAGGGTGGCACCACTTGTCTACCAAGCCGGATGCGATCCTAGGTTGGTGGCTCCTATGCCGCTCCTACCTCAGCTACGAGGCAGACCCTTTCATGTCTCCTATTTCTAAGGTGCCGCAGTATCATCAACCCCCCGCCACTCCTGCCAGTCATAGCGAGACTCTCGTGTCCTCTAATTCTGAGGTGCCGCAGAGGTATCTGCTCCTCGACACTCCTGCCAGGCCTAGCGAGACTTCACTCAATCCGTCCCTGGCAGCCGGATCACACTACTGCCTAAGCAGTCACTCTGACCACACGTACCATGCGAGTCTAACTTGTGTGCTCGCTCATACATTCAGTCCCTATCGCTTGCACCACTTGTGCACCACTCTCTTGACATTCAGTCTCACACTCAGTGGGGGTTGTAATACCCCCATCTCCCATTTGTATCCACTCTGTGCACCTCCTGTGCATCGTTTATGCGTGGAACACCCGGTACGCCACGCGTGCCTAACACTTACCTACCCGTGCTTTGATACTGCCAACAGGGTGTCAGGCAGGTACTATGCAAGCAGTACCCCTTATTGATATCTCGAAGCCCATATAGTCCTCAATCAGTGCGGTGGTCTCCCGATCCTGCAACGGAGTGGCGAGTAAAACCCCCAGCTCCCATGTGTGGGTACTACCCACTGCCACCCGCTTGCCGCCGAAGCAGCCCTCACTCTGTGGAACCTCCACAGGCTCCGTTAACGATCTGGCTAATTGTTTCACCCTCAGGTCATTCATCCCCTCGGCACAAGACGCCTGACACCTTGGGATTCGAGGTCGGGGACGCCATATTGTCAGCTTCAGTGTTATACTGAGCCTGGCGATATGGCTGGATTTACACCGTTACGCACTACTTCTGAGTATCCATATCGCAACGTAACGGGAAGCCCCAATTATGTGTCCCACTAAGAGTAACCACTCGACCGTCATCCTATGATGAAGATGAAAGCTAAAAATGTTTTGGTTAGGTGAACAGACCCCATTCGAATTTGGCAACAAAGCCATTCGATTTTGGCCACAAAGCCATTCGATTTTGGCCACAAAGCCATTCGATTTTGGCCAGAAGCCAAACAAGTTTACCGCACAAGATACGTTTCAAGATTAATTTTATTTGATGACATTATAGTGGAAGTTTTGTCTGCAGTACATGTCGTACATGTGGTAGTTTTTGTTTGTGAAGAAAGATCGTGAATACGATTTACGCGCAATAATTACTCACAATGTTTGATCTGGCTACCTTTTACACACCGAATGGTCTTCACAAGTTGTATGATTCGTATCGTTAACTGGAATGGTGACCATTTTGCACATTGGACAACCTGATTCATACAATCCATTAAATCGTTCGCCTCACCTGAAGCCCTTGCAGTACGACCACGAATCAGCGTGCAATCATACAGTGGAAAGCAGTGTCGTCATTTGACAAAGCTCCGGTACCAAATGTCACATGCTGAACAATCGCACTTCTTTGCTCGGGAAAGCAACTTTGGGTGATGGGTATCTCGTATCCGGGTATTGTTCTTTAGATGATATCATGCTTCTTCAGATGTCCACTGGCACTGCCAAGGATTTAGTTCAGGATACCGGTTTTGTTCGTCATGTCGACAGTTCCTGTTATTTTGGAACAATTCTTCTATCCGTTCATGTCCGTTTACTCCTACGACAGTTGTTCGTTCCGCAGTTTGCTAATCATGAACAGGTGGACCAAATCGTCGCTTAGGATCAATTGTACTTTACGACGATGATTCAAAGCTGAACAATCAAGTTGGAGCCCAGAAACAAATATCTCAATTTACTTGGGCAAGTGGCCATTTGTTTTCATGCTGATGTTCAAGCTATCCTTGAATGCTCTAATTTATGCTTAAGCCGAAATACAGGTATTCAAAGATTTGCACAATGTCTGAAAGTCAAGCAGCATTGAACTCTTTGAAATCAGTAACATGCACATCTATAGGGGGCGATCCCCCAGCGCCGGACACCTCCCAATACCGGACACTTCTAAAAACGGCACTTGCAGAGATCCATCCATCATCTTATATAGTACAAAACATAGTTATTGAAAAGTCCTTTACCTGCACGGAATATCAGGTCCTCATGTCGTAAACTTTTTACAAAATTTTAAATTGAACAAAAATGTAAAAAAAATCATGTTTCGCCTTATTTTAGAAAGTTTGAATCAACAATATTAAAATCAATCGAATGCATTTTGATTATGTCAAGATGGTCAATATTAGTCATATTTCAAATAGCAATCATGATTTGTTAGATATATAATGTATCTATGGTGCAAAACCAAATTTCTGTATCCGGTAGCTGTCCCTCGGATCCGGACAGTGAGATTTTCCATGTGATCAAATAGCCATTCTTTGCACCTGTTTTGTTAAACTTACTTCAATTCATCTGTTTTTTTCTTTCTGAGGTATCAGACAACCACAGAAATAAGCAGAAACAAAATTTGAAGATGTTATTGAAAATGGAGGGAATTTTGAGCAGGATGTAGGAAATTGAGCTGGAGAGTCAAATAAGCTCTACTAACGCGTGTTAATATCTACAACTTGAAGCAAGTGAAAAATATTACTATTCTAAGTGATGTCTTTACTAATGTAATAGGAACTTGGTCATATGTGCACTAGTTGCAATAGTGTCCGGTACTCGGGGACACTTTTCTGAACCGTGAAAATTTTCGCCCAAATTCATCATTAAAATACATCTTTCAAAAACGTGTTCAAATGATCAAATATAGTTTGTATGAACCATCAATGATCATATTTTGTGTATATGGTATACAATTAAACATAATCCGGATGCTTAGAGAGTTTTTCGTTGAATGGCTTATGTGTCCGGCACTGGGGGATCTCCCCCTACTCGTTTGGGAATGTTTTCAGTCACTCCAAATCTTGGGTAGTTGTAACAAAGTGGATCTGTATTGGGTTCCTGGTCATTGCGGCATCGTATAATGTATTTGCCCAGGAAGGTGTTCAAAGTCTGCACTGCCCAACTAGGCGTGCGAGTAGTTGAGACTTTTGCAATGCTTCGATGCTATTTTCACAACTGGAGAGCAAATGTCAAATACAAACAGTAGTTATTCATTTTTAGATAGAGGGGTTCCGTAAAATCGACGGATTTAAAGTGGTTTCATGGAACACTTGAAGAGTAAGTTCGTAAGCCATTGTCTTCAAGAGCTTTATCTAAGAACCTTGAATGAAAATTAATTCCATAAGCATTAAAGAAAAAGGCTACTCATAGGAAAACTAAACATTTCGCTAGTCCTTTCAAATGCTTTCCAAAACTTAATACAGCGAGCTTAGGAAACCACGTGTTGACCTTCGCCGAACAAATCTTTTGCATGTGCGTCAGAAAATAATCAAACTCAACACGTAACCGGCTTCACTTTAAATCTGAAAAGTGGAACGAGAACAACAGCGCAACAGATTGAAATTCGTTTTCCTCTCACTTTTTAACAGCCGTTCAAGAAAAAAAAAAGCCAAAAAATACGCTCCACCGTTTTGCCCAATATCCACCGAATCGTTTCACTGCACGAAGTACAACACCACGTTCAGCACCTTCCAATATAAAGTCGGTTACCCCAACCGCTGCACTGATTGTTGTTAATTGCTCAATACTGTAGCTTGTTTTTTTCCTCAACTCACCTCCTTGGGCGAAATTTCAAATTAAGAAAGACAACAACAAAAAATCAACAATAACAGTTCATGTTGGAAAACCAGTGGCAGTAGCTGTTCGATAGACTGGCCTAACAAACTTTCAATTTAAATGCATTTTAATGTCATTTCCAGTTGTTTGTCCTTGTAGGGAAAAACTACTTTCGATTTTGGTTTATTCAAACTGTTACATTTGTTTCAAAGTATATCTGGGCAGATTTTGACTAGCATTTATGAGATAACTGCCTAAGGTGGCTGATGCATTTGGCAAATTAATTTTTATCATGTGCATCATTATTAAGATGTGACGTTTTAAGGTAAAAAATCCAATGGCAAATGTTGAGGGTTATAATTGGATTATGTGCATTATATACGGTCGAGTCTCTTACTACAAAATTGAAATGAATATTTAGACCGAATTGAATGACAAAACAAATTTTCAGCGTGAGGGAATCCGGGAATATATTTTTCTTGTTTAGAATTAGATGAATATAGAATGTTCCAAAGACCAGCCGGACATAGATTGCGTTTGGGCCAGTCTAATGTGCATCCACCCGGACTATGGCGTGTACCACAATAGCAGCGAGCTAGAGCTGTAGTACAAAGGTATCTGATTCGGGAAACCCCACTGGCATTGTGCATCTCATATCTCAGAAACCTGGGCGGTTTGTTTACCGATAAGTTGGGCCAGGTTAGATGCTGGGAATCAATCAGCTTCGTCAGTCACGCTGAATCACGCAACGCACGAGGCCCTCTCTCGTTCTGCCATCGGTGCCAATGCCAGTGGAAAAGTTCAAAGTTTTGCCTCTCAAATCGCACTAGACAAACTGTACCTGGTTTGCAAATAAATACTTTGTTTGTGACGGCTAAGCATTGGCACTTAAGTGACAGTTTGCCATCATCGGATTCCATTAATTGAAACCTCCGGGTGTGATTAGTGCGCGCGCGTTTCAAGTATTAGCATATTTGTCACGGTGGTTCAAGAGAACACACGAGGTTCATCATAATCACTGATAGGCATTTCAAGTTCCGGAATGTTGAGATATCCCATTAACACTCGAGCACGCGCGCTTCTGTATTTTGCACAACACTACTGGCAAAAACATCGCTAGCAATACAGAACACAATCGAGCCTGCATGATCGATTCACCACCGCGCGCGTGCTGAAGGGTTAAGTACGATGCATCCGCATAGAAAAGGCATTGATAATCATGAAAAATGTGTAACATGGTAATTTGTTAATGACTTGAAGAATTTTCCTGGAAGCATGGTGAGTGTGAAAAAAATAAAATTGCAGATGATTTTTTTAAATTTTGTAATGGATTTCACATAAACGTAAACATTTTAGTTAAACCTAGCGTTCATGCTAACAGACGTGATTGAAATTATGTATACCTATTTTTTATTTATCATTGGATATCTGGGTAAAATACAGGAGGAAACTTTTTTATACAGATCTAAACACCAAAAACTTATCTCTGCCTTCTCGATAAGAGATAGAGGCGATTGCATATGATTTTGTTATCAGTCGCTCTCTTTGAATATTGAATTCAGTAATAGCTAACATATTACGAAATAAAATCAAGATGGATGCAGTATTTGTTTTTGTTTCAAACATTCAGCAAAAATCCATGCATTGTGATTATTTTCAATAACAATGTACGGTAAGAAATGATACATGACCGCAGGACGTTAGTCGTTTCGGGTGTTCATGAAAAGAGTAGATGACTGAATGGTCAGAAGAACGAATGGTTGACTTGACAAGTGACCGGATAAAGATATAGTTGGATGGTCCGGATTCCGTCTGAATGACTTGCCAATTTGATTTGATAAATCACTTGATATACAGCGCGTAACCTGTTAAGCTATGAGTGCAGTGATCCGTTACCAGCTACACACCGGTTTAGTCGTTTAGTGTCGCGTCAGCCGTCAAGGACGGCCAGGATAATTCAACAAAATGGCCCCTCCGGATGTGCTCTGACAACTCGGTTGTATAGATCACATCAAACATGCACACACACTATGGTGCAGAACGCTAAGACCAATTTGATCCGAGAAGTATTAGTTGCTGTACCAGAATGCGAGAGTTTACTTTCAAGATCAACCGGTACTTAAAGTGTCGCAAGCATTAGAAGTCGATAGCGAGAGAGCGAAAAAACAAGTTCCGATCAACCGGTGCGATCTAATCAAGTCCAATCTTCAGACGCCACACGTTCTCATAGTGACTTTTCAAATCACCGCAGATCCGCAGCTGCGAAGGTTGTGAGCATACGATTTGAAACCAACCCAACTGTTTGTTTTTTCGGATAAGTCTGAGTGGTGGCTCAGTTGACATTGGTGAACAATGCTGCTTCGAAGCAGAATCAAACCGCATAAAACTTGCCAGCATGATCCGACAGTAATGCCACCCGCAAATTTTGCAATTTCTTCGCCACGATTCAGCCTTTTTTCCTCACCTTTCTCTTTTCCACCCTGTTTGACTGGTTGGTGTTTACCATCGCCGTCATCATCATCACATATGAGCTCACGGCGTACCTCCACACTGCTTTTGGTTGGTATCGCTTTCTTGGGGTACGTTCACCTTCCCATATGAAGCAGTATCCATGCTTAACCGAAACGAAAATTGCGAAATTCCAGTATTTTCACATATCTCAAACCACGACCACGACGTCACCACAGTCTTTTGCGTAAATTGACACGATCTGACTGACGCTTGTTTGCCATTTTAGCTGCGATGTAATATTTAGCATCAAGACGGAATTTCATTAACTCAGAGTCTTTCCTTGATATTCGGGAATTTTAATTTCAAATATTCAACAGGCTTATGTCAAAGAGTTTTTTTTCCAGTTTTTGAAATTGAAAAAGCCAAAGCAATCAGTAGATGAATAAGAGTTTTCAATAAATTATGTACATAAGAGATGTACATTTGTATGGTTTACCGCACCTAAAAGGTCATTCTCAACTGCAAAAAGACATCGTGTACGTGGCCTACCACAAAGCCTATGTCCTCTTCCGGGTTCTCCAGCACACCGCAGTCTGCCGTGTTGAACAGGCTTAACAATATCTATCACTTTTTGGTATAACTCGTGATTCATGTAATACAATACAACTACGAGAATTATGCTCGTCACTAGATCCGTAATAAGCCTAAATAAGTAATAAGTTTTCGATGCTGCAATAAGCCTTTTCACCTTGCACTCCCAATAAAATCGATATCGTCCGCAAATCCCAGGAGCATATGCAATCTTGTGTTATTGGTACCAGCTCTCCTGCACACTATAAAGAAATAAATCATTCAACGTACAGCCATTTGGTCGATGATAACTGGGCCGGAAGCTGTTTGGCCGAATGTGTAATTTGACCGAAAGAAATATGCGGCCGAAAATGTAGTACGGTCAGCCGTAGCAGAAAATTTGTTGGCCGAATAGGTCGTTTGGCTGAAAAAGTTGTTTGATTGGACTAGTCATTTAATTAAAAATGCCGTTTGGCCAAAACGGTCGTTTAACAGAGAAGGTCAGTTGATTGGAAATGTTATTTGGCCGAACGGGACATACAACAGACAATGATATTTGGCCGAACAGGTCATATAGCCGAGAATGTTATTTGACCGATAAATTCATATGTCGAGAATATCGTTTGCTGAACGATCCTTCCTACCTATGATGGTCGTACACTCCATGTTGTCCGGAGTAAAACCGAATGTAATGTATTTTTCCAGGTCGCTCGTTCTTGGGGCGCCAGTCTCTCTGCACGCCGGGCGCACGCGTAACTTCCTTGATTGCACACAGCCAGCGAGTGCGGGGTGTACCCTGGAGCCGACGTCTTATTCCATGTTCTCTGATTAACATGACCTTTGCTGGTCTCTCTTCCGGAATACGCACTACACGTCCAGCCCACTGTATTCTGCCGTATTTTATCAACCTGTCGATATCCGAATTTTTGTACACTTAGTACAACTCGTCATTCTTGCACCATTTTCCATCACGCCGCCAAGTATTGAGCACAGCATTTCGTACTCAAAAACTTCGAGAATTCGACAGTCTGCATCTTTTAACGTTTATGCTGCTTCATGGACGTGAAGACTGGGAGTTCAGTGCGAGATTTCTCTTGTTTCGGACAGCAGAACGATGGCACGATCGGACGAAGACGAAATATTGTGTTCTGCTTTGCGCGGCCGGTAATAAAAGTCAGTTCAGTGCGAGATTTCTCTTGTTTCGGACAGCAGAACGATGGCGCGATCGGACCTAATAATGTGTTCTGCATTGCGCGGCCGGTAATAAAAATCAGTTCAGTGCGAGATTTCTCTTGTTTCGGACAGCAGAACGATGGCGCGATCGGACGAAATTTTGTGTTCTGCTTTGCGCGGCCGGTAATAAAAATCAGTTCAGTGCGAGATTTCTCTTGTTTCGTACAGCAGAACGATGGCACGATCGGACGAAGACGAAATATTGTGTTCTGCTTTGCGCGGCCGGTAATAAAAGTCAGTTCAGTGCGAGATTTCTCTTGTTTCGGACTGCAGAACGATGGCGCGATCGGACCTAATAATGTGTTCTGCATTGCGCGGCCGGTAATAAAAATCAGTTCAGTGCGAGATTTCTCTTGTTTCGGACAGCAGAACGATGGCGCGATCGGACCTAATAATGTGTTCTGCATTGCGCGGCCGGTAATAAAAATCAGTTCAGTGCGAGATTTCTCTTGTTTCGGACAGCAGAACGATGGCACGATCGGACGAAGACGAAATATTGTGTTCTGCTTTGCGCGGCCGGTAATAAAAGTCAGTTCAGTGCGAGATTTCTCTTGTTTCGGACAGCAGAACGATGGCGCGATCGGACCTAATAATGTGTTCTGCATTGCGCGGCCGGTAATAAAAATCAGTTCAGTGCGAGATTTCTCTTGTTTCGGACAGCAGAACGATGGCACGATCGGACGAAGACGAAATATTGTGTTCTGCATTGCGCGGCCGGTAATAAAAATCAGTTCAGTGCGAGATTTCTCTTGTTTCGGACAGCAGAACGATGGCGCGATCGGACCTAATAATGTGTTCTGCATTGCGCGGCCGGTAATAAAAATCAGTTCAGTGCGAGATTTCTCTTGTTTCGGACAGCAGAACGATGGCACGATCGGACGAAGACGAAATATTGTGTTCTGCTTTGCGCGGCCGGTAATAAAAGTCAGTTCAGTGCGAGATTTCTCTTGTTTCGGACAGCAGAACGATGGCGCGATCGGACCTAATAATGTGTTCTGCATTGCGCGGCCGGTAATAAAAATCAGTTCAGTGCGAGATTTCTCTTGTTTCGGACAGCAGAACGATGGCGCGATCGGACGAAATTTTGTGTTCTGCTTTGCGCGGCCGGTAATAAAAATCAGTTCAGTGCGAGATTTCTCTTGTTTCGGACAGCAGAACGATGGCGCGATCGGACGAAATTTTGTGTTCTGCTTTGCGCGGCCGGTAATAAAAATCAGTTCAGTGCGAGATTTCTCTTGTTTCGGACAGCAGAACGATGGCGCGATCGGCCGAAATATTCTGTTCTGCTTTGCGCGGCCGGTAATAAAAATCAGTTCAGTGCGAGATTTCTCTTGTTTCGGACAGCAGAACGATGGCACGATCGGTTGAAATATTGTGTTCTGCTTTGCGCGGCGGGTAATAAAAATCAGTTCAGTGCGAGATTTCTCTTGTTTCGGACAGCAGAACGATGGCGCGATCGGACGAAATATTGTGTTCTGCATTGCGCGCCCGGTAGGCCGGTAGTTAGTTTGTACTACTTTTCGCGCCCGATTCATGGCTAGGTAAAATCACTGTGTATAAAGAATGACACGGTCGTATCGCTTATCAGAGTGAATCCAGATCCAACGATGCCTACCAATTAACTGATAATCCTTCCTGTGGTTTTTGTGGAGACGCAGAGGTAAACACGGTCTTCAAATAGCAAAACCACCTACTAATATTCCTTCCTTCTTCCTAACTGACTACAAGGACGTGGCCGGCGCCGTTATTGATCATTTGAATTTTAGAGTCACTGAAACTTGCACACTGAGAATGCTTGAACAATCCCAGTCAATCATTCAGTTGATTCTTTGTGCAATTTCACTGATTCTGGTCAATCACGGAGTAGCAACCATAGATATGTGTAGTCAGTCAAAGCTAAGCTAAGCTAGCTTCATGGACGTGAAGACTGGACGAAACAAAGATGTTTAGAGCTAGTTTTGTCGGGCCCGCGACGTTAGTCATAAGAATGTTAGGCATAAGGACGTTAGGCATAAGTACGTTAGGCATAATGGACGTTTGGCATAATTCTGCCTTCTTTATGTCATGGGCTGTTCTTCGGGTCATTTTATGCCTAACGTCCATTATGCCTAACGTACATTATGCCTAACGTCCGTTATGCCTAACGTCCATTATGTCTATCGTACTTATGCCTTACGTCCTTATGCCTAATGTACTTATGCCTAACGGGGTATACCCAGTTTTGTCCGTGTCTGTAGGCTGCGAGACTTTAGCTGGCCACGCAAATCGTAGAAAGTCCTATTTGCAACCGCAACATGTCTTTTCACTTCGCAACTAACTTCATTATCAGTGTTGCAAAATATATGAATTCGTCGGCAACATGAAATCGCCTCCCATCTATTTCTACTTCGTGGCCAACACCGTTTGGACTGCCACGTTATCTGGCAACCACCAAGCACTTAGTTTTGACAGATTTTATGTTGAGTCTTATTTTTCTGTCTCCTGACTAAAAGGCACGAAAGCCTCTGCCACTGAACGTTTGATGTCTATGTAATGTGCAAAACCAAGAAGCATGTCAGACTTGTTAATGATGCTTCCGTTTATTTGCACACCAGAAAGATCATATGGCCGAATATGTCGTTTGGCCGAGCAAATGATAAGAGCAAAAACATTCAACCATTCATTCATTCGTCGTTGGAAGAATATGCCATTTCATGTAAAGCCGATCGTGCTGTTTGACGGAAAGAAATATTCAGCCGATTGGGTCCTGGTAAATATAAAAGGAAATTAGAACAAATGGTGCCAAAGTCAAAGAGTAGATCTTGATCAAAAGTATTGGTTACTTTTACGTATGTCGTTACACCTCCGTGGTGCAATTCTACTGTGCTGAAAATGATGATTAAAATAGCCACATTTTGCTTTTGGCCAAATCACTTCTCTTTTATCACTTATGACTTATCGCTTCCCACTTGTCAATCCACTTTACTCAGCCCTCACTGAGCACTTCTCACTTCTTACATCTCATTTCTTACATCTTATTTCTCTTTCACGATGAGAAATGGGAAGTACCGAGTGAGAAATGGAGTGGGAGGTGGGACGTCTCACATCTCACTTCTTACTGCTTACTGTGAGAGGTAAGAAGTGAAAAATGAAACGTCTCACCTCTCACTCCTCATGTCTCACTTTTAATCTCTCACTGTGAAAAGTGTCAAAAATGTGAGAAATGAGAGTCCAGAAATCAGCAGTGAAAAAAACAGGCTGGTGTTCCATCAACCGAATGGTGGTCAACCTGGAAAATGCTCTGCGATAACGTTCTCCCGGAAAAAAGAATCCATCAATTTCGAGTATAAATGGGCTTCGTGGCCGTGCGGTTAGCGACGTCAATCGTCTAGACGCATGTGCTGTGGAGTGTGGGTTCGATTCCCGCCCCGGTAAGGAGAAAACTTTTCGTAAAAGCGAAAAGCTCTCCACTGGGTGTTGTGTAAATGTCCTGTCCGTTGTCTCATGCTAGATGTTAAGTGTTCAGTCTGTGCGACCTCTGGTCGAAGACGGTGATTCTGTCTTAAAAAAAATAAGCTACTTGACTCCACGATCGAATGGAGGGCGCAGGTGAAAGATTTGGGGGTAATCCTCGACTCCCAACTTACGCATAAGCTGCACATCTCGTATGTCGTAGACAAGATCTCCAGAGCGTTAGGATTTATCTTTCGTACTACAAACGACTTGACCGACATTTATTGCCTGCAGTCCTTGTACTGCTCGCTGGTACGTTCTATACTGGAATACTGCTCCGCAGGTTGGAACCCGAACTATCACAACGGTTCCGACAGGATCGAGTCGGTGCAATGCCGATTCCAACGTTTCGTACTACGTAAACTGCCATGGAGATATCCACAACGTCTTCCAAGCTATGAATCGCGAGACATTGATACAAACAGACAGTTGATACATTTGGAACCGCTTCGACACCGTAGAAAGACAACTTGGACACTTCTAATTGCTGACATCTTCCAATTCCAAATTGACTGTAGCTCAATCATGGATCAAATTAACATCAACATGCTCAGAATGTCTTTCAGCCGAACAAACTACAGCATGCATGGCGCTATCAGCGGGTTGCAGAGAAACTTCAATCGTGTCTCAGCCTTGTTCGATTACAACATTTCCCGACAGACGCTGCGCCGCCGTTTCTACCAGACTGATATGTTTTGCCGTTCTCGTATACAAAGTATACGTAAAGGCTATATATTCGCTCCAAAATCAAACTTTTTATAGAAGGCTCGGAGACGCATAGTGTTATATACCAATCAATTCAGCTCGACGAATTGAGGTGATGTCTGTGTGTGTGCACACCTAAAGATCAAAAAGTCTAGCTCACTTATTTTGTACTTACCCTTGATCGATTTCTTCGCAATAGGTTGCATTCGACGCAGTATACTGCCCCATTGTGTCTAATTGAAAAATAATTGAAAAAATTGAAAAATAACCGGATCGGACTATGGGCTTGGAAGTTATGGCCAAAATACTTTTTCTCATAAAAAAGCGCGTGAAAAAGTCTATAGCGGGCTTGGTAGTCATATGGCTACTGCTTCTGCCTCATACGCAGGAGGTCATGGGTTCAATCCCAGGTCCGTTCCATTCTCCTACTTTGTATCTTTCTCTATATTTCTCATGTTCTAGCAATCGCTAGAACTGGAAATGGACTTCCATACTGTTTCCATTACTATTCCTATACCTTCAACTTGAGTATTCTAACAGTAATCTGCTAGAATTGGAAATGAACTATAGAGCTCGTTTCCTACATCCAATTAGAAATTCCATCAGTTGCCTTCTCCTATCTATCACATTGGCAGCTCGTTAACCAAGACGGACCTCTGCCTCTCGAACCTAACCCAAAAATTCCGACAAATTCCGCATGAACTCGTGGCAAGTGCAGAGGTATATTCGGCTTGCAGTGGGCGAGTGATTGCATCATCATTTCCTCCCCCTTCCTACATTGACTTGCATTTTGACGTGGCAGGCGCCAGTATGACCTAACAAATGGGATCACCAGTACTTGTACATTGAAGATGTGTGCTAGTCCCAAGCAAACATCTGTTGGTTCCCTGTGCAAGAACAGCTGATCTGGTCATAATGGAGTAGCAACTACGAGCAGTCAATCAAGCTCAAGCTCAAGCTCAAAAAAGCGCGTGAAAAAGTCTAGCTCACGTTTAATGCACTAACCCTCAACCGATTTCCTCGCAACAGGTTACATTCGACGTTCATTATTTCCTATTCAATATTGGCCGGATCGGACTATGGGCTCAGAAGTAATGCCCAAAATCTCGTCCAATATACTATTTTTTTTTTACCGCACGAGAAAGGCATCATCACCGCTAGGTGGATTAATCTGGGTTTTTGTTAATTGTTTTAAACGTATGACTTTGGATTTTTTTCATTCGCCAAATAGTTCTTTTGTCACACTATCATTGGGATAAATTTGTCCATTGATGTGGCAACAATCTATATACATAAAAATGAATTTCTGTCTGTCTGAACCTTATAGACTCGGAAACTACTAAACCGATCGGCGTGAAAATTTGTATGCAGAGGTTTTTGGGGACGGGGAAGGTTCTTAAGATGACCCCTCCCCGCTTTGGAAAGAAGGGCTCCCATACAAATGAATCACAAATTTCTTCATAACTCGAGATCTAATCAGAGAATAAGTCAATTTTTGGCGAAACGAAGTTCGTCGGGTCTGCTAGTAAATTATAAATTATAAGTGATATTTAGTTCTTATCCTATCTTCGCACTGTGAGAAGTGAGAAGTGCGAGTGATAAGTGAGAAATGAGAAGTGAGAAATGAGAAGGAGAATTGAACTGACGAGACGTCTCACTTCTCATTTACCATTGTAAAAAGTAATAAGTGAGAAATAAGAAATAAGGAGTAAAACGTTTCACTAATCACTTCTCACTTTTCACTGCGATAAGTAAGAAAGGGGTTTTGAGACTTCTCACTTTTTATTGCTCTGATGTCATTTCTCACTGTGAGATATGAAAGTGATTTGTGATAAGTGAGAAGTAAGAAGTGATAAGGAAGATATTAGAAAGGAGAAACGAAAAGTGTAATTGAAAGTTAAATATTAAAGTAAGAAGTGGTTTGGCCAAAAGACATTTTCAGCCGTATGACTTTTTTGGATAAATTAACTGTTCAGCCAAACGCAATATTTGCCCAAATTACCACTTAGTTCGAACGACATTTTCGACCATATGCCTTTTTCGGCCTAACGACGACGTTGTTGGCCATATAACTTGCTCGGCTGGAAACTGGATTTTTCGGAGAAAAAAGGGCCAGGAGGAAGATCTATATAATGAAAAGCAACTGTACCGCGCTAACAACGCACGAAAGTTCTATAAGAAGTTAAACATTTTACGTAAGGGTCACGTGCCACATCCTAGCCTCCCGTCGGCCACAAAAAATCGCTGGGGTTGATCAACTACTAGGAAGGCTACTAAAAGGCGCTGGTGGGGCATTGGGTAGACTGCATATGGTATTTACCAAAATTTAAGAGGATGAGAAGGTGTTAATGGAAGAATTAGAGGTTTTCAGAAACAAAAAACTTTGAGTAATCTACCTAGCCTTGGTGATGCCTTTCTCGCGTATTAAAGAGAAAAAATATTTTAAGCAATTTTTGGTGGAATGTATTCAACCGTCTTAGACGAGTTTAGTACTCTCCATTCAATTCCACCAATTATTTTGATATTTTTGCAGATACGTATTTCGAACACAACTGAGTGGTCGTCTTCAGTGTCTCGTACTTGACTCGACGAGAGTTGGAAGTTGTATGTCCTAATGAACTCTTCTCTTTAAGTTAAGCAATTGGAAGTTGTATGTCCAAATGAACTCTTCTCTTTAAGTTATTTATTACGGGGGCACCGAAATTCGTACTCAAAGGCCTATACTTTCAATTTGAAGAAAAAAAAAATTTAAAAGTTAGTAAATAGTGGTTAATATAAACTCTTTTTGGATCAAAATCCGTCCACCATAAACGGACTTCGATTATAATGATCTAGTACTGCTGTTTTGTATGATATAATTTTTAATTTTGTTTTACTATTATCGGCTCTTTCAGTCTTATAAGCAGCTAAAACGTTGTTGCGTCTATTTTCTGACGTTTCGGTGTATATTTCACCTTCTTCAGGGATTTAGAGGCTACCCTGAAGAAGATGAAATATACACCGAAACGTCGGAAAATAGACGCAACAACGTTTTAGCTGCTTTATAAGACTGAAAGATCCGATAATAGTTAAACAAAATTAAGTACAACAGTCGAAAACTTCACATTAAATATGATTTTTAAATTAAACTGGATTGATGGAGCTAAATATCATAACGAACAGTTTACGACGAACTTTGGAATGCAACTCTTGTAATTGAAACGCTTTCAATCATACGTACGTTATTCACCATTGAGATAAAGACGCACTCACTTTTAATTGTAACAGTAAATATTCTGTGCTCGAAATCCAACGTAAGAGATTTGTGATCACTTTTAGGTTTATTTTGTTTTAACTTCATGTCCTATTTTCTATGTAATTAGTTGAAGTCTACTTTGGATAATTTTTCAAAGTGAAAAAGTCTCGTAAAACAAAATCATGCGGAATGCTATATATCGTATACCTTTTACACAAAAAGGTACTGGCTGCATCTGACAAGTTATTGACAGCAATTGTCTAGACAGTCATCTAGCAGATGACGTTACATTTTTTTCCTCTTTGCAAGTTCCGTCCCAGCCTATTATCTGGCGTTTGAAGAGAGGCGATCTTTTGTCAATTTATTTTAATTTCGTGACCTAATTTTCGTGTACAGACCCATTCGATTTTGGCATCATTTTCGGAGCGTTTATGTTGCCAAAATCGCATGGTTTTCGTTTTCTTATGATACTTCCAATTTGTTCACCTCCTTCACTCATTGTGAATTATCCAATTCACTTATAATAAATTATCCAGTGTGACACCAGACACACTGTGACACTTTTCACTTAGATTTTGAAATATAAGCATTTTCTTGGATTTTTACGTGATTTTTTACGTAATTTTATCTACGCCGGTTTAAAAGCGATTTCCAAAATTGTGTGGCCAAAATCGAATGGTTTTGTTGCCAAAATCAAATGTTGCCAACATCGAATGGCTTTGTTGCCAAAATAGGATGTTACTCAAATCAAATGGGGTTTGTAAATAGTTGCAAAGTACTCTATCGAACAAATAATTATTATGGGGTCAACTGTCTAAGACGAGTTTAGTATTTTCCATTGAATTCCACTACGTTTTATTATCTTTACAGATACGTATTTAGTCTTCAATTTCTGCCAAATGACCACGATAAGCCACATGGGGGGAGGAGGGGTTGAAAATCTTCAAAAATATGACCACGTGGTTTCTGGATGGCCCCTAACTGCAAATCACTGTTTTTGAATGTTTCTGCATACATTTTTACATATAAACTTCCAACGAGTTTAGCACAGGCCAAACGTTGACCGACTTGGCTGAAATTTTGTCCAGAGCATCAGGGCATCAAATAGAACCGAATAAGACGGCGGCTCATAAAAAAATTTGAAAAAGTGTTTTTTGAGCCACCCTATTACTCTTTAGCATTCCTATACACTCTTTAGTATTCCCTTTATGTGCATTACTTAAATTTCAAAAACTTTTTCTATCTGTGTAGTTTTCAAACGAAAATTTTGTTACAATTAGTTATACCATATACAAGAATTCCATTCTCTCTCATTGCCTAATTGATAACACATGTCAAAGTAACGAAAAAATCAATCACCCGATCCAAATTAATTGTTTGCTACGTTACTTACTTACTTACGTATAAGAATACTTACTTGGGAATCCTGCCCAACCCGACTGGGGCGAAGAGCTGGCTTAACAGATCTCTATTCTAGAGGAAACAAAGAATGCCTAACGGCTTTGTTCAATTGTTCAATGATCTCTTGACGAAGGATGAACGCCTCCGAATTTTAGCAAGTACAAGTTAATGATCTAACGATGCTAATTGAATTACCATAACTTTTTCAGACGTTCTAGACTCTTACTGTTCTGAGTATTTTCAGCTACATTTTGGGCTCAATTTTACATCACTACATTAATACATCACTAATATTGCGAACATATCGGAATTATATTGAAGTTAGCAAGGTTCAATCCAATTGCTTTTGGATGTCGTAAATTTGTTAAAATCTGAACGTAAATCCCATACACCTCACCCTCAATAAAGTCATACTGGTAACATGACTTTGAATGTGCCTCCACCCGAGGCTCATCATTGATGGGTTTTGAGAAGAACCAATACATGCTTATAAAAAAAAACAACCATCTAGGCAAGACGTGCCTCTCAAGTGAGGAATCTTGCGTCGATGATGGAGCCGCCGCGTCGTCGGTTGATTCATATTTTGCGCCACATGATTCACGGTCTCCATAGCGTGCGGCTGTGACCTTGAAGCAAAAGAGAAATAGATGCAAGGCATCGTGAGCGTGGTAGCGTGATGAAGAATTGAAATTTGATTATTCATGCATTGAACGGGGATTGGGAAATCGGCTGCCGCATAGCAAACTTTGCTGCGAAAATTTGCCAATTGTACACCGGATTCGTCTCACTTTCAGTTGAAAAGCAGTCAGTCATAATATTCAAACCGCAATATTGAATCCAATATGAGCGCAAAGCAACACGCGTTGCGTCTTGCGTGTAGATTGAACGCAGTTGACCCGCCATGACACGGAGGAGACAACTCTGCAAGTACCTAAGCTCGTCGTTACTTGCCCCAAAACTGCTCAACGTCGTCACTGGTAATGAGATTTAAATGTTGTGATTAGTACGCAGTTAGTGCTGCAGCGGTTTGTGTGAGTAAATGCAAAAGAAATCCTTCGCTGGGTGTTTCTATGCGATGTACGCGCACGCTCTCGCTCCTACTCTCAACGCCTTGAAAAGTGTTCTCTCGCGCTTGAGCGCGTGCTTTAAGCTTATTCGTTCCAGTGCCCAGGCCGCAGGTAAACTCTCTCGGTATTCTTGCTAGAACTGTGATCGCGAACAGAAGCTAGTGACTGTGACACACCGTGCTCGTGCGCCAACCGAATCTGAAGAAACCGGTACGTCGCGTGTTACCATACCTGGGAATATCATTTGCCGCGGAAAATTGCGAAGAAACCAAGTGCAGTGTTGTAAAGAAGATTATCACAAATTTGTGTAATTCGATGTTTTCTTATTTCGCAGTTCACATGTCATCTCGTGCCAGTTTAGAATAATATTTAATCGATAGTGTATAGTTTAATTTATCGGTCCGGTTTTGGGAAAACCTATTCATGCTGCGACTCGGGAAGTTACAAATTATTTATCAACAACGGCGGCGGTGACAACAACGGCGACGACAACGACGGCGACAGCGACAGTGTAAATTAGTAAGCGAATAGCGTGGTGCAGTTGCTGACCTTGGAGAACTGCCCGTGACAGATCCGTACGCGGTCGGAATTCTAACGGCCGCTGCTGGTTCGGAGTACACGTGGGACTCGGTTCGGGATCATACTCAACGATAAACATAGACACGAACGTGCAGTACATGACAACATGTTAATAACGTAAGTAGAAGCTTGTTTTTTAGTTGGTTTTGGAAATGTTTGCAACGGTCACTATAGTTACTAAGTCGAGTTCAGTTTTTACTAACTTTTACAAACTACACATCCTGTAGAATAAAGGCTCAAACAGTTGAGAATTGTAAAAACAATTGTTAAAGTATCGAACAACAGAGAGACGACTGCAAATATGTGAAGCATTTTCTAAGAAAGTTTCTCTGTGCTGGATATAATTAAAAGAAAACGTGCAGTTTTCAAAACTTCCATCAAGGATGAATGTCAGAAACTACTAGCAGTGCAAGGTCGGACCATTTTCTATGACATATGTCTCGAGAATGGCACTTGATTTGGAATAAATTAGTGGACTAGCAATCAAATTGATTTATAGCCAATGGCAATTAAAATCGGCTACTGAACGGAACAGCAATTGTGTGAGAATTGTGTTGCGTAAGTCTGATGTGTAGTCGTTGTTTTAGAATCGGGTACGTGCTCTAGTTTTGTTTCATCGTGATTACTTCAGCTTAGTATGTTGGGACCGCAAGACCACAGGTTGCTAGTTGGCTGTTAGAAGCTAGTCAAATATCAGAACTTCCTATCGCTCATAGCAAAGTTTGACTCAGTACAGCATGATCGACAAGATCAACGAGCGATAAATGTTTATCTACAAGCGGATATTTGGATCATTAAACATTGTAAGTAGTATTATGTTTTGTTTTGGGGAGCCGAACAAATGGAATGCAGAGTTGATCATTAGAATTGTAGAATTTAAGGAATTGTCATTTTTTTAGACTCTGGTCAACCTTTTTAGCGCGGGACGATGTAAGAAGTATTAAGGTTGTATTGTAAGGCCTTGTTCTCAAGAAAATGGTTGTGTTTTTACGATGATAGATGTTTATACAAATATGGCTTTTGATTATATTGAATATAACTAGAAATGGGTACTCCCTGAGCAACATATATGCTTTTATTTGGATATAATTTATTCTCTGTAATACGCATTTCTTTTTTACAATTTTTAAATGGAAAATGGAAACCAGCAAATGCAACGATTTTTCATAAAGTTTGAAAAAAAAATATTAATTTATCGTTTTTGGTAGTTTTTTTTTCAATAAGGCAAATGAATTAAATATCTCAAAGATAAACAGAATTTGTAAAAAAACACAAACAACTAAAAGTTCTATTTGTTCTTAAACAAAACTTTGGAACGTCGCCCTTGAAAATTAATTGATTTTTCATTGTGAAAATCAGTAAATATGATCGAACAATCGGACAGACCTTACCAAATTTTTGTTGCAGAATTAGTCGAAACTATTGTTTTCCCGAGTAGGGAAGGATTCTGAAGCATGGAAAAAGATACTACCTCCGCAGTCTCTATGTTGTTAATAGTGGAATAAGCCCTCGTTTGATTCCCATAAGGGCAGACGAAGTATCCATTTCAGTACAATATGGGTGCTCTGAAGCATTCATAGTGTGGGCTTCGTGGCCGTGTGGTTAGCGACGTCAATCGTTGAGACGCAAGTGCCGTGGAGTGTGGATTCGATTTCCACCCCGGTAAGGAGAAAACTTTTTTAGTCTGTGCAACCTCTGGTCAAAGACGGCGATTCTGTCTTTTTTTAGTGGATTGGACGCTCGTCTGAGTCCATGAGTATATCATTAATTACTTTTCTTTCGTTCTGTTCTTCAAGTAACGTAGGTAAGGAGAAATGTGTTTTTTTTGTGAAATCGATGAGCATTCAATACAAAAATCATCCTGAAACAACTTGTTGGTCGTCGTCGTCTAAGCGCGGCTCATCGCATTTTCCGGTCTTAGTAGGTGTACTTACTCCTTTTGGACGTTAGGCATAACATGAAGATCATTTCTCGAAATCCATTTCCTCGAACAGTTTCGAGTCATCGGGATATGTTGTTAATCACCACGGGCGAATTACCCGCACTTTCTTTCCGCTTTTACATCAAAATACTCCCTATCAAAAGATCGTTGTCTTAGTAAAATAGTGAAGTTTTAGAGATAATCGCAGAAATCGATCGCTAAAAAGCTACTTTGGACTTTTTCACGTTTCAGTCAGGGTCTACTATCCATCACCAATGATCTGTTTCAACTGTGGTACATACGGAAACTCACGAAAATATTGCCAACATGCTGGCATTTGCTTGCGATGTACTTGGCAGATGGAGAGCAGTGCTAAAACTTACCTTTTTGCATGCACTGCAAGAACGGGCATCATATCGAGATTGAGAAATTTTTCACATTAAAATCGACCAATGCATTTTCTATTAAGAAGCAAGACGGAGATATAATGAGGAAAACAGACGTGAAATAATTGCTCGAAAAATTCAAGATCAGTTAAAACAAGAGGTTGCTACCAAGGACCAATTGATTGTAACGCTCCAAAAACAAGTAGCCAATTTGACAAAAGATCTGGCCTCGTTGAAAGCATCACTGAAGCACCGATCTCAAAGCCAATCTCCAGCAGTAATGCGTACCGTAAGCGACAACTTATCCCAGTCTATCATATCATCTAAAAGCGCCAACACATACGAATCGAGTAAGAACACACCGAGTCCGCACTCCCAGCTGAAGCGGTAAACAACAATTTGAAATATCACCAACAGACTCAAACGGCACCAGAGGTAAACGATCTTCAACTCAGCCTCTAAATAACCATAACGCATGCTCAGCTCAGACGAATGAAAAAAGCAGACAGCTCTAACAAAACTAAACTGATTATGGACACAGGCCCTGCATCTACACCTGAAACGAGAATGGAAGAACGTCTGAAACCGCTAAACCCTAATGGAAAATGCAGTCGCGATACTGGTCGCAGTATCTTACCACCCAAAGACAAAGACGTAATTAGATTACTCGGTGACCTCTTGAAAGAACTACCGAAGCCAGTACTTTTGCTAGGAGATTTGAATGCCCAGCTTGGGGCAGTAGGATCGGTACATCATCCAGCAAAGCAAAACAAAGAGGAGAGCAAATACTTGAACTCGCCGTCGATCACAATATGGTGTTGCTCAATGACAGCTCTTATACCCAAATCGATGCAGTCTCTGGAAGCTCTCAGGTCCTCGATATCTCTTTCTGCTCCACATCGCTGGCTGGGATGTCCTACCGGACTGTTCGGACAGTGATCATATGCCCATATTGATCAGAATGCCTAGCACTTCAAACCAGTCGCATAATCGTGCAAGATGGTTATACGACAAAGCCTACTGGAGCCTCTACAAAGGTCTTACAAGCAAACCCCGGACACTCGCTCTAGAACGAAGAGTTCTCACGCCGAATAATTCACACAGCAGAAAAAAGCATTCCACGCACAACCGGAAAGAACGACACGAAGTCGGTAATATGGTGGAACGATGATGTTCAAAAAGCCATAAAGAGGCACCAGCACTTTTCAAAAACCACGATCTGAATGTAGAAGACTAATTTGTGACTCCAATCAAAACTGCTGGAATGATTTCGTCGAAAGTATTTACCCCCACCAGCGATTCTGGAAAACTGTGGAACTGTTGATTAACAGGCTCCAAGGAAAAAGGAGACACACTACAATCACATTAAATCTCCCTACAGGAAACACCAAGGATGGGCGAGAAATAACTGAAGCACTTACTGATGAATACGAGACGAAGACGTCTGATGCTAACTATCCTGAAATATTTCGTAATCAACACCACAAAACCGCCCACACTTTCAACAAAACTCAACGACTTAATACGTACAAACGCTACAGCATTAATTTCTTCATGGAAGAACTCATGTGAATTCCAGCACCTGCCGTATACTTCCAAAATGGTTTTGTTGGAACTATACAACCGGATCTGGGATATCGGAACTTTCCCGGCTGAATGGAAACTTGGCACAGTGATTCCAATAGTGAAACCCGAAGCTGACCGAAGTAAACCAGTGGGTTTTAGGCCCATAACTCTTATGAGCTGCATGGGCAAGGTATTTGAAAAAAAATGGTGAATCGGCGCCTAATAAACGAATTGGAGTCGGCCGGAATACTAGATACGCGTCAGCATGCGTTTCGATCAGGGAAAGGAGTCGACAGAATCTCTTCTAGAACTTGAGGAGGGCAATCATGTTGAAATTGTCTCCCGCGACATCGCGAAAGCGTATGATACTTCATGCGGACCAGGAATCATACGCACATTATCGGGCTGGAAAATATCCGGTAGAATGATGAACATTCTAAATCTAAATATCATTTTCTGAGAAAAGTTATTTTTGGGGAATTCTGCTATCTCCAGACGTCTTGCAATCCTAGACCGGACCGAGAATCGGGTGGTCCAAAATACATCCCTGTCAAGAGCTCACAAGCTTATTTCTAATTGAATATCGAACTGAGATACCAGAAACATAAATCAAATCACATGACTTTTATCAAAGGCGCATTATTATTTTTTTGAAACACTACGAATTCATTCGTTTTGCTTCATGGCAATATTGTGGATTCTGTTTGCTCATATCGGCACATAATCGGCTAACGGTTTGAAACTACAGCAATCGAAGCAGGCCTAGAAAAAAAAATTATTCGAGGGAGAGTAGTCGAACGCCATGCGGAACAGAAGAAAGTGTCAAAAGCTCCCGTAAATATTCAACAATTTCGTAAAGATTCTACAATTTGGCGCAGTCGGTAGGATATTTTTTTGAGTATGGTGTTTATTTTTTTGAAGCTACTGAAAAGAAATAAACTCCGTAGCGAAAAATGCGAGTCTGGAAAAGTTCCGTAGCGCAAATTGAAGAGATGCGAGTCCGGTTATTACCGAAGCGCTAAACAAGAATGCAAGTCCGGACAAGTTCCGTAGCGCAAGAGGTAAACACGCGAGTCCGGTTGTTACCGAAGCGCCAAATGAGAATGCGAGTCCGGAACACTTCCGTAGCGCTAGATGAAGAAATGCGAGTCCGGAAAAGTTCCGCAACGCAAGTCGAAAAGATGCAAGTCCGGTTATTATCGAAGAGCCGAACGAGAATGCGAGTCCGGAAAAACTCCGTAGCGCAAAAGGAAAAGTGATACGAGTCCGGTTGTTATCGAAACGCCAAATAAGAATGCAAGTTTGGATTTCTTTGCATAGCGCGCGCAGGAAAAACACGAGGCAAGAAAAGTTCTGTAGCACAAAAATGCCAGATTTTTATCGCATGACAAGAAAACGTGTCGGTAATATGTCCGCAGCAAAGAAAAGCATATCCGGTATCCACCCTAGCATGAGAAAGTGAGTTCGGTATACAACAGAGAGCAACATGAAACAAACGATGGAAAGTTAACTAGAACGCTTTTAGTAATGCATGAACAGTGAGATGCGCATTTGGTATTGATTTTGTGCGAAAAGGCGTATTTGATTGCTTCTGAATTACAAAGAATCGAAAAAACATGCGTTTTCAAACTAATCTAATTCTAGAAAAAATACACATTTTTAGATTTTTCTTTTCATTTTTTAGATTTTTTGATAATGTGCTCTTCATTCTTATTGTTAAAACTTATTAGTTAATACGTTCGGATTATGAACAGGTGTGTTATTCTGGCTCCTCTGTTTCTCTACAGTAAATTACTTCACGGGACATGTGAAGGTGTATCAAATGTAATGGCTTTTAACAAAGTAGTTTTATTATTCGGATCATTTTTTCATTGAATTTAAAAAAATGAGTTTCAAAATAATGAGCACTGCTTGGGCAGCAGATTATAATAGTATTCAGCATACCTGATCCCTAGTAACATTTTGGTTTTATTCTGGTTTTATAACACTCTTGTAGAGTAAACTATGGTTTTCAAGAGCTTTATATAACTATTTTACATGCCGTTAGTATAAATTCAACGAAAATACTTTTCGTGACGTGGACCATTACAAATAAAGTGATTATATTCAAGATCAACTTCATCCGACAAATTGATCTGGATTTGTAACGCAAAGGAATTATGCTTTTTTCGACCACACATTAAGGCTCCTATTGGATATATGTAGGTCATAACAATTTGAAAAAGTATCGTCGTCTATATCTTGAAAAAAAGTGTACACTATATCATAAATAATTGATTTTTGTTTTTTTTATGGCGAGGAGAAGAATGTAGAGTCTGACCTAATGGTCACACTGTAATATTGCGGAATCTGTTTGCTCATATCGGCACATAATTGGCTAACGGTTTACCCAAGCAGCACAAATTGTTTCACTGCTGAACATTTCACTGTGTTGCAACTATTCGGATAAAAACAATCTTTGCGTATGTGCCATCAAATATAACTTTCTTGCAATCTAAAAAGCGCAAGAGGTGGAGCCTACGGAAACATCCTTCGATTGCAGTAAAATTGCAATAATGTTGCAAAATACCACAGCGGGAAAAAAAAAATAAAAATATAAAACTGGATTCGATTTAAGGATCTTGTGATTGATAGTCCTTCACTCTACCACAGCACCATTCAACACTTCGAAGGGACTGCATGCTGACTCACCATAAAAACCATACGATTATGAATGTTTGTACTCGGGTTTCCTGTTACTTGATTGCACCATCACAGGAAAAAATTTGAGTTGTCAAAACGTTGAACGATGCCAAATTGAACATGAAGACACATTCAACTTATCTGCAACTTAATTTAAACAAACAAAAAAATTTTGAAAGACGCATTGAAGTTACATGGTAAAAAATATGCAACTTAATGATTTTGTTTCGTGTTTGCAACATGAAGTGCAGTATTCTTTGTTTGTTTGTTTCCAAATGTCAAACACGTACTGCATTGCAATTTTAATGAAACATTGATCACAATTCGAACGTTTTTGACATCTTGATGCAACTTTTTCGTGCTTTGATGTTTTCCAATGCCTTTAATGAAACTGAATAGAAACAATGTGCTTTTCGGAAGATGTTGCGTGTGGTACTTGGGTAAAACTGCAGCGAACGCTCATCAGTATACGCGCAATCGAAGCAGGCGAAACCTAGAAAAAAAATATTTGAGGGAGAGTAGTCGAACGCCTTGCGGAACAAAAGCAAGTGTTAAAAGCTCCCGAAAATATTCAACAATTATGTAAAGATTCTACAGCCGGAAGGGCCGACAGTTTTCGGTAGAACCTAAATGTACCAAAAAGGTTGATTTTGGAACATATGGTTTTGATGGGACCCTGGTTTTACTTGATACCTCCAAGGGTCTAAGTATTTTAGGCCGATACAAATATTTAAAAACTATTTTGCCTCCTCCCCCTCCCTTGGATTTTTTTGCCAAAAAATAATATTTTTAGGGGGCAACAAAAAGAAATTCGGATAATTTTGAGGATTTTCAACATGCTTTAACAAATTCGAGGAGTTTTTTTGATTTTTTTTCCATTTTAATATTTATTTTTTTATTATCCCCCCCCCTTTGACCTTTTGGAGACCAGTAGGACAAAAAAAATGTTAATTAAACATTTGTAACGACATTTGGAAGAACACCTTGATTGCTAGGCAGTCTAAACGTTTTATCACACCAAACGTATTTATCACTCGCAAAATTTTAGATCTTTCAAAAAAAGATCTTAACACATATACAGGTCTTGTAACAGGCCATTGCCCGAGCCGTTAACACTTGAAGCTGCTAGGAAAACTTCAAGATGATGTATGTTGCTTCTGCGGTATACATGTGGAAGACTCGGAACATCTGTTATGCCATTGTCCGGCAATTTTTAGAAAAAGATTACAGTTCTTCAACAGGGGGCTGATAGAACCCTCTGAAGTTTGGAGAACAAGTCCCAATTTGGTAGTACGATTCATCAGAACCATAATACCGTATTGGGAAGACGCTGGTAGTCAAGGTGATGCAATTGCTCTACATAGCAATGATGCGTCAACTTGACAAAGCTATATTAAATGGGGCATATATCACAATAGATCTAACAAATGGTCGCAGTGATTAAAATACCCAACAGGGAAAAAAACGGCCTTATCATAATAAAAAAAAAGATTTCTTTAAGAAGAACAAATTCATTAAAATATTTTTTTTCAATTTTCTTCACATTTCCAAGAGTTTTGAATGTTTCAGCAAACACGAATAAAGAAATTGATACTAATCGCATATTTTCTTTCATAGATTCAAGAATTTCTAAAAAAAAAAACAAAATTACTCCAAGAATTTGAATCTGTTTACTGGTATGAAATCTTCTTAAAATACCAGGAATATGAACAACATCGCATGTTTTCTATTAGAGACGTACACATTTCTCAAAGACACTAAGATTTCATTCGTTCCCCTTCACAACTCCGAGGGTTCAAAATCTTCCTCCATCGCATCTTTGCTATCAGAAAGGCTACAGTTTCTTAAAATCACTAAAAATTCATAACTCCAACATGGCGCCCTCGTGATGAAAAGTTTATCATACGTACAAACAAATGATTAATATCGAATTTCAAAATGTTTATTTAATTTTCTCTATTAACATCGAACTTGACTTATTATACTTCCTCAATCATAACAATAAAAAGTTATCAACCAGGGTTATCGCCAATCCTGTCAGTTTTCGCTGGCGCGGTACGGTGCAATACAATGTTTATTATGTTTTTATTAATTTACTCCACTATACTGGAATTTTCAAGTAAGTCGCACATCCTATTTGACCTCTGAAAAAACCAATTGATATCAGCAATAAGTTCGCACCCACTTTTACAGCACTTGTTCAGTCACCGAATATATTTCAACAACCTCTGATGAGTTTTCGCGAAAAGACAAGTACACACTGCTTGCCCCGAAATTAGGAGCTGCCCCAACGCAGCACAAACTGTGGGAGTACCAATCATTTTCTTACCCCAATCGTCCGATGTTTAACCAGTGAACCAGTACAAAAACTAGTGTGCTGCTGAAGCATAGCCCCTCTTGACGTCACTACTCCAGCACAGCATCTATTCCACTCGGGTCTGGTCTGGCTACTGATACCGTACCCATGCATGAACAGGAATCTCATCGTCGCCATGTGCCGGTCAACTTAATTAGATTCTCGGACGTTCTTCGTCCATCCGCAAACAGCTCACCATTACGTTTCACAATTGAAGCACTACTGGCCAAAAGTAAACAAAAAACGATATCCAACGTCGCTAAGACTCATGACTAGCTGACGTCAGCTTGCTGTTGCTGAGGGTACTTTGGATGAAATACGGTTTCGCAGCCAGGGGCTTATGAGTGTGCGCAAAAACGTGGCCAGAGGTACTAACAATATTTTTGCGCGAAAAGTTTCCGTTTGAAGTGGGCACATCCTTCGATGCTGTAAAAACTGACATACCCAGAATGGGGTACACGTGCATGAGAAGTTTCTGATGAAATTTTGCTATTATTTTCGTCGTACTCATGTTAAGTTGTTTTTTTTTATCTAACTGGATGTGGTCCTCATGACATATTATAATGCGTTACTAAGCCGTATGTCAATCTTCTTAGTTGTATCAAGTGTGGTAAAGAATGGAATTTGGGTTCTACACACTTATTTCATCTAGGAGGAGATTCCCTAATGCCGGACACATAAGCCATTTAACGAAAAACTCTAATATTATCCGGATTATGTTTACTTGTATACCACATACACAAAATATGATCGTTGACGATTCATAATAACCATATTTGATCATTTGAAGACGTTTTTCGACGATATATTTTGATCATGAATTTTAGTGAAAATTTTCATGGTTCAGAAAATTGTCGGAGTTCAAAAATGTCAGCTGCACCTAGCTCTCACCTCGCGTTTTGAAAGCAATGAATTATTGGCAGTGGCTGATTTTCTACCCGCCGCTGTCACATCCAGGCGCTATAGTATATGCGCAAAACAGCCAGCATGAGTTAACCACCAGAAATTTGTATGGCGAAAGACATCTAACGCGGGTTTTCTCGAAACTAGAAACTTTTCATGAAAAAATATTTGGTACCGGTTATGTAGGAAGGTGTCAGCTACTACGCCTACCAAATATTTTTTCGATAAAGGCGCTTAATTTTGAGAAATCGAACCTTAGATGCCTTTCGCCATACTGATTTCAGAAAGTTAACTCCTAGTGTGCCGCTGTAAGCACGCTCAAAGTAGGCGATTCATTAATAAGCAACCACAACATCTAAAAATCTCTTTAGCACTCATGCTGCTACAGGGCAAAACATGAAAAACCGTTTTTCACGAATGTTTGATAAGCAATTCACCTTAAACGAGGTTTTGCTAATAAAATGTTAAATATCTTAGTAGCAAGCTATGTTCAGCCAATTTTTTTAATTCCATAAAATTGAACGAACTTACAGACTAACAGAGGGTTTTTTTTCTGTTCAAATAATCGAAATATGTTATTGTTATTTATTATGTTTTTTTTTTGAAAAATTAACTAAAATCTGCTTTTGATATGTTCACTTTTTGGTTTATATTGTCATGGATCTTATGAGAAACCATTTTTTTCTAGCTCGACCTGATGTTATATGAGCTGGCGCATTTAATTCCAATGTTAGATTTTTCTCAAACTACCTTACGGGGCTTTTTTCTTGCTCAATACAAAAGTTTGATCACTGAGTGATCCACATATACATCTACCAAACGTTCGATTAAATCGTATCATAGACATCTTTGCAGTTTTTGTACGCGTAGAAAGCATAGCAGCAAAAAAATTGATTTCCTTGGGTTGGATTTGGAAGACATCAACGACTGTGACCAGTCCAGTCACTTTCACTTCCACAACGTGAGAACAAAAAATGAATGCCGAGCGCTTTTGGGAACGATGCAAAAAAATACCACTTTCACACGAAGTGTTTCAAGTGCCTTATAAGTGGAGATTAACTCATTGAAAATACAATAATAAAGAAAATGCAAATAGAATCCAGGTTGAGCGGCCGAGAATTGACAGCACTGCGAAGGAAGCATCTTGGCGTTTGCTTCTCAATATCCTTAAAAAATCTATTTTCATGCCATTGCTATACCCGACACGTAATCATAATCACACATATTGCGGCTCGGTAATAGAGATTGGGGTTGAGGGTCAGGTTATTTGATAGATCGTTTTGCTTTAATAACCAGAAAAGGTCTTCCGTTTAAAAGTCGTACGACATTATTACATATTTACGTGTGTACAGTATTAGCTTATTGACGTCTCTCAGCTCATCATTCAAATAGACTTGCCTATTGGGAGTGCAGGAACACACGCAGGTATTAATTCACTTAGTCTATGATGTTAGGTCTTGCACTTTCCTAAACATATTGTAGGGTGATTAATTATTTTATAGCGTCTTAGGGGAAATGCTACAAGGTTAAAAGACTATTATTCTTCCATTTACTTCCACTATTCTTTTTTTATGTATCAACAAACAGATAAGTATTTCGTTTCCTACTTGGAAACTTCTCCAGTGTTTGTTATCGACTGACTGTTCTATGACTGTTCTACTAGACTGTTCTACCTACACACTATATTTAAAGTTAACGAGCAATGTTTTTCTTCAGTCGATAACAAACACTGAAGAAGTTTCCAAGTAGGAAACGAAATACGTATCTGTTTGTTGATACATAAACAGTGAATAGTGGAAGTAAATGGAAGAATAATAGTCTTTTAACCATATTGTAGGGTATCTGCTTTGGTAATAACGACTGCACATTTTTTTTCCATATTTTGTCTTAAATCTGCCCTAAATAGTGTTTAATTTTGTGATTATGAGCCACCTTCACAAGAGTGCGTGAAAGTGGCTCATAATCACAGAATAACGTTAAATTTACCCAAATTAAGAAAATATAGGGTTGTAGCAATGCATTTAAACAAACGCTAATAGATGTGTATTGATGAGTTAGATGGATTTATTTTATTTAAACTCTTCATACTTTCAATTCAGTTTTCTTTTTTTAGGTTCTGTTATATTTAAAAAAAAATATTCTGTCTAGTCTATTCTTTCTTCTTTCACCTCCCTTCTTTTTAATTTCCATCATTATTCGATCTTTTTCCTTTCCTTTCGTTCTCTTTTTATTTTGCTTATTTCTCCTTTGTTATAATTGCCTGCTTTGAAAAACAGGACACGTAGAGAAACAATGTCCTTTTTTTATTTCTTTTTTTGTTTATTGTTATTTTATCCTTCAAACTTTTTTCAGGTTTTTCTTCCGTGTTCCTCCTTCTCTCTTTATACTTCTTTCTTATTTTATCTTGTTTTTTCTTCGCCCTTATTTTTTCTCCGTCGTCCTTCTTTGATTGCCTTTCTCTCTCTTTCCATCATTATCTATTTTTTTTTCTTCCTTATTATTTTTCATTTTTTCTTTTACTTTTCACTGTGAGAATTGAAATATAGATAGTGATAAATTTCACTTCCCACTTGCTTCTCTTGATTTCTCACTCACTGATTTCCCAACTCTCACTTTTAGATTCTCACTTTTCGCTTCTTATTTATTACGATATCAGCTAAGTTTCCGAAATGTTGCATTGCATGAAATGGCAATCCTTGGCAAACGTAAGATTTCGAATTTTAAGTGTGTGTGGAAAAACATTATCTTCAATGTGTAAGAACTGGTGACCCATAAATAAGCAATACCTGCGCCGGCCGTGTCCGAATGCAGGTCTATTAAGGAATAGGTAGGAAAATATTGACATGATCAGTTGACAGCCACTTCTCGCGCGCGACAGACGTCTTTCCGCTCAATTCATATATCTAGTCTATTGCATTGATTTATTCGTGTCGTTCTTGTTCCGAAAAATTGCATTCGGTACGAGATGTCACACAGAAGGAACACTCTCGTCGTGGATTTCAGTGTCCTTCCAAAGCGACCGCCGTTGGACCAGGTCAAGGAGTTTCTCGAGGAAGATATAAAGATTGACATGGCAGATGTTAAAACTATCCAGTTACACAACCTCAAAAACTGCGTGTATATTGAGATGCACGACTCCGGCGTAGCCCCACGACTACAAAAAACAACACCATCTCAAACACTCGTTTGAACATCTCGGTGTACATTACTATATACCAGTTTACGTTGATGGTCCCGCTACCACCATCAGGATCCACGATCTCCCGCCGCGAATGGCCAATAAAATCATATCCGATCATATTGAGCAATATGGCAAAGTCATCTCTATCCACAACGAAGTATGGAAAAATTTCTTCCCAGGAGTGCCGAATGGTGTGAGAGTAGTACGTATTAGGCTGGAGAAAGCGATACCATCACACATCGTAGTGGACAATCATACGACACTTGTGACCTACCGCAAAGAAGCTAATGCTCCAACCACCATGACTTCTCATACGCCAACAAAATTGAACGATGCCGACACACAGACCAACAGCGCTAAAAACATTACTCCAGTGGCAGTCTCAACTGGAGCCAGCGAGGCCTATAATAACGACAACGATGACGGTAACAATGGCCAACAAAGTATAGATAACTTGATAAGAGAAATCGAAAACGAAATCGCAGAGAAGAGACGGCTGTCAACGAGTACGAGTGAAACAAGCAGCAGCGTAGGGCATGACGCAAAACGTTCGTGTAATGAGGGATGCCAATCACATAAGGAAGTGCAAAACGGAGAAGAAAATTGTTGCGAAAATTACTTTGATTCTGATTGGAAAGTCTACAATACCAGATCAAGAAAAAAATGATTTTGTATTTATTATATTATAGATGTAAATTTCGGACATGAATGCACTTTAGAGTGTAAAATGTCAAAAATAAACAAACAAACAAACATTGACATGATACTCGCTTTGATTGAAGCCGACGAGTTATCTGCACTTCCACGAGAAATCATTGTTGTTGGATATCTGGGGTAGGGTTTGTGGCATGGTTTTGGTAAACGGTATGCCTTGTGTAACATGTAGTTTGATGGATTTTACACGAACACACATTCGAACGAACATTAATTATTTTAATTACCGATCGAACTAAGCAGAACAAAATTTCGATGATCGGCCGATCGTTCCGCTTACTGAAAAATACACGACCGGACGCGATACAAATATTACTTTCTGATTAATTTCGATGATCGGCTGAACGTTCTGCTTGCGGAAGATGGACGCTTTCTGATTCTTTAACTCACCCGCACAAAGCAGAACAAAATTTCGATGACCGCTCGATCGTTCTGCTTACGGCAGGACGCGTTACCAATTTTCATTTTCTGATTAATTCACTCACCCGCAGAAAAAATGTCGATGGCCGGCCGATCGTTCTGCTCATGGAAGAAAACACGACAAACAACTTATTTTTTTACTATTACAATAAAAAAACTGAATCACAAAGCTATTATCGGGACTGAATTTGCATAGCAGCAGAATGACTGAACTTTTTTTGGCCAAATGATCATCCAAATGACATTTTCGGCCAAATAACCCGTTGGACGACATTTTCGGTCAAATTACTTTTGGCCTTAGATGTTTAGGCCTGCTTAGACAAATGACATATTTGGCCAAATAGCTCTTCTTTCAAAAAGCTATCTAATAGAATAAAAATTCCAAAAAAAAGGGAATTTCATCCTTGAAAAAATGCTTAGTTTCAGTCTAAAAAAAGGGAACTCTCCCTGACTCGATGTTTTGTTACTTGTTATTTTCCCTTAATATTCTATGAAATTCAAAGTCTCTTGAATCTATCATACTGCGTTCTCTCCGTAAGTCGATACCTCCCATATTTTATATTATCTAGGTCGATGTAATTTTCACCTCGCTAACTCGATGTTGTCAGAAACAGTTAACATGCACGATAAACACGGTGCCGGGCCATTTGGCCAAATGCCGTTTGTTCGCATAGTGGAAAAAACTCAGATTGCTTGTAGTGAAAAGTGTATAATGAGAAGTGAGGATGTGAAGTGAAAAGTGAGAAATGAGAAGTGGGAAATGAGAAATGAGAAGTCAGAAATGATAAGTGACGACCCTTCTTCCTTCTTTTTCTTCTTCCTTTACCTTTTCCCTAATGCCTTCTACTTTATTCTTTCTTACTTTTCCTTTACCCTTTCCTTTGTTTCTTCTTCTATCTTCCCTCTTTCTCCTACTTTCTTCCGCTTTTTCCTTTTTCTATCTTATTCTTTTTTTCCTTCCTTTTTTTCTATCTTCTTTCTTTCTTGTGTCTTCCTTCTTCTTTCTCCCTTCTTTTTATTTATTTTTTAATCCTTTTTTCTTCCTCCGTCTTCCTCTTGTTTCTTCTTCCAGCGTCCTCTGCCTGTCTTTCTTCTATTTTCTTATTTATTCCGTTTTCCTTTTTTCTTCCTTCTTGTTTTCCTTCTTCTTTCTGTTTTATATCTCACCATTCATTTCTCAACATCTCGCTTCCCAATTATCATCTTCACTTCACTTCTCGCATAATTTTGCATCTACGCCCCTCACGATTTTGGCAAAAGCAAACGAATTTTTATCTGCTCACAAATTTCATTAACCCAATATATGACCCCATGCAAAATTTGAGCTGACATGATTTAGGGGTGCCTAAAATTTATCAAAGTTTTGAAATTTTTAGCCATGAAAATTTTTCCAAGGGGGGATCAAAGGAAAAGTCGAAAATCGAATTTTTGGTTTTGATGCCAAATGACATGAAAAAATTGTTTAAAACATTTTTTTTTTGAAAAAACCGACTTTTTCTCTTGGCACATTTTTGGATTTTTCAGATGATGAAAAAAATTTCATCGAATTTCAACACCGGACAATGCACAAATGTTTTCGTTGTCAAAAATATCCCCCTATGCAAAATTTGAGCTTAGATCAGACATGATTTAGGGTTGCTCAAAATTAATCAAAACTTTTTTTTTCACAAGGGGGAAATATTTTTTTTGTTTTTTGATGCCAAAGGACTCAAAATGCATGAATCTTTGAGAATTAATTAAAAAAAATCTAATGGCGAAAACAATTTTCATCGAATTTAAAAACCGGACGTTACGCAAACATTTCCTAAGCCCCTATGTAAAATTTGAGCTCCATCGAACAGGATTTGGGGGTGCTCAAAATCTTGTCATCAAATTTTTGTTTTCTGTGACTTTGAAAACTTTTGAGATTAGATTTATGGAGAAATTATTAGATTGCTCGGCAATGTTTATTACACTGAGATTTATTTTTACGCGGTCATTATTACGCGGTACCGCATGAATTCAAAACACCAAAACAACAGAATATTCTCCCTTTTATGAAAAATAATGACTGCTTTCACTTCTAAAGTTCTAATAAATACTGGTAATGAGAGAACCAAGAATGAAAAAAAAAGTTTTGATTAATTTTGAGCACCCCTAAATCATGTCCGAATTAGCTCAAATTTTGCATAGGGGGATATTTTTGACTTGCGTTTGCGTATCGTCCGGTGTTAAAATTCGAAGAAACAATTTTTCATCATCTGAAAAAAAATCCAAAAATGTTCTAAGAGAAAAAATCGATTCCATTCAATTTTTTTTGAAATAATATCAGATATCGACGTTTCATGCATTTTCAAGTCATTTAGCATCAAAAACAAAAATTCGATTTTAGACTTTTCCTTTGGTCCCCACTTGGAAAAATTTTCATGGGTAAAAATTTCAAAACTTTGATGAATTTTAGGCACCCTAAATCATGTCCATTGGCACCCTAGGCTAGATGCTTTAAATTTGATTTGTTTGAAGAAATATAAATTGATCAGTATTCCATAATTGACCTTTCCCGTCATTTTTTTATTCATTCAATCGATTCTTTATTTTATTTGAAGTCAACTTCCTAAATGAACCCATATTTTTTTATGCCTCTAAGTATTTTTGAAATTTAAAACAAAAAATCAAAAAAGTGCTATTTTTCAAGATTGGCCTAACAATTTCGATTTTGAACGAACATCGGGTGAATTTTTCAGACCGGTTCACAAGTGCAGCACTTTTTCGGTTTTTGTTTTCGATTTTTGAAATAGAGGCTTAAAAAATATGGGTTTTTTGGAAAAGTTGACCTTAAATAAGCCAAAGAATCGACTGAGAGAACAAAACGAGATACAATTTTTGACGAGAAAGGTCAATTGTGAAAAAAAAATTTTGACTTGCGATTCGACATAGTTGTTCTTATGTATAGCGACAATTGGTACACCCACCCTAATCTTGTTTTTATTGGTGAAAAAACATAGAAAAAAGCCTACGGGGTGCATTTTGAACTGTTATCTCTATTAATAACCACAATTGATTGAGTTTTTGGCGTTAGAAGTAATTTGAACTTTGAGAAGGTCATAACTGTATTTTACGAAAACGAAGAGAATAATTTCAACTTTTACCTTCAAGCTCACTCCGGAGAAGATTGTGTTCAGTGAAAGGAGTTTCTAGCTAAAATCTCCCAGAAACAGACACTCTCTGGACTTGGAAAACGCATCATTTCGCTTCATTGAAACAAAGGATTTCTGTGCTCCAATGGGAACGAATGTTCGAGCAAAACAAAACAACCATTCAACATTATCATTACTTTATGTCGGTACATCGACGCTGCCAGTGCTTATTCTTACGAACCTGTTTATGTCTCGCTTATTTAGTTTTAATTACGGAGCAGGGTTGCTCACTTCTCATCGTTGAAGTCTTTTGTTGTCGTAGAATTCACCTTCGCGCGTTGCATTAACCACATTGTATGCCACTTTGACCTTTTGTTGTAATGTTCGCCTCAGGGTAGAGCCCACAATTGTACTAAAATGTCAGTTCTGATATGATTGATTCGATCCTAAAATAGGCTGTGGGCTGATGAATTTGCCTCTAAATCATAACATAGATCATCTTGAAAGCAGTGAAAAGGCTTTAATTTCTACGAAAAATATGAAACAATTCCGTTAGCTTTGCACTTCTTTGCTTTCGATGGGATAAATATCCGAGCTATGAGATGAAGAACCCGAACAGCAAACCTTAGTTGAAAAAAATAAGCACGATGTGGAATCATGTTTGTTATCATTTGAAATTAAAACTGAGCTACACTTTTATAAAAAGTTCACACTTATTCAACTGAATTATAGAACATGGACCTTTATAGTTTTTATAAGATAATTCATTAAGCGTTGACGACAGAAATCCTCGCATAATTTTGAACACTTTGAGAGTGTTCAACAAAAGGCGAGGATTTTATTCGTTCACCATTAATATATTTTTCCTATTAACAGTTTGTTTTTACGTGTCGTTGAGTTCTCATCACTTTTTGCCATGGCGTTAACAACTCAAGTATATATTTACATGGTCATCAATGATCTTCGCGCATGCGGAATCGGAGAACGTCGTAGTGTCACGAGAGTTCGAAAGTACGCTACGGCTTAAGCCACCCAATCGCCACGCGGTCTTGCGTCTTCTCCCTTCAATACACACTGTTTTGATAGCGAAGCTGAGGACATCTTGTCCATACCCACTAACTAAATAAAAGCTTGTTAACGCGGTGTAGACGTATAGATACAGGCGGGTACCGACAACATGCAATCGAGTCTGCGACAACAAACGCTGAGGTAGTGAGCGAGACCAATGGAACTAAAAATACGGATGACCTTCGAAAATTTAGGCCGCAGCCGCTCTTATTTCTCCTTATTATTTGCGACATACCTGCACGTTCACGATTTACTTTAGGGCATCACGCGGTCTCTGACTCCGGCAAGCGATGTCGTTGCCCGCTCAATTTGGGCTGCTGTTGTGTAATTGTGCAACGCTTCAAAAGAAAAAAAAGTGGACCGCTATTCGAAAGGATTGGGGGGTGATTAAAGGTTCATTAAGGGTAATGATGGAATAAAGACGCTTGAAGGCACAATTTTTCTATTAAGTTTATTTCCCAAAAAAAAATAAAAAATTTGACACATTTCACAAATTGATAAATTTTGAAATTTATTGAAGGTTGGGAATTGATTTATACCAATTTAGATGAGTGAAAATCCAACAAGTCCAAAGAGTACTACGAAAGTTTGCTGAAATTTATAAAGAATGGCGGTTGCAAAATAAAAAGCTCTCGCGTATGACGTGAATAACTATGAAAACAAAGGGCTACGGTCGGATGTACATATAAGAAAGCATGTAGGTAGGGGTGGTTGTGTCGAAAAAGTGCTCTTCGAAGATTTCATTCAGGAAACCACACGCGATCGCTGCGACTGTAGTATTTTACAACCGAATAGCATTACTTTTTAACTAGCGTTTAAAGGTGCTTCGCTGCGGTAGTTGTTAACATTAAAAAGCAATACACCCTTTGAAGACGATGCGCCTGTAGCTAGTGACGATGTGGGCTCTAATATGTCTAAAATCATTGCTTCCGCAATGAGTCTAGCAATTTATTTTAAATAGACACTCCCTTTCCTAAGCCGCACGGAACGCGCACGCCATGTTTGCCAACTTGTAGAACTGAAAACTGTTAAGTACACATCGTCAAAACACGCCGTCTGCATTCGAAACGATTGGATCTTTTCGTCGAGTTCGCCGACTTTGACCTACTCTTTTGAGTTTGCTAATTGGGCGGCGACTGGCTGTGGCTTTAATTTGAATCTGATGGTCGTTGAAAGGAAACGGAATATTTAGATCAATGACTCAACCAAAATAGTCACAGTCGGATGGAAGTTGGCTAGGGTACGGAACTGTTCTGGCAACATCCTGCACATTTTTGACCTTTCAACAGAAAATCATTGAAATCTTAATCAAATGCTTAGTCACTGCGTGTTCATTATTTCGGTAGAAATCGTTGGATTAAACACCCAGAGATGGGAGATTTGTAGTTTGTTTGACCCTGAATGTGGTTAGGCAGGAATCTCAAAAAGTTATCAATTGTGGTAATTTCCCAAAGAACACACTTTAAGTGGAAGGGTCTGTCCTGTTCTGAATTGGAGCAAGAATCAATTGTTCTTCGAAATAGTAATGGAAATACCACTACGAATCATTATACAAGCCTAGAAAACAAGTTTATCGGACTTTTTTTTTAATTATTTTATTACGTAGTATAGCCCTCCGAATCAGTTCATTATTGTAACAGTTATCACAATAATAAAGTCATAAAAACAGCTTACGAAAAATGAAATTTTTGTAATGTTTTTTTTTTAAACTTTTTAAAGTGATGAATTAATATAATGATAGTTTTTCTTCTACAACAAACCATGAGGGCCAGACTTGAGCACAATGGAACCGGTTTTACGAAATACACAAGGAGGACGGCTTGTTTGACCGAAAGTCATTAGGCGGAGAGCCATTTGGCCGAATGCCACTTGACCGAATAACACGTCAGTCCATTTCATTTAGCCGTTTGGCCGAACCGGTGCATAGGCTAAGAACTAGTTGGCCGAATATTCCGATCGGCCAAATAAGACGCAAGGTTGAAGAAGCGATTTAAGCGAACAAGTTATCTGGCGGAAGGAGAGGTTTGGCGGAACAGATCGTTCGACCGAAAATTTCGTATAGTCGAAAATGACTTGTGGCCGAAAGGGTCATGTCGACGGAAATGTCTTTTCGAACAGGTCGTTTGACAAAAATGGTGCATTGCCGTGTAGGTCATTTGGCCAAAAATATTATTAACCAAAGATATCATACGGCTTAAGGCTCTATAAACCGTAATCAATCCGATGATGACGATGATTTTATTCGAATCCGCACTAATACTAATAAAGTTTTGAACTTAATTCAATATTTTGGGGCTATTTGCCGACTTACCTCAATCATTGCATATTCATTACATTTTCATTTTAATTTTTCACTTATCCAATCTAACAATTACTGAGGAATTGCTGGAAAAACGCTGAAAACTGCTTTTTTCCTAGACCGACATTCGCATTTTTATCGAACGCATACTAACTCCGAACGTTCGGAGCTAACACATACACACGCAACTTGATTTTTCACTTGATCTTTTCCCACTGTTTCCTTGATTTAATCACTCCTAAAACATATTCACTAACTGAGTTTCACCTTTTTATCCAATCTTGACTACCGATAAATTCACTTCACGTCCAAAAACTGTCGAAAACTGCTTTCCAAAAATCGAAGTGAGAGACAAATTTGACGACCGTATTGTAAATGCAATAAAATGCGGAAGACTCCAATTCACTAGCGCAATAAGTGAAATGGTGAGAACAAAATCTACGCGATGCAACTTCATTGAATCCGAACAATACAACGTATACGCCAGCCACGTCCACGCCAACAAGCAAACAAAGGTGTGCATATACAAGAAAATAATCATCTCTTCACCGTTGCCAGATTTATTTATTGGAAAAAATCATTGCTGTTTGTCGGATTGAACAAATGAACGAAAAATAAATATTTAAACATGTTATGTAAGCTTCTGTTACATTCCAAGTGGTGTATTAAAAAGTTTTACCCGGTAAAAACCCATATATTTGATACACCGTGAACATGTGTTATGATATGAAATAAACATTTCGTCAAGTCTGGCAACATTATGCATCAGCTGGCATATTTTTTACACCCCATTTCCACCCACCCCAGTTGTAAACAAAATTTATTTATCGCTGCTGCACTTTTCCGTACCAATTGCCTCACTATTACAAACAAGCGATACAGTCATTAATTTTCAAAACATTGTGATGGAGTCTTGAGCCTTAATAGGTCATTTGGTAGAAAATGTGATTTGGTCCAAAATGTAATTTGGCTGATCCGACAGTTGGAAAGGTCGTTTATCCGAATAGGTGACTCAGTCGAACAGTTCATTCGGCTGAACGGTTCACAAGGTCATATTGTAGAGAATGTTATTTGGTCGAACAGATTATACCTCGAGAGGGTCATTTGGATAAAAAGACCAGTTGGCCGAACGGTTCATATAGCCGAAAATGTCGCTTTTCTGAACGGATGATTTTGCCGGGAAACTCGTATAAGCTTCGTCATTTGTAATTTGTTCCTTTCGACGTTTTGCCTTTTCTACCTATTGTAATAGATTCCATAAGATCTGTTCGGTCACATGGCATTTTCGGCTGTAAGACCTGTTCTGCAAAACGACCTTTTCGATTGTAGGACCAGTTCGGCATCACATTTTCGGCAAAATGGCACATTTGGTCTTATCCCCTGTTCGGTCAAGCAGCATACTCTGTTCGACGAAAGGACATTTTCGTTCGTATGACGTTCGTTTTCGGCCTAATAGTTAGTTACTTTTATCCACTCTTTCGGCAGAATGACTTGTTCGGACAATCGAAATATTCGGCCATCTAGTTTTTAGGAGGATTCCAAGCTAATCTCCGGAATCAGTTCCAGGTGCCGATAAGTGCGAAATAAAAAGTGAGAAGCAGTATTGGTAAAATAATTCTCATTCCAATCCAAATCCAATCCAAATCCAATCCAAATTCAATCCAAATCCAATCCAAATCCAATCCAAATCCAATCCAAATCCAATCCAAATCCAATCCAAATTCAATCCAAATCCAATCCAAATCCAATCCAAACCAATCCAAATCCAATCCAAATCCAATCCAAATCCAATCCAATTCCAATCCAAATCCAATCCAAATCTCATCCAAATCCAATCCAATCCAAATCAATCCATATCCAATTCAAATCTAATCCAAATCCAATCAAACCAATCCAAATCAATCCAAATCAATCCAAACCAATCCAATCAATCCAAATCAATCCAAATCAATCCAAACCAATCCAAATCAATCAAACCAATCCAAACCAATCCAAATCCAATCAAATCCAATCCAAATCAATCCAAATCCAATCCAAACCAATCCAAACCAATCCAAATCCAATCCAAACCAATCCAAACCAATCTAAATCAATCAAATCAATCAAATCAATCCAAACCAATCAAATCCAATCAAACCAATCAAACCAATCCAAACCAATCTAAACCAATCCAAACCAATCCAAACCAATCCAAACCAATCCAAACCAATCCAAACCAATCCAAATCCAATCAAATCCAATCCAAACCAATCCAAACCAATCCAAATCAATCAAACCAATCCAAATCAATCAAACCAATCCAAATCAATCAAATCCAATCCAAACCAATCCAAATCCAATCCAACCAATCCAAATCCAACCAAATCCAATCCAAACCAATCCAAATCAATCCAAACCAATCCAAATCCAATCCAAATCAATCCAAATCAATCCAAATCCAATCCAAACCAATCCAAACCAATCCAAACCAATCCAAATCAATCCAAACCAATCCAAATCAACCAAACCAATCCAAATCCAATCCAAACCAATCCAAACCAATCCAAACCAATCCAAATCCAATCCAAACCAATCAAATCAATCCAAACCAATCCAAACCAATCAAATCAATCCAAACCAATCCAAACCAATCCAAATCCAATCCAACCAATCCAAATCCAATCCAAACCAATCCAAACCAATCAAACCAATCCAAACCAATCCAAACCAATCCAAACCAATCCAAACCAATCCAAATCAATCCAAACCAATCCAAACCAATCCAAATCAATCAAATCCAAACCAACCAATCCAAACCAATCCAAACCAATCAAATCCAATCAAACCAATCCAAATCCAATCCAATCCAATCAAATCAATCCAAACCAATCCAAACCAATCAAACCAATCCAAACCAATCCAAATCAATCCAAATCAATCCAAATCCAATCCAAATCCAATCCAAATCAATCCAAATCCAGTCAAACCAATCCAAATCCAATCCAAATCGATCCAAACCAATCCAAACCAATCCAAACCAATCAAATCCAATCCAAACCAATCCAAATCCAATCCAAACCAATCCAAACCAATCCAAACCAGTCAAATCCAATCCAAACCAATCCAAATCCAATCCAAATCCAATCCAAACCAATCCAAACCAATCCAAATCCAATCAAACCAATCCAAACCAATCCAAACCAATCCAAACCAATCAAATCCAATCCAACCAATCCAAACCAATCAAAACCAATCCAAACCAATCCAAACCAATCAAACCAATCCAAACCAATCCAAACCAATCAAACCAATCCAAACCAATCCAAACCAATCCAAATCAATCCAAATCAATCCAAATCAATCCAAATCAATCAAATCAATCCAAACCAATCAAATCAATCCAAATCAATCCAAACCAATCCAAATCAATCCAAATCCCATCCAAATCAATCCAAATCAATCCAATCCAATCCAAATCCAATCCAAATCCAATCCAAATCCAATCCAAATCCAATCCAAATCCAATCCAAATCCAATCCAAATCCAATCCAAATCCAATCCAAATCTAATCCAAATCTAATCCAAATCCAATTCCAACGACATCTACCCATTCACAAATATTCCTGCCTGTAAATTTTGTGGAGACGCAGAAGTAAACACCTTCTCTACATAGTAAAAATCACCTACTATTCCTAACTGGCTGTAAGGACGTGGTCAGTGCCGTTATAACTCTTGATATGTATTGAGTTACTGAAACCTGCACAGTGGGAATGATTGAATCATCTCAGTTGCCGCTCAGTTGATTCATTGTACACATTAAACTTTTTCCAGTGTGTTGAAATAGTGTGAATAGAGAATACTGTGTTACTCGCAACTGTTAACAGCTGAAACTGAACCTGATCTAACATTGCCCTTGATCTTCACTGGACTGATCTTTTATCTTGACCCTAGGAAGCCCTCCCTTCGGTACTTCCCATCCTGTCAAATAAAATATGATTGCATGAACCACTTTTTTCCTCTACTGGGGTTGTGATTCGCTTTTTCTCAACCAACCGTTCACTCCTTCTCTAAGCAATAGGCACATGCTAGGCGGTACCTTGGACCGTGGAAAGCATTTATTATTGCTGCTCCTTGTTGTGTGCTCCAATCTTCAATGCAGCGTTTGAAATATAATAAATACCTTGAGTGCTCACTCCCAACTAATTTTAGCTTGCAATAAATAACCGTCCAACCGATCGGATACCACCGACAGTAGACGCCTTTGTAAATACGTCACTTGACCTAGGGGCTTTTTTTTCCTGCCATGGACCGCCTAGCACTAACCGTTTGTAATGAAAGCGTGGATTGTCCATTAGCACCCCGGCTTACCTGGGCGTTCGGATCCAGCCAGTCAGTGTGCCAATGTTTGCCTACAGCGCCCAGTCAGTGGCGCAAGGTGTAAGTAAGTAAGTAAGTGAGGCGCGTGGAATGCTTAATCGACCCCGAGGGGTTGACCAATGATCATAGGAGCTGAATGGTATTGGATGACTGTGTCCGTATGAGTCGGACACGCTGTAAATGGCTCTGGTGTGTTGCCTGGTGTAATTGGGTCTAGGTTGAAAATGCGACGCCTTCGTGGTCGTCGCTTTTGCCTGGGCATCGTCCGTCCCCATCCATTACAGTGCCATGCAGTCAGTGGTCTGTTAGATGCGCTCATAAAAATGCTCACAAGGAAGTACGGCTGCGCCGGCGGGGAGGACCGGATAGTTGCTGAGTGGCTATATTTTTCAATGCTATCTTATTCATCTCGGTCTTCTTATGATTAGGTAAGATGCGATTACTTTATTTGATTACATACAGTTTTTACGATCAATTTAACCTTCACACCGCCTTATTCATATTTGAAATGGGGTTTGCAAATGTGAAGAATATCATAACTGAACGTTAAAGGTATGGTATATGTCTTACGTTCTTCATTATGAGCAAAGAAATGAAAAATTTAAGAATTTGATTTCATTTTCATTTTGTTTATTGTACACTAATTTTTAGCTTAGCAAGTGTATGTGGTTTAATTTATTTGTTTGAAATTTATTTATGTTTGACAATGTTGTTTTGTGTAGTTTGTCAATGTGTGTTATGCGCAACAAAAGTATCTAAATTATTATTTACTTTTTCATAATTTATTTTATCGCTGGCATCGCTGAATTATATTAAAAATGAATGTTCAAAAAAAGATCAGAAAGACATTTCAAAATATTTAATCTTAAAAGAAGAAGTAAAAATTGTAAAAACTGTTAATGCGTAGTATAACTGCAGACAATGTGCCTGCTGTTAGTACATGGTCAATAATAATGCGCGTTGCTATTTGACAAAATATCATCGTTGCTTTTTGTACTACCGCCAACCGCAAGTCGAGTACATATGTATATGGATGCCAAATACAGATGTGCACGACTTGCGTTTAGCGGCAGTACAGGTGTCTGTCGAAACACGAGAGTCAGCCTACCGATTGGTTTGAAGAATTATTAAGTCACGATGGTTCTTGCTTTGCCAAAGTATGAGGAAGACATGGACAGTCTGAATAATTTTCCCATGTGTCAAAAAAATGTAAATTCAGAGTTTATATTGCGATTCTAAACGATTACGCCATGAATGGGAAACTCGTGTCTATAAATTTCATAGCGCACTAATTCTGAAAGCAAATTACTGGTTTGTTCAGGTTCAGGAAGCATTTCAACCACCTCAACTGTTAGCTTTGGCAACCGGTTCGAAGAACCGAAATTAAAATATCTCCACCTGGGCGTTTTTGAGCTTGTATTCGGAGTTCCAATATAGAAATTGTTGAATACCGATATTAAATCATAAATTCGGATATTAATGATACCTCTATGGTCATTTTCGCAATCATTGGATTTCCATGCACGAGAAGGTTCGCATTTTGCCGCAGCATCGAAGTCAAATGACCGAATGGCGCAGCAAATGTAGCAGCACAAAACATATGATTGCTCAATTAAATTTCCACTCTAATTCGTAGTTACCCAGAAGCAAAAAAAAAAAACAAAAATACTGGATTTTCCGTGCGCTGCTACCCGATGCAGGTCCGGTTCCACTCTCCGAACGGGGTTGTGACCTAGACTTACTCTCTGCGGCGCCCGGTCCGGTCTCGATTGGCATGCCGTAGGCATGTTTTCGATTGAAAATGGTCAATCTCATTCATTCGAAGACGATGCGACGTGCGGCAGCCATAACAAAGGCACACACGCGGGCTATTCAAATTCATGAAAGGAGAGGACCTTGAAATCGAGCGCGCCGGCTCAAAAGAAACTATTAAAAAGAAGTCTGTCCACTCACACACATCATAGCTCTTTGGCGGACTTCGGAGAGTTTCACTCACCTCACCTCGGGAGGCCACATCGCAGCTGCCCGCGCGACGTCCGATGACGATTTGGTGCGTGCAGCTTGCGAAAGCGTCTCACGGGCAGGTGCGAAAGGAGAGCTTCCAAGTTTCAACTTCCAATGCCACGACCACCTATGTAGAGCGGAGATACCGAACACCCCGTCGCTGCTGCCGCACTGTAAACAAGGCATTTGAAAGCTTTGGTTGATAGTGAAAAACATAAAAAAACGAACACGGTTGTTATGTAGCATTCCGTGAAGTGGGAATTTGCATCCACTGAACTTGAGGTGACGTCGAAATTGAAGCGGCGCGGTGCCCTTGAACGGGTGGCACGTTAGATTCGGTGTGGAATGATTTTTGTTCGTATCGTGTTATCAAATTAAGCACTGCGATTTAAGTCTAATTCAATTTAAATGTTGCTTCATACAATTGTGTTCACACTTTTAGAATTGAAATAACCAGTCTATTAAATGTAGAAGGTGATCAACTTTTCCTCAATCAACGATTGACGGGACTGGCGATCAGGTTTGAAGTTTAGAGAATTATCTAAAGGATTGAAACAAATGTGTACGTTGGCCGGGTACGTGAACCAAGAGTGCTCTGCACCGTCAATTACGACATCTGCCAAGGGTTGTTCATTACTTAGCTTCTCTTTTTTAATCTGGCGGATTTAGAACCATTTGTTCGACATTTTGGGAATGTGAATGGTCCACCGCAGTTTTCCAATTCCAATGTAGTTGTTCTAAATTGTACCATTTTGTATGAAAACCAATTGTTGAACACTTCATTATGACGGCCACTGTAACTGTAAGATGTCTGTATCTTTGTGTTCATAAAAGCTAATACAAAGCCGTGTAATTGTAATTGATTAACGTTATATTATGAAAATTTGTTTATCAAAGTCAAATAGCGGAAGAACATTACTTGTGGTACGTACGTACATATAGTTTACTACTAGTCAGAGATGGTCGTTAATGTAATTATTCACACGTCATTCGATAAGCTTGTACAGCAGTAAATTGCCTGACTAGAACGTATGAAAACGTGTATCGGTCATCGGGATATCCGTGAACCGTATTTAATTGACGACCACTCGTTATAGTAAACCTTCAATTTCCATGCTTGAAACAGCCTCCCATTTAGTTACGCATTAGAAATGCTTCCAGTCGACAATGATTCATACTCCCGCAATGAAATGTCGTCTGAAAGTCGTTTAGTGATTTCTAAAGAGCTTGCCATTGAAAACATATTGATTAGGATCCAGCGTCAAGTACATCACTAATTACCTACCTATGAGAATCGGGTCAACAAATATATCGACTTCAATTATTGACGTTAATCGCACGTCAACGGAGCTCCCAAACATCCTGAATATGACTCACGTCATCCGGGGAGCCATGAGTCACATTTGACGACAATGCAAGCATCAAAATTTTGTAGACTCATCTTCCGAGAGATGAGCTACTGCTACTGTGACACGATTATATGCATTGTAAGACAAAAGTCCAAATTGATCCCCTTACCTGAGATGGTGACTTTCTCGCGATCTATTAAGGGCAATGTAAAACACATATTCTTGGAGTAATCTCATGGCGTATCAGTCCACCCTGAAGTACCTAGTACAAGAAAAGCAAAAAGTGGTGTGACATCGCCCCAGGAGGTGAGCACAACACAGTGATGATCGCAGTAAAAATCATGGCTTGCAATTTTTTTTTGCTCTTGTTGGTGATGATGTCTTCGACACATAATTACTTCAATCTCCTATGGGGTAGAGGTATCTCGTGTCATATCTACGTACGATGATTTACTGACGCTGAGGTGCTTGCCCAGCAGCAGGGCGGCAAAGTGTTGTGAAATAGTGTGTAACTAGCAGGGCAAATACTGCGGTGGAATGCAACGAACTTTCAAGGGCACCAAACAGCTCTGTGGCGCGTTGTAAGCTGGCGATTTGTAACTAACTTGCTGGCGGGTGGTCACTTCGTGCCTCGACGACGCCAGGAGTTTATTATTCACGGTGTAATATGACGATAAATAGGAGCTATATAAGGTGGCGAAGGGTGCAGATTTAAATTTATTGCTTTTCTTGTCGCATTTGACTTTTCGACAGGAGATGCAATGATCGTGATGCTTTTCGCATTGTGCGGTGAATGTTAAGCATTGTTGATTTTTTAAATGTTATTTTGCTGAATTGATTTAGTTGTGCGTGTTTCAATAAACAGCAATTTAAATTTAGGGAGATGCGAAATATCAATGTAGGAGACGGTTGTTGAAGAGAGCTGTTTTAGATTGTTCAGTACGTATATTTTTGTTTACCCATTTCAGGCCCACTGGGTCATATATGACCCCAACAGAAAAATTTATGTTTAAAATCGCAGTATGGATAAAAGTGAATACTGATTCAGCAAAATTGCTTGATGTTAACCCCCTATCAGGAAAAATATCAGGCATGGGCGATCAAGGTCCTACGACAACCTAGAACGTCATGAACACGGTGAAGTACGGATAAAGTAAATATTAGGTTTATTGGCAGCAAACTGTAAATAAGATTTTTATTTAAACGTGTCCTTGATTTCAGGACCTGAAATCTACAGCTTCAAAAAAGTTTTTTTTTGTTACTTAAAGTATATTTGAGTATTCAGCCGTGTCCATTCCATCTTACAGAAGGTGAGAAAAACACCACAAGGTAGTTCTGGTATATTCTGGGTTATCCAAACTATTCTTGAGTTCGGGACTTGAGATCTACAGCTGCAAGAAAATCTTTTTTTAAATACTCAAAGCTTCAATATCCATTCAATTATATCCATTACACCTCCTGGAAGGTCAACGGATATCATGAGAAGGTTTTGAGATATTCTGGGTCATCCAAACTGCCCTTGAGATCAACAGCTAGTTAGTAGCTATTTTTGATACTCAAAGCATCGATATGCATTAAATTATATCAATTACATCTCCTGGGAGGTCAACGGATATCATGAGATATCCAAACTTATGGGTCATAGTCGTAGAGATCATAGAGATCGGGACTTGAAATTTACAGCTGCAAATAAGGGGTTCCATTATTTCCGGGAATTAACTTCCCGTGAAACGAAAAATGAAATATTACCAACCCGGGATTTGCCGGGATCCCGGGAAATAAAGCAATTATGCAAAACTCAAAATCAAGACGTACATTTGATCGTGAAATATGACTTGAATAATAACTTAGGATAAAAATATACACTCGACCGCAGATGATTGGTGCTTGCAACCTTTTCCTAAAATGATGAAGGTAAAAAGTTGTTGAAAAGTCTGAGAATGTTTTTTGTTTAGTTCGATAAGCGTTATCTTTTTCTACAAAATCATCATCATCATCATCATCATTTTTACAAGTAGAGCATGCTCGCTCACTCATGCAGATTTTCTCCAAGAAATCGTTGTGTGGGAAAGAAAAAAACGATCTGGTGATATTCAGTGCCAAATTAATCCTGCGAGCCATCCTTTTTGTGTCATCACCAATTGCAAAAATATCAGTCTTTACGGGACGAACAACCTAGCTCCTTAGTCAGGCGATGTGCTGGTAGTGACATTTTTGTTCATGTCCTAGGTTCGAATCTCCTTCCGTTCATAAAATTCTTATATTTGGTTCCCGAAAATTCTCGCAAAAAGTGGATGAGGCATAAAAATGATAGAATGATAAAAAAATCATCAAGTGTGCTCGTTCTACAGGAAAGAGGTGTACAAGTGAAAAATGTTTTTCACTTCCGATTTTGCAATCCTCGAGTAAATATTCGTTACGTTACGTCCGAGTTTTCGACCTCCATTATTCTGGTGAGCCTGGATACAACAGGAGGCAGATTCCGAAAAACAGGATATTGACGATCCTCAGTATAAATTAGGTTAAGTTTAGTTTAAGTTGAAAAAATGGTAATTCCTACATGGTTCGATTCAACCAGAGAGAAAATGCTAACAGCCAGAGGCAATTTAAATTTCTTTATTTCTTTATTTGATAACTATATTCATCTGACTGTTGTCTACATGAATTAAAAATTTTAACCTATAAGCACATGGATCTTTTCAATCTGGACATGAAACAATTAGAAGACACATCAAAATCGTAGAGTTCCTCGACAGCCGTGAATGTACGAATCATTGAAGTCGTATAATGATAACAGCCTAGAACAATCAATTTCGTCGTTCAAGAGCTTAGAAATGAAGACTGCTTGCTGCATTCTTCGGCGTCGATCCAGCGTATCTAGTTGAAGTAGGGTGGTCGGTATTGGCCATTTTTGTCAAATACCGGTATTCGGTATTTGATGGAGTCAATACCGGTAATACCGGTAGAATACCGGTTTTTGTGAAAATTTCAGAAGGTAAAAGAAAAACTTTCGATTTGGACTTTTGGATGAAAAACAATATTTATTGACAAATTTCAAATGTTAAAATCATTGCTTGTTGAGCTGGACAAAGCGAAACTTAAGTAAACATTACATACTGAGCGACTCATCTCCCAATCCGCATTGGATTTTGTTAGCAATGTTTGCAACTACTGAGAATGCCCTCTCTGGTTCAACCGAAGTAGGACCAAGACTATCGAAAATCAGTGTCAAATACTTGCCCTTAATCCCTTCCGATTCATAGTAGGAGAATTCCTTACGGGTTGTATGCAAGGATCCTGGCATTAACGTATTTGCCACCAGCAACGTAAGTGTTTTGCTCTGCTACAGTCTCTTCACTACTTGTTCTTTAACTGATAAACCAAAAAAATCCATAGAGGCATCTTCTTCGTACCGATCGTCAGGTATGATCGTTGTCTCTGTTTCAACGATCGCATCAAGAATCATAAGACGCTTCAAGATCCCATACGCTTGCTTAATCAAAGTAGCTTTGGATGCCTCGAAGAAAATGCCAAAATCGTTTCTGATTAATTGCTTCACGGCATAATTATTCAAAAAGAAAAAGATCGGCGTATTTGAACCGTCTCTCTTGGATTTATTCCTTAAAAGTTAAAAGCATCGAAATAGTGGTTTGAATTGATAATTGTTCCTACGTAAATTGGAACGCCACGTCCGAATTCAGAACGGACATATTTTTGCAGAAAATCGTTTTTCACAGGTGGTCTCCGGAAAGAACTACTACGGCTCGTACTTTTTCACAATTTCATACATTGCGGGAAAATTCTCGACGATATCAACAATGTTCATTGAAGTAAAAGTCATTCGCAGTTTGACTAATGTGACCAGCAAGCGTCCTGCGAAACGCGAACGCCTATCTGGATTACGTCACTGGCTTGAAAATGGATCCTCCAAAAGTGAATTTCGCATAGATTTTGGCACAAAAAAATTGGAAAAACATTTGTAAGGTTGTATGAATTGTAATAAATTTGTAAAACTAGGTTGAAAAATGCAGCGTCTCGCGAAACGCGGAACGTCTGGTCACATGAGGTTGACAGATGGCTAAGATAATAAAGCAACAGGTATGATTAATGACGATGCTGATCGATTTTTGTTGTAGCGTAAACTTCGTCAATGATGCTTACTTGGGCAAAGTTACTCATGCGCGCATTTAATTGATGTATTTTATGCTCGATGAGTCTTTACTGCTTGTTACCGAATATTTGTCCCACGAGCCCTTACAGGCAGTTGAGTTGATAAAAGTAGGTGAAAATTATTCGAGATTTTATATACTGACAGCAAAATTTGAAATACCGAAAATACCGGTATTTTCCGTTTCTAGTACCGGTATTATCGGTACCCAAAATTGGCCGGTAATACCGGTATTACCGGTTTCGGTACTACCGAGTAGACCACCCTAAATTGAAGCAAGCCACAGCGATCAGAATATGGCGGAAGGTTGTATGGATCACGCCAGGGTAAATTTCGCAATGCTATCCTGATGAACTTACGTTGCACATTCTCCATTCTCAAACTCCATGTTACCTGATAAGGCATCCAAACTAATACGGCATTTTCCAAAATTGGACGTACGAGAGAGCAATACAGAGCTTTCAAGCAATGGGGATCGGTGAAGTCTTTTGAGATTTTTGAGATGAACCCCAATTGACGATTGGCCTTAGAGATCACATTAGACCGATGCAAGTTAAATGTAAGCTTGTGATCGAGCAGCACTCCCAAATCGCTGAATCTATCCGTTCTCTTCAAGGTAAAATCATTAATCGCATAATCATACAATACTGGCCTAGTGATTCGAAAGTAAGACATCACTATACACTTTGGAACGCTCACTGTCAGCTAATTTCTGGAACACCAATTGACGAATATGTCCAGCAAAGTTTGCAGACGAATACAATCCTCGATGGTTTGAACAACGATGTACAATTTCAAATCATCAGCATAGGCAAGCTTACAGACTGGACCAAGCAGTAGTAACACGTCGTTGAAAACAGGAGAAAAGAAGTGGTCCTAGGTTACTTCCTTGGGGCACACCCGAAGAGTTGGTGAAGCGTAAGGATCTTAACTCGCAGTATTCTTCCTGACAGATATGAGTATAACCAATTTGACAACCTATTAGAGGCTCCAAGCTTCTTAAGCTTTGCAATCAAAATATGTATCATGATTGAATGAGTCAAATGCAGCAGCGAGATCCGTGTAAATAACGTCCACTTGATATCCGGCTTCTAGCTGTTCAAAACAGGTCGTAGTGAAGTCTAGCAGATTTGTAGTTACAGAACGGCCACGCATGAAACCATGTTGATCAGCATCGATGTAACACTTGACATGTTCAAGAATAAAAGCACTCGTGATCATCTCAAACAGCTTTGATGCATCAGAAAGACTAGTTATACCTCGATAGTTTTTCACGTTCCGCTTATCACCTTTTTTATGTACCGGAACCATGAACGATTGTTTCCAATTTGCCGAAAAATTGGAGTCATTAAATGATTGGTTGAAAATTTTGGAAAGTGGCTCCGATAGTGCACCGATACAGCGGCAATAAACGGCAGAAGGAATACCGTCAGGGCCAGGCGAGAAGCTGCATTTTAGTTTTTTGGCAGCATTAGTAATCATAACTGGTGTTATGTGAAACGTGTCCAGGTCCAGCAGATTGCGTGGCACATCGAAAATGGCACAGTCCTGCTCACACGAAGCTATGAGCTTTGATGTACAAAACCGATGAGAAATGAGTTACAAACAGTTCACACTTCTCCGCACAGTTTGATGATTCAGCATTATCTAAGAAGACACTCGTAGGAATTATGGAGATTTTTCTTTTAGAGTTCACATAGTTCCAAAAGCTGCGAGGATTTCGACGTAGATTTGTCTGGACTTGTAATACATATGACTTGTAGGACGATGAATTTAGGTTTCGATATACATTACATGCAAGATGAAAGCTATGCTTGTTTTCAGGAGAACGGTGATGACGAAGCCTTCGTTGAAGGGCATTGCGCTTTTGTTTTAACTTTTTCAACAGTGTTGTGCTCCATGGAGGTACATTTGATTCCATAAAATTTTCCAAAACGGCACAAAATGTTTCAGCCATGTCATCAGAATTTAGCCCATCGAAAAGTGAGTTCCAGTCAATTTCGGAAAGAAAAAATGTCAGTGCATCAAAATCGATCTTCAGAAAATCTAGCGTCAATGTAATAGCATCATCTTGCTGCGGAATGCTATAATCAACAAGGGATGGCAGAGCGAAGTATTAATAATAACTAAAAATGTAACACAGCAAATAAGGATGATAGTGTTAAGAAAACACGGAACACCTTGTCTAAGAGATGAATGCATTTATTAGATAATTAGCAAATAAAATTAGTTAAAAAACAAAACAAAAGATATTGACGATGATTTCATCCAATGGAATCGCAAACTGCTCGCAGCTGTTGAATGATTTTAAAGTCGTATTGAAAAAAAAAAGAAGCGGAAGTTAGAAGGAAGCCAGCGTCGGGCCCAATTAGCTTCATCGGGATCTAGCGAACACACTCCTAGGCGGAAAAGCTCTCGCCTAAACGATAAATAAGTATTATTATTCATTTATAATAATAGAATTCGGCTCCGTGAAGTTTTTAGAAAACGTCTGAGCCTTAGTAAATAAATAATAAAAAGTGTTTCACTTCCGATTTTGCAATCCTCGAGATCGCACAATTTCACGGCATAATTCGATAAGTTTTGACATCTTTGGACGAAATTATCTTCAATCAAATCATCTACAATTATCTTTGTTGGTGTGAGTTGGCATTAGAGCGGCCCTTTTTTGACAAATTTGTAGTTTTTTTTTAATTTTACGAATTAGAGAATCGTACTACAGTGTTGACCCGATTTTGTCACGGCCAGATTTTGTCTACCCTCGATTTTATCACTTTTTCGACTCGACTTTGTCACGTCCCGATTTTATCAAGTTTTCAACAGAATTTTAGCCGAAAAAAATGTAAATTTTTATTTTTGTAAGAAATACCGCAATCAACAATGATTTTCATGAAACTTGTTTTTTTGCATTGATTTTAACGAACAGATTTGGGGTTTTTCCGCTCGATCCTGCCAAAACTAGTATAGAAAGAACTAAAAGGTGTTGAAATATTTTTTCTCGGATGTCCCAGGCCGACCAAACTGATTTGGAATACATATCCTCGAATACATCAGAAAATATCTCTAAAAACAAAAAGTCCAAAGCTGAGAATATGTTCAAAAATATCTATGGGATCATAAGTCATAAAATTATCGAGTTTTGAAATAACGTAACCTATTTCAGGGTCTCCAAAACGCCCGGGAGTTCAAAAGATGCGATCAACTCGATCAACCAAGTCCTGAACGATGTATTCGTGCATTGCTAAACATCCCAGCATGTCCATACTTCAGCTACTACAAGCCTTTTTTGTTCTCCAAAACGTCCTGGAGCTCAAAACATGCGATCTACCCGATCAACGATGTATCCGTACATTGCTAAACATTCCAGCAGGTTCATTGAGCCAAACAAATTTCACTAATTATGTTCACTACAGACCTTTGAGGTTATCCAAAACGCCCGGGAGTTCAAAAGATGTGATCTACTCGATCAACCAAGTCCTGAACGATGTACTCGTGCTTTTCCAACATTTCAGCAGGTCCATTGAGCTGATAGGATTTCACTCATTACTTTTACAAGCTACCGCATGCCTTTTTGGTTCTCCAAAACGTCCTGGAGTTAAAAACATGCGAATCACCCGATCAACCAAGTATGTACTGAACGATATATTGGAGTCGATAGAATTTCAATCATTATGTTTACTAGCTACTACAGACCTTTTCGGTTTTCCAAAATGCCCGGGAGATGCGTTCTACCCGATCAATCAAGTCTAGAAATATGTATACGTGCCTCGCTAAACATCCCAGCAGCTCCATTGAGCCGATAGGACTTCACTCAATACTTTTACTAGCTACTAGAGGCCTTTACGGGTCTTCAAACCGGCATGTAGCTCAGAACGTGCGATCTACCCTTTCAACCAAGTCCTGAACGATGTATCCGTTTAGCGCTAAGTATACCAGCGGGTTCATTGAGCCGATACAATTTCATTCATTATTTTCACAAGCTACAATACTGCCGTTATACGCATAACTGTCACATGTACATAGGATTCCCAGCAAACATGAAACAAATATGCATATGATAGCAGAATAGGCCCTCCATGTTTCGATGTTCTTCGACTCATTATCGACTTGTGGAAGCAAATTATTCCATACTAAAACGATTTTCTCGGTTACTCTACTAAAGCGGTTTCGTACAATCAACTTCTATTCCACATTTTGATGTATGCTTGAGTCAATGGTCCTTTCATTGGCGACTCATAGAGTATCGGCTGTATTATAGACACTTTTTCGAGCTCGGTAACGATTGAACTACTTGATCTTCCAAGTCCATGTAGGGGAAACTGGAATAAGATGTACTCCGGGGCAAAACGACCCTTTAACGTTTTTGAGGACATTTTCGGCAGTTTTTTCGAGAGTATTCACAACAGTACATGTAGTTCGGATCTCGAAATACGAAACCAGTAGTAAATATTCGTGATCGTATGCCTGAAACACCACCAAAAATGCCAAAAGGCCATTTTGCCCCGGGGGTGCATTTTACCCCAGTTTACTCTATGCAGAACAAATCGCAGGTTAACCTCATTGTCACCTTGGACATTGGACCTCATGTTCATTGAAAGAAGGGTTATATACTTATTACACCGGATTGGATAAATACCGATGATGAGGGTATTGCGAAAGTCTTGATTGATCTGGAAGATACTATGAACTAAACTCAAGAATATTTTGCATTACCTTGAAGATCCCGTATTCACGAAAATTGAGTTTGCATGATGCGTATATGCCTATTGAACAGGATTGGGGGTATACTGACGATGAGGACATTGCAAAAGCCTTGATTGATCTGATAGATACCGTGGGCTGAGCTCAGGAACATTTTGGAATACCTTGAGCATCTCGGTATCAAGAAAATTGGATTTGCATGATGCGCAGATGCTTATTGAACCGAATTGTGAAGCACCTGTACTGACGATGAAAACATTGCTAAAGCTTTGATTGATCGGGTAGATAGATCGATTTTTGTTGTAGCGTAAACTTCGTCAATGATGCTTACTTGGGCAAAGTTACTCATGCGCGCATTTAATTGATATATTTTTTTGCTCGATGAGTCTTTACTGCTTGTTACCGAATATTTGTCCCACGAGCCCTTACAGGCAGTTTAGTTGATAAAAGTAGGTGAAAATTATTCGAGATTTTATATACTGACAGCAACATTTGAAATACCGAAAATACCGGTATTTTCCGTTTCTAGTACCGGTATTATCGGTACCCAAAATTGGCCGGTAATACCGGTATTATCGGTTTCGGTACTACCGAGTAGACCACCCTAAATTGAAGCAAGCCACAGCGATCAGAATATGGCGGAAGGTTGTATGGATCACGCCAGGGTAAATTTCGCAATGCTATCCTGATGAACTTACGTTGCACATTCTCCATTCTCAAACTCCATGTTACCTGATAAGGCATCCAAACTAATACGGCATTTTCCAAAATTGGACGTACGAGAGAGCAATACAGAGCTTTCAAGCAATGGGGATCGGTGAAGTCTTTTGAGATTTTTGAGATGAACCCCAATTGACGATTGGCCTTAGAGATCACATTAGACCGATGCAAGTTAAATGTAAGCTTGTGATCGAGCAGCACTCCCAAATCGCTGAATCTATCCGTTCTCTTCAAGGTAAAATCATTAATCGCATAATCATACAATACTGGCCTAGTGATTCGAAAGTAAGACATCACTATACACTTTGGAACGCTCACTGTCAGCTAATTTCTGGAACACCAATTGACGAATATGTCCAGCAAAGTTTGCAGACGAATACAATCCTCGATGGTTTGAACAACGATGTACAATTTCAAATCATCAGCATAGGCAAGCTTACAGACTGGACCAAGCAGTAGTAACACGTCGTTGAAAAACAGGAGAAAAAGAAGTGGTCCTAGGTTACTTCCTTGGGGCACACCCGAAGAGTTGGTGAAGCGTAAGGATCTTAACTCGCAGTATTCTTCCTGACAGATATGAGTATAACCAATTTGACAACCTATTAGAGGCTCCAAGCTTCTTAAGCTTTGCAATCAAAATATGTATCATGATTGAATGAGTCAAATGCAGCAGCGAGATCCGTGTAAATAACGTCCACTTGATATCCGGCTTCTAGCTGTTCAAAACAGGTCGTAGTGAAGTCTAGCAGATTTGTAGTTACAGAACGGCCACGCATGAAACCATGTTGATCAGCATCGATGTAACACTTGACATGTTCAAGAATAAAAGCACTCGTGATCATCTCAAACAGCTTTGATGCATCAGAAAGACTAGTTATACCTCGATAGTTTTTCACGTTCCGCTTATCACCTTTTTTATGTACCGGAACCATGAACGATTGTTTCCAATTTGCCGAAAAATTGGAGTCATTAAATGATTGGTTGAAAATTTTGGAAAGTGGCTCCGATAGTGCACCGATACAGCGGCAATAAACGGCAGAAGGAATACCGTCAGGGCCAGGCGAGAAGCTGCATTTTAGTTTTTTGGCAGCATTAGTAATCATAACTGGTGTTATGTGAAACGTGTCCAGGTCCAGCAGATTGCGTGGCACATCGAAAATGGCACAGTCCTGCTCACACGAAGCTATGAGCTTTGATGTACAAAACCGATGAGAAATGAGTTACAAACAGTTCACACTTCTCCGCACAGTTTGATGATTCAGCATTATCTAAGAAGACATTTCTAGGAATTGTAGAGATTTTTCTTTTAGAGTTTACATAGTTCCAAAAGCTGCGAGGATTTCGACGTAGATTTATCTGGACTTGTAATACATATGACTTGTACGATGTACATTACATGCAAGATGAAAGCTATGCTTGTTTTCAGAAGAACGGCGATGATGAAGCCTTCGTTGAAGGGCACTGCGCTTCTGTTTTAACTTTTCAACAGTGTTGTGCTCCATGGAGGTACATTTGATTCCATAAAATTTTCCAAAACGGCACAAAATGTTTCAGCCATGTCATCAGAATTTAGCCCATCGAAAAGTGAGTTCCAGTCAATTTCGGAAAGAAAAAATGTCAGTGCATCAAAATCGATCTTCAGAAAATCTAGCGTCAATGTAATAGCATCATCTTGCTGCGGAATGCTATAATCAACAAGGGATGGCAGAGCGAAGTATTAATGATAACTAAAAATGTAACATAGCAAATGAGGATCATAGTGTTAAGAAAACACGGAACACCTAGTCTAAAAGATGAATGCATGTATTAGATAATTAGGAAATAAAATTAGTTAAAAAAACAAAACAAAGGATATTGACGATGATTTCATCCAGCGGACCTATGGAATCCCAAACTGCTCGCAGCAGGTGAATGATTTTGAAGTCGTATTGAAAAAAAAGACACGGAAGTTAGAAGGAAGCCAGCATCGGGCCCAATTAGCTTCATCGGGATCTAGCGAACACACTCCTAGGCGGAAAAGCTCTCGCCTAAACGATAAATAAATATTATTGTAATTATTCATTTATAATAATAGAATTCGGCTTCGTGAAGTTTTTAAGAAAACGTCTGAGCCTTAGTAAATAAATAAAACAAAAGTGTTTCACTTCCGATTTTGCAATCCTCGAGATCGCACAATTTCACGGCATAATTCAATAAGTTTTGACTTCTTTGGACGAAATTATCTTCAATCAAATCATCTACAATTATCTTTGTTGGTGTGAGTTGGCATTAGAGCGGCCCTTTTTTGACAAATTTTGTAGTTTTATTTTTTAATTTTACGAATTAGAGAATCGTACTACAGTGTTGACCCGATTTTGTCACAGCCAGATTTTGTCTACCCTCGATTTTATCACTTTTTCGACTCGACTTTGTCACGTCCCGATTTTATCAAGTTTTCAACAGAATTTTAGCCGAAAAAAATGTAAATTTTTATTTTTGTAAGAAATACCGCAATCAACAATGATTTTCATGAAACTTGTTTTTTTGCATTGATTTTAACGAACAGATTTGGGGTTTTTCCGCTCGATCCTGCCAAAACTGGTATAGAAAGAACTAAAAAGGTGTTGAAATATTTTTTCTCGGATGTCCCAGGCCGACCAAACTGATTTGGAATACATATCCTCGAATACATAAGAAAATATCTCTGGAAACAAACCGTCCAAAGCTGATAATATGTCCCAAAATATCTATGTGATCATAAAACATGAAATTATCGAGTTTTGAATTAACGTAACCTATTTCAGGGTCTCCAAAACGCCCGGGAGTTCAAAAGATGCGATCAACTCGATCAACCAAGTCCTGAACGATGTATTCGTGCATTGCTAAACATCCCAGCATGTCCATACTTCAGCTACTACAAGCCTTTTTTGTTCTCCAAAACGTCCTGGAGCTCAAAACATGCGATCTACCCGATCAACGATGTATCCGTACATTGCTAAACATTCCAGCAGGTTCATTGAGCCAAACAAATTTCACTAATTATGTTTACTACAGACCTTTGAGGTTCTCCAAAACGCCCGGGAGTTCAAAAGATGTGATCTACTCGATCAACCAAGTCCTGATCGATGTACTCGTGCTTTCTCGACATTTCAGCAGGTCCATTGAGCTGATAGGATTTTACTAATTACTTTTACAAGCTACCGCATGCCTTTTTGGTTCTCCAAAACGTCCTGGAGTTAAAAACATGCGAATCACCCGATCAACCAAGTATGTACTGAACGATATATTGGAGTCGATAGAATTTCATTCATTATGTTTACTAGTCACTACAGACCTTTTCGGTTTTCCAAAATTCCCAGGAGATGCGTTCTACCCGATCAATCAAGTCTAGAAATATGTATACGTGCATCGCTAAACATCCCAGCAGATTTCACTCATTACTTTTACTAGCTACTACAGGCCTTTAAGCTTCTTCAAACCGGCATGTAGCTCAGAACGTGCGATAAACAAAGTCCTGAACGGTGTATACGTTTAGCGCTTAATATCACAGCAGGTTCCTTGAGCCGATACGATTTCATTAATTATTTTCACAAGCTACAATACTGCCGTTATACGCATAACTGTCCCATGTACATGGGAATCCCAGCAAACATGAGACAAATATGCAGAATAGGCCCTACATGATTCGATGTTCTTCGACTCGATATCGACTCGTGGAAGCAAACGATGCCTCACTTAAATGATTTTCTCGGTTACTCTGATCGAACAATTTTCCAAGGAACTTCTATTCCACATCTTGATGTATGCTTGAGTCAATGGTCCTTTCATTGGCGACTCATAGAGTATCGGCTGTATTATAGCCTTTTTTTGGAGCTCGGATCGTGTGATCTATCCAATGAACCAACTGTAACGATTAAACTACTTGATCTTCCTTGTCCGTGTAGGGGCAACTGGGATAATATGCACCCCCGGGGCAAAACGACCCTTCGACGTTTTTGAGGACATTTTCGTAAGTTTTTCGAGAGTATTCACAACAGTACATGTAGTTCGGATCTCGAAATACGAAACCAGTAGTAAATATTCGTGATCATATGCCTGAAACACCGCCAAAAATGCCAAAAGGCCATTTTGCCCCGGATTATGCAAAAAAAATCGCAGGTTAACCTCATTGTCACCTTGGACATTGGACCTCATGTTTATTGAAATTAGGGTCATATGCTTATTACACCGGATTGTGTAAATACCGATGATGATGATATTGCGAAAGTCTTGATTGATCTGGAAGTTACTGGAAACTCAAGAATATTTAGGAGTACCTTGAAGATCTCGTATTCACGAAAATTGAGTTTGCATGATGCGTATATGCCTATTGAACAGGATTGGGGGCATACTGACGATGAGGACATTGCAAAAGCCTTGATTGATCTGATAAATACCGTGGGCTGAGCTCAGGAACATTTTGGAATACCTTGAGCATCTCGGTATCAAGAAAATTGGATTTGCATGATGCGCAGATGCTTATTGAACCGAATTGTGAAGCACCTGTACTGACGATGAAAACATTGCTAAAGCTTTGATTGATCGGGTAGATACCATGGGCTGAACTTCAAAACGTTTTGGTGTACCATGAACATCTCGTATTCAAGAAAATAGGCTTTTCATTATGCGTATATGCTTATTGAACCAGATTGGGTGTATAACGACGATAAGGACATTGGACAAAGCCTTGATTGACATGGTAAATACCGTGGGTTAAACTCCAGAAAGTTTTGGATTACTTTGAGCATCTCGTATTCAAGAAAATTAGGTTTGCATGATGCGTATATGCCCATTGAACCGGATTGGGTGAATACCGACGATGAGGACATTGGAAAAACCTTGGTTGGTCCGGTAGATACCGTGGGCTGAGCTCGAGAACGTTTTGAAGTACCTTGAGCATCTCGTATTCCTGAAAATTAATCACAGGCATAACGTTCAGGGTGGCTCAGCTCGTCTGAGTATTTAGAACTATCAAACAATGTAATTTAGGATTCAAACATGCCAGATTTATTTGCATGCTCTCAGAAGCGAAAACTTCCCAAGGTTTCGGATATCTAGGTTTTCAGGGTATAGCCAAATTTGTCCCCTGATTTTTTTTTCCTGCATAGACAAAATCCTGGATAACAGTTTTGCCACTTGGTGACCCAGCCGTCTTGTAAGGGGATTAAGATAGGGTGGTCTCGATAAAACAATGATAAAAGTGAATTTCGGATAGGGTGGCCAAAACAATTTTTTTTAAATCACTTGAGGCAATACTACGTACGGATACCGCGTTCTAGTAATTGGTGGTTTTGCGACAGTTTTGGGCAACTACAGTATGCGTATACAGACGTGCAGCGCCGTAGCGTTTGGTTGGTCAGGTTGGCCCCGCCAAGGGCACCAGTTTTCAGGGGGCACCAAAACAATGCTTAATCTGAGGAATAATATATTATTACTCAGGAGTATTTTAATGACTCAATCAACTGTGAGCTAATCTAAGGTAAAAATATGTAAACATATTTCTTATTTGTTTGCTCCTCCGGGTTTTCAGGGACTTTCGAAATATTTTATTATTTTTTATATTTTTATAGTTATTTGAAAATCATGAAGTTTGATACCCATATTGCGTGGATCCAATGGAGAAGGGTCATTTGGCCTAAGTCCATTCGGCCGAAAGCTATTTGGCCGAATGCCACTAGGCCGAACAGATCATTAGGCTGAAAGGGTCGCTTGGCTGACAGGGTCGTTTAGCCGAAAGGGTCGTTTGGCCGACAGGATCGTTTGGCCGAAAGGGTCGTTTTACGGAATGGGTTGTTTGGCCGAAAGGGTAGTTTGGCCGGAAGAGTCATTTGGCCGAAAGGGTCGTTTGGCCAAAAGGGTCATTTAGCCGAAAGAGAAGGATCATTTAGCCGAAAGGGTCATTTGGCCGGTGTCAGGCCATTTGGCCGAATGTCGTTTGGCCGAATGCCGTTTGGCCGAACGCCATTTGGCCGAATGCCGTTTGGCCGAACGGGTCATTTGGCCGAATGCCGTTTGGCCGAAAAGTTTGAAAAAATTGACCTCAGATTACGAGTAGTGAATAGTGAAAAATGAGAAGTAGGAAGTGAGAAGTGCAAAGTGAAAAGAGAAAAGTGAACTGAGAACAGAGAATTTCTTCCTTCGTCCTTCTTCCTTCTTTCTTCTTTTTTCGTCTTTCTTCCTACGCCCTTCTTTCTCCTCCCTTCTTCCTTCTTTCTTCTACCTTCACCCTTCTTCCTTCCTGCTTCTTCCTTCTTTTTTCTTCCTGCTTTTTCTTCCTTCTTCTTTATTATTCCTTCTTCTTTCTTTCTTTCCCCTTCCTTCTACTTTCTTTCTTCTTCTTCCTTCCTTCTTTCTTCTTTCTTTTTACCTTCTTCCTTCTTTTTTCCTTCTTTCTTCTGGCTTCTTTCTTCTTCTTTCTTCTTTCCTTCTTCCTTCTTTCTTCTTTCCTTCTACCTTCTTCCTTCTTTCTTCCTTCTTCCTTCTTTCTTCCTTCTTCCTTCTTTCTTCCTTCTTTCTTCCTTCTTTTTCCTTCTTCCTTCTTCTATCTTTCTTCCTTCTTCGTTTTTCCTTCTTCCTTCTTTCCTTCTACCTTCTTTCTTCTTCCTTCTTTCTTCCTTCTTTTTCTTCCTTCTTCCTTCTTGCTTCTTTCTTCCTTCTTCCATCTACCTTCTTCCTTCTTCCTTCTTCCTTCTTCCTTCTTCCTTCTTCCTTCTTCCTTCTTCCTCCTTCCTCCTTCCTTCTTCTTTCTTCTTCCTACTTCCATCTTCCTTCTTCCATCTTCCTTCTTCCTTTTTCCTTCTTCTTTCTTCCTTCTTCCTCCTTCCTTCTTCCCTCTTCCTTCCTCCTTCTTTCTTTCTTCCTGCTTCTTCGTTCTTTCGTCTAACTTCTTATTTCTTCCTTCCTTCTTCCTTCTTTCTTTCTTCCTTCTTCCTTTTTTCTTCTTTATTTTTCCTTCTTTCTTCCTTCTTCCTTGTTTTTTTCTTTCTTCCTTCTTGCCTTCTACCTTCTTCCTTCTCTCTTCCTTCTTCTTTCTTTCTTTTTCCTTCCTTCTTTCCTTTTTCCTTCATCCTTCTTCCTTCTTTCCTCTTTCTTTCTTCTTCTTACTTCTTCTTTATTTCGTCCTTCTTTTTCCTTTCTTCTTTCCTCTTCCTTCTTGCTTCTCTCTTCTTCCTTCTTCCTTCTTTCTTCTTCCTTCTTCAGTTTTCTTTCTTTCTTCTTTCTTCCTTCTTACTTCTTCCTTCTTCTTTCTTCCTACTTTTTTTCTTTTTCCTTTTTCCTCCCTCCTTCTCTCTTCTTACTTCTTATCTTTTCCTTTTTCCTTCTTCTTCCTTGATTCTTCCTTTATTCTTCTTCCGCTTCCCTTGTTACTCGATATCTCACTTACCACTTCTCACTTCTTGCTTCTTGCTTCTTACTACTCGCTTCACACACTTAATAAGGAAACGTTTTTAAACTATTCGGCCAAACGGCATTCGGCCAAATGGCGTTCGGCCAAACGACCCTTTCGGCCAAATAGCATTCGGCCAAACGACATTCGGCCAAACGGCATTCGGCCAAATGACCCTGAACCATTTGGCCAAACTGGTCATTAGGACGAAAGGATCATTTGGCCGAAAGGATCATTTGGCCGAAAGGGTCATTTGGCCATTAGGGTCGTTTGGCCCAAAGGGTAATTTGGCCGAATAGGACATTTGGGCGAATAGGTCATTTGAAAAGTAAGAGATAAGAAATGAGAAGAGAGACTTCTCACTCTTCATTTTTCTTTTCTCACTGGAAAAAGTGAGAAGCGCGAAATGAGTAGTGAGACGTCTCACTACCCCCTTTTCACAGTGAGAAGTGAGAAATGGGGAGTGAAGAGCGAGACATATAATTTTTCACTCTTAAGTTTTCTCTTCTTACTGTAAAAAGGGAGAAGCGCGAAGTGAGTAGTGAGACGTCTCACTACTTTCGGTCAAATGACCCTTTCGGCCAAACGACCCTTTCGGCCAAATGACCCTTTCGGCCAAACAACCCTTTCGCCCAAACGACCCAAATAACTTTCGGCCAAATGGCTTTCGCCATGAGAGTCTGTTCGAGCAAATGGTATATTCGGCCAAACAACTTTCGGCCTAGTGGCATTCGGCCAAATGGGTTTCGGCCAAATGACCCTTCCCCCACTGCAGATTTGGGTTTTATTGGCCCAACTAGGTCAAGTAGTGGTTCCAAACCACTGTCAGACCCATTCCGGATTTTTTTTTTCTTGATTCGAATAGAATCGATGGCGATTTCATCCACCAACCTTTCCAACCCACTTGATCCAATAAGGTTTAATAGTGATTCCGACCTAACTAAGATTATTAGTTCCTTCAAATGATCAACCAAGCCACAACAGATTTGAGTTAATAATGATATGGTTAGGACCGACAGCAATTCCGAACATCAATCAACCCTTAAGAGATGGGTTAACCATTGGGCCTAGGCTGCCCATGACCTCATATTTGACGTAACGACCATTCCAAATTTCACCGAATTCGACTTACCACGCGTTAACGACAGTAATTCAACTACTGTAATATCGATACGTGGCATGTTTCAAGCCTCCTTGACGTGTCTACGGGTTAGACTGTCTCAGATTTGCGACATTTGTCCCTAAATCATCCCAAATACATGCGAAAGTGCAATAGTTGATACGTCAACTATGAAATCATGGGAAGTGGAATGGTGTCTCCAAACCATTGAAAGACTCTCTCTCCAGCATTAGAATTTTCTTAATCTGAATCTCTGGACTAGAGTTGGACTTTCTTGACGCATCTACTAGGTCTAGCACAAGATGAATAGGTGTTCCAATCTGCCAAATTCACGATACAGCCATCTTGGATTTTAGTATGGAAAAGCCAGCTGGTTTGTTTTCGTTTTGCACTGAAAATGAATTTTTCACCCCCGCCTTCTTCTCTTCCAAAAACTTGGCAGATTGGAGCACCTACCACTATATTCATCTTGGTCTAGCAAGTCGTGGGTTCTGGAGAAAAAAAAATGCGTTTGTTTTTTTGTAAACATTTCTATGAATTTTATGAATATTTAGCCCTTGAATGTCAAATTTGCGCTTCTTATTTTATAATAATAATACATATATGGAAAAGAGAAAAAATAGAGTATAAAAGGCACTTAAAATTTTAAAATATTTGTACGCGCAAAAAACAAAAAAAAATGCGCTTCAGTTTTTTTTTATTTTGAAATTGTAAATTGAGTATCAGTTCACCAAGCTGAGGATATTATGTCCCTAATATCTTCATATCAAGCATTTATTACTCATGAACGACTGTATGTTGTCATATAAGAGGTGATGCAACCGAATCGTTAAAAATAAGGCGTCTATGGCTTAAATATTTGTATAGTGCATATATCTAAAAACCTATGGCATTATTTTTGGATTCACTCTCTAAGATCTCGCAATAATATCAAACATAATTTATTGCGCAAGTATTCTATGAGGAGGAATTGTTAGAAGCGTTTAGATTGGTAATTCAGAAGGGAGCTTCAAAGCAACTTTCGAATGTTTGTTTTACTGGAATATAAAAAAAAATCTTAGTGGATTCTTTGAAGAACTCCCGAAGAAATCATTCCAACAGAATAATTCAAGGGCAATTCAAGTAACAGGTAGATGTATTTTTAAAGGATTTCCTGGTGAAGGTTCTATCGAATCGTCTAAACGCATTCTTGGAGAAACTCCAGGAAATATACTAACGGGACAGCGTTCTGTCAATCTTTTGTGAATATTTTAGGGACGATTTAAAAAAAAAAGCCTTGAGAATATTGCAATCTGCTAAAAAAAAATCTGCGGAGAATCTTTAAAAGATATTTTTTTTTTGTTTATTTTTTTTGAGAAACTTGCTATAATTTTCTAATGGATTTGAAATTCCTAAAAATTCTTAAAGATACATCTGAAGTTTTCTATTCCGAATATTTGACTACTTGAACTGCTTGGTCATTTTCCGGGCGAAATTCCTGAAATTTGTAGTGATTTCTGAAAATCAATTAATTATCCAATCTGACAGATTTTACATGATCGTTTTACAAAAAATTAAATTGATGCAGAAAATAATCAATTTCCATGTTTTCGAGCCACATTGCACAGCTCGGCAAACCATGAAGCGACCGATGCATGTAGAATATTGAATTCATGTTCATCAAACTATCGTTTTTTAATTATTATAAATATGAGAACAAAGTAAAATCCTATTTTTCCACATAGAACAAATCTCAAATAATCGAACATATTTTAACGAGCAATCATTTTCCTTTCCAATTTCCAGAGGCAGTGAGACGAGCGTAGCGACGATAGACGATGGAGGGACGATGTGGGCCCGGCAGCAGCATGCCGTTTCGGTGCGGCATGCGTTCAAACAGTACGGCACCAAGAAGAAACCAAATCAAGTTCTATCCAACCTGAACATGACAGTAGCCAAAGGAACAATGTAAGTAGCCCCATGTCCGTCGTGGGCGTACTGCGTAGTCGTGCTGATTGGAAAGCCTGCTACGGTATGCATTTGCACGAGCATTGTTAGCCAGCAGCGGTATTGATTGATCATCCGAGGGAGTTCAGAGAGCGGATGCAAGGCTCGGTGTGTACGTTCAGGTTTTCCCCATTCCCAGAGTGATTGCGAAGGGTGATGCGGGTTACCATGATAATCTAAATAGCCTGCAACACGTGAAGCTTGATTAACCTTTTTCCGAAGCACTGATAGTCCCTGACAGCCGCTTTATGGAATTAGTGTTACACGTAATGGAACTACGTAGGAAGTATTGCTTTCTGAGCACATTAAGGGAATTCCACAAATTGTTTTGGCATTTGCGTGTTCAGACAATCGTTATTAATATTGCCTATGGGCGGTAGCTTTGATACACCATCCGTAACGATTACTGGAAGTGTTCGATAGGCGGAGTTAAAAGGCAAATCAATTTATGATGAGCCCAAATTTGTTTATTAGGTATAAGCTCTTTGTTTTGATCTTTATCTTTGTCATAAATATGGAAAAATGTTCGTCTGTCTTTATTTTTGGAACTATTATTAACGATATTTCGGTAACTTTTACCAAAAATAATCAATCATTTAAGCTAATATAAAACAACTATTTTCAAAAAGGCAGCCAGTTTTCTCGTTCAGAAAAAAATACTTGCCATTGAGAAATGAATAATGTATTAAAGTAATTCTCTCATTTTATGTTGAGCTTTGTGAAAAAAACACATTAAAGCCCTACTAATTCAACCTAACATCCATGTCTAAAACGATCAGAAGGATAACAACCGTAAAGTACCAGCTAACAGTGCCAGCACAGTTTTCCACATTTTGCTGCTGTACAAAGGTCCATATGGCAATAAGTATTTATTATAATGGACCAGCAGAAATGCAATGTGCAATCATTTCCTTCAGCGGTTGCTCGTTAAAAACTTAAAACTCGCGACCACCAGATGCCGGTTAGTGCGCCGTAGCATATTAACTTCGCACCGAATCTGGATTGGGGTTTTTTCACGTGTTGAAGGTTTCTACGAATACAATAACAGTGCAATTGCATTTCACTTGCACTTAAGTACCAACAGTCGGTCGGTCGACTCATTCAGTGCAATCGTGAAGGAGGAATGCCCAATCGTTGGAATGCTGCATATTGCGGTTGAACAACATGAACATGATTTTATACCGGATGGTGGCAGCGGTAAGAAATCTGGAACGACCTTTACCGGTGTTGACGTGATTACACTGGTCGACGATGGAAAACATCTTATGGCTCTCAATTTTGCATTTATCAACACGGTCGTTAACAATCGTGTGTCCAATGATTTGAAAAATATTCGTTGAAAAATATTGACAATTGATTTTAAGCTCATTAACTGTGTGCCCACCGTGCTAAACGATAATATTTACTATTTCATATTCTATCTTTATTTTCAGTTAATTTGGTTGTAATTTGAATGAGCAGGCGTGGTTTTGAGTTTGTATGAAAATTACTATGAAAACAGAACCTTTGGGGGGGGGGGGGACCAGTCTGCAACGTTTCCCATTACGCTTTTTGATACATTGGTAACAAAGAAACGATTTGATTATTGCAAGAAACGTTACATATTAGGGAAATTTTGGATAATGGAAAATTCAATTTGAAACGTAAAAGAATATCATCAATGTCAATTATGAACACTAAAATTTCACTTACACTACTTACAGAAGTCAAATCGTTTCGCAATAACAACTGTCTTTTAGCTTTAGGAAGTATTCTATGAGGTTAACGCATTGATTACCTTTAAATAGTTCAGGAACCACCTCATGAGATGGTCTTTCACATCAGTGGCAATTTCTACAGTCATTTCCATTCAAATGCGTACAATCAAATTGCATCTTAATTAGCTGTATTTTTGGAGGATTATTAAAATCCCAAATTCAATCGCTTTAGCGTCGAGTAGTCTTCTTCTTCTTATTGGCATTACATCCCCACACTGGGACAGAGCCGCCTCGCAGCTTAGTGTTCATTAAGCACTTCCACAGTTATTAACTGCGAGGTTTCTAAGCCAGGTTACCATTTTTGCATTTGTATATCATGAGGCTAGCACGATGATACTTTTATGCCCAGGGAAGTCGAGACAATTTCCAATCCGAAAATTGCCTAGACCGGCACCGAGAATCGAACCCAGCCACCCTCAGCATGGTCTTGCTTTGTAGCCGCGCGTCTTACCGCACGGCTAAGGAGGGCCCCGCGGTGAAGCGTCGAGTAGTAAAAAAGTCAAAATTTGAATCACTCTAACACGCAGACTTTAACCGGGAGCTCGTTTTCCGGGAAAGGATTTTTTCCGTGGTCTTATGGGTAAGACCTATTTTTTCCTCAATTCCTGTGCCGCGAAAAGTTGATTTGCTCGTTTTCTCACTTTTTTCATCCCTTGTGGTGGCTTTACCAATGCTACCAAGTGTAGCTTTTACGGAACAAACAGTAACAGTAAGCAGTTGATGCGGTGATGGGATCGGAGTGAGCGCATCCCAATGATCATTTTGTTAATCCCTTTGCAATGCTAACCGAAAATTTTCGCGAAAAATTAGTGAGGCTTAAAAGTTATGAAACGAAAAAAAAAATTTCACCAAGAAGGCACGATTTTTATTGATCTTTCATCTTCATTCTAGAGAAAAGATTAATGAGTAAAAGAAGTTTGTTGCAAAAAACTACGAAAGAACAATCTCTTATGACGCGAAAATCACTTGATTTCGTCTCATCGAAAGGAAAAGTATGAAATCTGTTTTAAATTATATATTTTACTAGTAAATGATGTTCAATAGAAATCAAGTTCAGCAGCATATATGGAGAAGCATGGTTATTATAGCGAATGAATGTCATATTTTTTTAAAAATTGTTCATCGATTCTTTTTTACACGGATTTTTTTCACACGGCACGCATCCCCCGAGTAAAAAAATAATCGGGTGTATCTCCAAAAACGGCTTGGTGATATATTATGCGTAAATTGAAAGATCTTCCAACTAAAAATATAGGAACAAGGAATTATTGAAGACCCTTGCAGTGAAAATCAAGGAAAACAAATTGTTTCTAGATTTAAGGCTCCCACAAATCGCGATGCAATGGCCAAGGTCGCTGCATGCAATGCTCCATTTAAGGTTCCCCCAAACGCACGCGACGTGATTCTATCGTTTGGCGACTGTGATTCTGTCGCCATTGGCATGAAAAAACGTAAACGAACATTGCCTGCAGCGACCCAACGATATAATCGCGGCGACTAGTTGTCGCCATCGCGTCGACGAAATCGCTTAGGTCTGGGGGAGCCCTTATGCTTCCATACCAACGGCGACAGAATCGCAGGCGACAGTTGCGTCGCGTGTGTTAGGGGATCCTTTATGTGCGCTTTTGTGTGCTTCAACCTATATCCGACACCCAGCTAAGGGCGTTGGATAAGTTTTGCCCTCAGACGATTTCCGTAGAATAGTTTATTAAGGTTACTGCATGATGATTGAGCGATGCCAACTGATTAGACTCCTAGATACCCTTCGACAGCGATACGAGTATTTGTAGAGGGTTTTTGCGTTTGACATTCTAAAAAACACCTGGACTGCTCAGAGCTTGCACATGTGTCATGTTCTAGTTCGTCGCTCCCGGCAGCGTTTGCTCTTTCAGTCTGTCAGACACTTCACAATGTTTAGGCGAAATCACCCGCTTGAACGTTGCCTAAAACTTCCTCAACGGAATTAATTGGTTCGGTTTTGATTGTAGCAGAGCGTAAAACAAAACTAGATAATGGAATTTTTTTAGTAAGCATCTTCTTCTTCTTCTTATTGGCATAACATCCCGCACTGGGACATTGCCGCCTCATAGCTTAGTGTTCGTTTTAGCACTTCTACAGTTATTAACTGCGAGGTTTCCAAGCCAAGTTACAATTTTTTCATTCGTGTATTATGAGGCTAACATGAGGATACTTTATGCCTAGGGAAGTCAAGAGAATTTCCAACCTGAAAACCTAGACCGGACCGGGAATCTCCAATAGTCCAGATCAGTCCTGGCAACGTCCTTGCGAATGCTGGGGAAGGGGGAGGATGGTTAGTCGGACACCTATTTAAGAAAGATGCAGAGAACTCTACGACCTCTCATAGGTGCCACGGGAGGTTTTGGAATTGTTACTGTGGATGGTTTTAACAGTAGGAATCGTGTTGGTAGAACGTGAAGCACAGAAAGATGTATGATAGACAGTAGGAAAGGGACGAGCCTGGAATTGAACCCACGACCTCCTGCTTTTAAGGCAGAAGCGGTAGCCAATAAACTAACCGAGGTCTTCGTAGTTTTTTCCTAGAACACAATAATTGTTGATTTATTATTTATTATCAATGAACGTTTATTTATTTTAGAAGCCATCAATGAAAAAATACTGGCTTTCAATGGCAAAATGAAAGAAAACTATTTTTGCATGTGAAATAGCTGGTTGTCTTTGTGTTGAACTGAATGTTCTATTAAAAACATTGTTTTACACTATTTTTTTTCGCTCGTAGTTTTGATCGTGTGACTTCAATTTGCCACCTTGTCCTTGCAACATGTTTCAAAAAATCCTTAATGATTCAAAGAAAAATCACATGGTAATTATTATGCGTTAAACATTTAGGATGAGTGCAAAGCTAAGAAAATGTTAATCGAGTAAAAACAGAATCCAGTGTAATTAAAAAAAGCTAGTTGTCATGCCATGCCAGTGCACTTCAAATGTGCTAGATTTTGTTTTCTCTGTCTTCTTCAGTCGCAAGCAGGTACCCAGGAACCGTCACACGGATTATTTGGCAACCAAAAATCTGGTGTTAATTGCCAACGATTACTTCGATTAGTGGCGGCGCGTTTTTCGTAGGGCAGAATGTTGTTAGTTTGGCCGTGTTGCTGGTTTGTAAAGTTGATTTTAAGCAAAACATGTAAATTTTTGAGTTTCAGTTTTTTGGGACAAAATTAACAATATTGAACTGCAAACGCCATATAAATTTATCTAAAGGGTTGTAAAGGTTTAAATCTGTTTATTTTAAGCGTGATCATTCACCTTTCTGTCATTTTGGATCTCAAAGTCATATTTTTATTAGCGAAAACTTCTCTCTGTTAGTCTTTCGCTTCTCTTACATAAATAAAGGATGGAACGGAAAGAAAAACATCAAGTTTTGATACATGATATTTGTAAGATTATGTACCAAATTAATTTGGATGCACTGGCGACCACCTCGTCAGAGCAACCGACTAAAACAACGAGACAGTCTCAATTGAGTTGTCGCATCCTATCCTAGATTTTGCTTAAGTTTGATAAAATTGTTATCATGGCTTGCTATGATTCGGAACAGTTTTTGCCTTTCTTTTATCGTTATTCGTTATCTTAATTGGTTCGACTAAGATGGCGACGATAGAGGTATTGGCTTTCAGTATTTTGGGATCAAAAACGGGGTTTTATGTTTTCATCCGACGTTTCGGACATATGTATTGTGCCTTTTTCTGTGGACAATGAATATGTTTATGTTGTGTTTATGTTTTATGCTTAGTGTACTTACTAACTATGTTTCATTTTGTTGTCACATTAGCCCTCAGCATAGGACCTATTTGTCACCACAAGTCGCTACAACATGAAAAACAACGTTATCCGGAGGAAACACTGTGTAGGCGGTCAATTTTGGATCAATTAAGCTTACTTTGTCCTGTCTTATGTGGGGTATGCCGGAAATTTGAATTGACCTGGCTCGCAGAAACTTTTGGTGCACCTTTTTGTTTGGCACCACTTTTACTCTGGTTGTGTCGAAGCTGTCCTATCTGTTGATCGGCTCTACTACATCTATTGTTTTTCAAAGAATGTAGTCTGCTGGCATACGTACTGCTCAAATTGTCTGTGTCTGTACGTTTACTGACTGTGTGTTGTGTGTTTACAATGTGACATCTTTCGAGAATGTGTAAATTTTGTTTCTTAAAACTAGGGTAACCGTACCCTTACTGGAGGTAGCACCAATAGTGGAGGTAGTGGGGTTTTAATGAGATTTATCATATTTATACACATTACGATGGTTTCAGTTGATGCGTCGTGCTTTGGATATCCTGTTAAATGCAACTTATCTTAAGATTTCGCTTGAAAAACTATTGAAAACAATTATTTTCCTTAACACAATTGACTCCCTTGTACCTATAGTGTTGCAACTGTACTAATAGTGGCGAGTTTCATAAGAAACCAATGGATAGCACCACTATGGGAACCAAAATTAACTTTTACCGCCACTAAAGGAACAGTGTACCCATAGTGATACAAGCAATATTTGGTATTTGTTTATGTTAAATGACATCTATCTTATTTTTGTTAGCAAATTTGTTAATTTATCTATTGACTAAGATATTAAAGCTGAAAATTTCCCATAATTATCAATTTTTAAAAAATATTTTATTTTGTGGATCTACTAATACCTCCACTATTGGTACCGTTACCCTATAGTCTAATATTTGTGTGCGGTCGAATGCAAAGACGTGTTGGTTGACGATGGAGTGATCGAGTAGCGCTGTTCGTTCCCGAAGGCTAGCTACCTCTTGGTCCTCCGCGCTTTTGCCTTGATCTCACATGCTTTGCAGTCTATTAGGATCAGTCTATTAGAACAGGAGCAGTGGCTGGAAATCCTCGTTTTCAGTTTGTTTGACGTCATACCTACGGAGCACGCTGCACAACTTTTGCATGGAATCCTGTAAATCACATTCGATCGGTCGCCTTGTTCTACTACATCTTTCATCGGCGGCAGCATCTTTCCGACGGTTTTTGCATTCTTTGTGCTGATGGTGACGTTCGGATAGTTTTTTTTCAAACTTTTTTGAATTTCGTTTGATAGCTTTCCGACGTGTACCATCGACCAAAACAAAGTTTCTTCATTTGGCCTGACGTCATCATTGGTGGTGAGTTGTCGTTCTCTCGATCGATCAATCAGGCGGTTTATTATACGTGTGGGGCTTTAGGTTGGTGGAGATATCCATCACACGTTGTTTGTGGCGACGTTTACTTTGAGCCTTAAACTGTGTTCCGAGTGGTAGTTAATGAAACGACCGGAAGCTATTGGTTTCATGTACCACACGGTTTTGTCTGGTCATTTTGACGTACCAGCAGCAAGTCTAAAAACGGAATTCGACCATCTTTCTCCACCTCCACGGTGAACTGTATTTTCATGTGATATTGATTGAAAATTCCAATTACCTCATCAATTTTCTTCTCGGGCACCTCCAGTATCAATTCGTTCACATACTTCTTCAGTACTGGTATTGGAAAGGTAATTTGTTTTGCGACGGTATCCATTAATATCCATTTCCATTACCAGATCCGCGATTGTGGGTGACAGCGGATTACCCATCGCTGTCCCAAACACTTGTTGGAAGAATTGCCCTTTAAAACTGGAAGTAGCTGCAGTCTATACAGAACTCAGTGATCTCAAGGAACAAATCTAAGTTGACGTCGGTGTTTTGTTTTATGTTGACCCAGTTCTTGATGACGTCACGAAGAACCAAATCTTTCGGGATGCAGGTGAATAGGGACACTACATCTAGGGAGATGAGAACATATCCGGGGAGAAGCTGTGTACTGTTTATATATTGGCAGAACGAGAATGAATTCGTTACGTTGTATCTGCCAGCAATGGACTTCTGGATTGTTTTCCCCACGAACTGTGACAGTGTATTCGACGGTGACGTCATGCACGGTACCACTGGGCGCAGCGGCAGTCCCTCTTTGTGTGCCTTCGGAGCACCGTATATTTGGGGGGAGGTGGCTCTGTATGTTTTCAGCTTCATTTCAGTGGCACGATCGATGAGTTTTAAATCCGGCAACCGTTTGGCGAATTCGTTGTTGCGCTTTTGATACGATGATGTTGGATCCCGTGTCAATTTCTTGTAGGTGTTGTCATCGTCGATCACGCGTTGCAGCTTCCCATCATACTCTTCCCGTTGCATCACCACTGTATTGTTCCCTTCGTTTGGCCTTTGACATTTAGCCGAATAGGACATTTGGTCAAATAGGACATTTGGCCGAATAGGTCATTTGGTCGAATAGGACATTTGGCCGAATAAGACATTTGACCGAATAGGATATTTGACCGTGTTGGACATTTGGCTAAATAGGTAATATGACCGAATAAGTTATTTGACCGAATGCGTCATTTGGTCGAACAGGACAGACGTCTTACTACTCACTTCTCACATTTTTCACAGTGAGAAGTAAGAAATGAAGAGTGTGAAGTGACGTTTGGCCAAATAGGACATTTGGCCGAATAGGCCACTTTGACCCAATAGGTCATTTGGCCGAATAGGATATTTGGCCGAATAGGACATTTGGCCGAATATGACATTTGACCAAATAGGATATTTGGCCGAACAGGACAGACGTTTTACTACTCACTTCTCACCTCTCATTTTACACAGTGAGAAATGAAGAGTGTGAAGTGGCGTTTGGCCAAATAGGACATTTAACATAATAGGACATTTGGCCGAATAGGGCATTTGGCCTAATAGGACATTTGGCCGAATAGGACATTTGGCCGAATGGGACATTTGGGGGGTGGTGGACGTCTTACTACTCACTTCTCTCTTCACATTGTTCACAGTGAGAAGTGAAAAATGAAGAGTGTGAAGTTTGACGTCCCAATTCCTCCGGAGGCATCAAAATCAGAAATTTGCAAGACAAGTGAGATTTTGACATCGGGACATGCTTCTGGAAATAACGGTTACCCTCAGGTCAGTTCTAAGGCCCTTGGGGAAGCTTCCGGAATCATCAAAATCGGTAATTTTTCGAAATACTACAAACTATAGTAGTATGAGTATCAAGCTTCAGCATTTTGCAAGACAAGACAATGGCCTATTTTGATGCTTGCGGAAACTCGCCTAAGGGCTCCGGAGCTGACCACAGAGTGGCCAATATCCCTAGAATTATATTCGGATGTCATAATCCCACTTGTCTTGCAAATGCTGACATTTGACTACCATATTTCCATATTGTTGGTGATACTTTGAAAATGTCCGGTTAAGATGCCTTCGGAGGCTTTCTCAAGGGCCTCGGAACTGGCCTAAGGTGGACAATGTCTCCAGAATCATATCCGGTTGTCATAATGCCACTTGTCTTGCAAAATTTGCGGTTTGATATACCCATATTGCTAATTTGGAGTGAAAATATTGAACTGACCATTTTGGTGCCGCTTCTCACCGGGTCGCTTCGAAGAAACCTGTTGGTGGCCATTTTTGGAACAGGTGTCACCATGATTTTTTAATCCGATTTAACCCCTGATACAAATCTACCTAAAATAATATGAATAGGAATGAAAAAAACGACGAAAGTAACGCTGTTGGTAAGAAACCGCTTTCCGATTGATCATATGTATATAAAGGAGGAAGTTACCATCACCGACAGGTGGATTATTATGGCTCTCTACAGGAATACACTGTTTGTGTTGAGAATAGTATTCTGGAATCACCTTCCTATTTATTTGAAAAATACTACAAGCTTGGGTGAATTTAGTTGCATTGTCTTTTTCAACAACAGCTTTCAGCAGTAGAATTAAGTTTATCTTCTTATTCAAATATCTTAAATTTTGGATTATACATGTTTCACATGCATTCATCGTATGTAGTACTTCAAAAAGAATATCCTAACACTACATAAGTTATTCCATAAATAAATAAATTCGTTAATTAGTAAATAAAGGTAAACTATAAACATTATTAAAATCACGAAGATATTTCGTAATTTCAACTATGCAAAAGCCTGGATGAAACTTTGGCCTGCAAGGTTTAATTAGAGATCAATATAATTATTAAGGACGCAGCGCGGGCGGTCGCGCTGCAGCAAGGTACCCGGCAGAACGTGGAACGTTATAGACGGAAGCGGAGACAGCAGACCCGCCTTTTTCAGGAGAAGAAACGCCGCCTGGAAGAAGCGGAGTGCGAGGAGATGGAACAGCTGTGCCGTTCTCAAGAAACACGCAAGTTCTACCAGAAGCTCAACGCATCCCGCAAAGGCTTCGTGCCGCGAGCCGAAATGTGCCGGGATAAGGATGGGAGCATCTTGATGGACGAACGTGTGGTGATCGAAAGGTGGAAGCAGCACTACGAGGAACATCTGAATGGCGCTGAGAGTACAGGCAGTGAAAGTCAAGGCAGCGGAGGAGATGACTACGTCAGTTCAGCGGACGATGGAAGCCAACCAGCCCCCACATTGAGGGATGTTAAGGATGCCATTCAACAGCTAAAGACCAACAAAGCCGCTGGTAAGGATGGTATCGGAGCTGAGCTCATCAAGATGGGCCCGGAAAAGCTGGCCACTTGCCTGCACAAACTGATAGTCAGAATCTGGGAAACCGAACAGCTACCGGAGGAGTGGAAGGAAGGGGTTATATGCCCCATCTACAAGAAAGGCGACAAACTGGAGTGTGAGAACTTTCGAGCGATCACCATCCTTAATGCCGCCTACAAAGTGATATCCCAGATCATCTTCCGTCGTCTGTCACCATTAGTGAACGAGTTTGTGGGAAGTTATCAAGCCGGCTTCGTTGACGGCCGCTCGACAACGGACCAGTTCTTTACTGTACGGCAAATCCTCCAAAAATGCCGTGAATACCAGGTCCCAACGCACCATCTGTTCATTGATTTCAAGGCGGCATACGACAGTATAGACCGCGTAGAGCTATGGAAAATTATGGACGAGAACAGCTTCCCTGGGAAGCTTACCAGACTGATCAAAACAACGGTGGATGGTGTGCAAAACTGTGTGAAGATTTCGGGCGAACACTCCAGTTCGTTCGAATCGCGCGGGGGACTAAGACAAGGTGATGGACTTTCGTGCCTGTTGTTCAACATTGCGCTAGAAGGTGTTATGCGGAGAGCCGGGTGTAACAGCCGGGGTACGATTTTCAACAGATCCATTCAATGTATTTGCTTCGCGGATGACATGGAGATTGTCGGCCGAACATTTGCAAAGGTGGCAGAACTGTACACCCGCCTGAAACGTGAAGCAACAAAAGTTGGACTGGTGGTGAATGCGTCAAAGACAAAGTACATGCTTGTGGGCGGAACCGAGCGCGACAGGGCCCGCCTGGGAAGCAGTGTTACGATAGACGGGGATACCTTCGAGGTGGTCGAGGAATTCGTCTACCTCGGATCCTTGCTAACGGCTGACAACAACGTTAGTCGTGAAATACGAAGGCGCATCATCTGTGGAAGTCGGGCCTACTACGGGCTCCAGAAGAAACTGCGGTCGAAAAAGATTCGCCACCGCACCAAATGTGTCATGAACAAGACGTTAATAAGACCGGTTGTCCTCTACGGACATGAAACATGGACAATGCTCGAGGAGGACTTGCAAGCACTCGGAGTATTCGAGAGACGGGTGCTTAGGACCATCTTTGGCGGTGTGCAAGAAGACGGTGTGTGGCGGCGAAGAATGAACCATGAGCTCGCCCAACTCTACGGCGAACCCAGTATCCAGAAGGTAGCTAAAGCCGGAAGGGTACGATGGGCAGGACATGTTGCAAGAATGCCGGACAGCAACCCTGCAAAGATGGTGTTCGCTTCCGATCCGGCAGGTACGAGACGGCGTGGAGCGCAGCGAGCGAGATGGGCAGACCAGGTGCAGAACGACTTGGCGAGCGTGGGGCGTATCCGAGGATGGAGAGATGCGGCCTCGAACCGTGCATTGTGGCGTCAAATTGTTGATTCAGTGTTATCTGTTTAGATGTTAACTAAATAAATGAAATGAAATAATTATTTTTTTAATAATCCGACCAATAGCCAATCTTGTTATTACGCAGCAAAGATAGAACAAAGCGCTGACGCTCATCCTATTCTAATTTGTTGGGATCGGTGACTGAAAATGCGAGGTTATTAATAATTTGAGTTCTGGAAAACTTAATTTCAATGAATTAATACTTGGCGACTGTGGATACATAAAGGAACGTGTAGTTTTCAGCTGTTGCATTCTTTTAACGCAGCAAAAACAAGTTTACTTCTACATCCAAAGGTTTCGTTAATTTATTTAACCTTTTTCAATGATTGAAAGATTGTTTTCTGTACATATAGTAGTGTTACACACTAATATTGTCCATCCAAAATTGAAATGGCGCCCGCTTTGATACATGGGTTTCAATTATTTTGAGATACAGTGTATCGTGAGGGTTTTTGCTATAAAACCCCAAAGCTTATCTGTTTCGCTATGCAGTTTTAATTTTAATCTTCTCCTACGACTGCACCTAATAGCTGTCTTCGATTTTAGCAAACTCAGTTAGGTACTTGTCATAAGACGAGTTTGTACAATTCTATTTCACTCGACCACTTGATTGTACCGACCGTCTTCAGTGTCTCGTACTTGACGTCTTGGCCTTTCTATTGAGCTTGAGCTTGATTGACTGCTCGTAGTTGCTACTCCATTATGACCAGATCAGCTGCTGTTGCACAGGGAACCAACAGATGTTTGCTTGGGACTAGCACACATCTTCAATGTACAAGTACTGGTGATCTCATTTGTTAGGTCATACTGGCGCCTGCCACGTCAGAATGCAAATCAATGTAGTGAAGGGTGAGGAAATGATGATGCAATCACTCGCCCACTGCAAGCCGAATATACCTCTGCACTTGCCACGAGTTCATGCGGAATTTGTTGGAATTCTTGGGTTAGGTTCGAGAAGCAGAGGTCCGTCTTGGTTAACGAGCTGCCAATGTGATAGATAGGAGTAGGTAACTTATGGAATTTCTAATTGGATGTAGGAAACGAGCTCTATAGTTCATTTCCAATTCTAGCAGATTACTGATAGAATACTCAAGTTAAAGATATAGGAATAGTAATGGAAACGGTATGGAAGTCCATTTCCAGTTCTCCTCCTGCGTATGAGGCAGAAGCAGTAGCCATATGACTACCAAGCCCGCTATTGATGTCTTGGCCTTTCTATTGAGGTCGAAAAACGTATTTGTCAAGGTACAATCAAGTGGTGGTATTAAATGAAATTGTAGAAACTCGTCTTATGACATGTAAAGACATTCCACCAAAAGCTCAACATAAATTTCTTATCGAACTAACTCATTTACCTACAAGACTGCAATAGCCGAAAACTACACGTTCCGTTTAATTTTATCTAATGTCAATTCTGGATGACTATCATTGATGTTAGCTCTTGATGTTCTGATTGAACAACAAACCATCAACATACATATGCATTGAAATAGCTTCAAAAGCTCATTATAATAGTAGCCCAGCAAACTATTCTTGAATTTAGGTCAGCCACGATCTGAAAGTCTAAACTGGTGAGTGGTAGCCATCTATTGGCCCGTAAAGCAGCTAGCTACGTAACAACCACTTTTAACTAAATAATACTTCAAAAACGATATCAAACAGCTGTGGATCAGATGCCACCACCTGACGTAAACATTAGCGGGTACATAATCTATCTGCAGTAAGTATAGGAAGTGAGCCATTGAACAACGCGCAATTTTCCACGCTTCGGTTAGCTCATCACACTTCTTCCCACGCATTTGCCATTATGCACATACTTTATAAACGAAAGGGAACATTATGAACGTACTTTTTCTATGAGCATGCATCATCAAGTGGAATCGACAATAGAAGATGATAAATCGCTGCAGGGAAAACATTTGTTCGAGTAAATTAGTTATGGTGACAGTGCTGACGCCTGTAACATGCTGTTCTGTAGTTTCTTATTGTAATAGGTATGTAACACACTCACCGGGTTTTTATTATGTCCGTGGAACGCATGTGACCATGTCAGCACTTGTCCCACGATTCAGGAAGCTATCGTAAATGTTGGAAACGTGTTTATTCGAAGATGTCTGCATTGTTTATCGCTAGGAAGTGTGGGTTGTGTCTTCAAATAATTAATTTCACAACTCTCTTATATGTAGCACGTCGCATTATCTCCACCGAGCTGATAAGACGCCATTTGTTGATCTAACTTTAGCGACACCGATGGATTTAATGGGTAATTAGGCACCAGTTTAATGGCGCTGTTATTAGTATTAATAGTGCAAAAAGTTAAAACCATCTTGTTTGATTGCTCAACCTCATACATGCATAGAAACCGTAGTCATTGCCATCACCGACTCCGCATCGGAATTTATCATTCTGATCAGTCGGATAGAAGTTTCTTACTTTTTCTGCGACTTCCCGTTTTGGGATCAACACAATCGGCGTACGTGACCGGCGTACCGATTTTTGAACTCAATAATATTTCTATCGATCTACAATCAATTGTCTTCGGGATTGTCTGGCTAACAAAAGGTGCACACAACAGTTTCGTCTTCAAAGATCCTGCTTTCATTCTCCCCATCTCATTGCCATTGCAGTTATGGACTTTTAGGAGCATCCGGTTGCGGCAAAACGACACTTCTATCATGTATAGTCGGACGAAAGCGACTCAACTCAGGAGAAATATGGGTGCTCGGTGGCAAGCCAGGAACAAAAGGTCAGTAATCGTTCATCTGGGTGTCCATGGTTGAGTGGAAAATGAGAACTTTTTTTAATTCAACAGGGTCCGGAGTACCGGGCAAACGAGTAGGATACATGCCACAAGAGATAGCCTTATACGGAGAATTCTCCATCCGGGAAACGATGATGTACTTTGGATGGATTTTCGGCATGCAGACGTCAGAAATTAAGGAAAGGCTACAATTTTTGCTCAACTTCCTGGACTTGCCGTCTGAATCGCGACTGGTGAAAAATTTAAGGTGTGTATAAATTTATTTCCGCGATTCTTCAAAACTGCGATTATTTGTGTCTGCGTTTGTTTTAGTGGTGGCCAGCAACGACGAGTTTCGTTTGCCGTAGCTCTGATGCACGATCCGGAGCTGCTCATCCTGGACGAGCCAACCGTCGGCGTCGATCCATTACTTAGGCAAAGTATATGGAATCATCTGGTGCACATCACAAAGGCTGGTCAGAAAACGGTCATCATCACAACACATTACATCGAAGAGGCGCGACAAGCGCATACGGTAAGATAGGGAATAATTTCATAGCGGTGTGGAACAAAACTAACTTCGGTTTCTACTTCAAAGATTGGTCTGATGCGTTCTGGACGACTGCTAGCGGAAGAATCACCTGCCTGCCTGCTTTCAATGTACCGGTGCAGTAGTCTGGAGGATGTCTTTCTTAAGTTGTCTCGCAAGCAAGGACAACAGAATGCCGCCCCTGCTGAATTAAATATAAGGTGAGTTGCATAAATGCCGTGACGAACAATTGTGCTAACGATCGTATCCTAATTCAGCAATAACATTTCGCTGTCTGCGCTGGCGTTCGGCAAAGCCAAGGATAATCCAGTCTACGTGAGTCAGGAGAGCGGTGTCGTAGGTTTAAATTTCCATCAAAGTAAAGAAGTACTCATTACGGATAGCAATGGATCGGCGTACGGTGTAAGTAGAGGAGCGGAGTCCGCTTCGATTGGTATAATTTATTTTCCTCCTGGCATCGCAATCCCCACAACGTTGTGGGCGATTGCCATGCTCCTTGATGACATTCTTCTTCGTTTTGGTTCTTTCGCGTTTTACAGATCAACGGCATAAACGGGTCCGCTCCGGGAGCGATCAGTCAGGCGGTGGAATGTGACGATTGCGGGGAGTGTTCGGATTGTTTCAATGTAAGTACTCCCGAATTGATTTGTGTTTGTACTGTCCACTGGTATAGTTTGCAAAACAAAAAAGGAACAGACGAGATTTTTATGAAATATCGGGTTTAGGCACAAGACACGAATGTATAATAACGAAATGCCATCACTGCCGAGCGTATCACAGAGTGAGCCTTGTAACGATTACAAACATTTTATGAATAGATTTACTAACTGCTACACATATCTAACTCATTTAAAACATTTCTTAGTCCAGCAATAGCTTTTGTAGGGAAATGTGGTGACATCAGCACCATTATCATCATGCACGCACGGAATAAGACCACGCTGAAGGTGGCAGGGTTTGATATTCGGTCGGTTTAAACATTTTTACGGTTAGAGTTTTCGTTTTGATTTCACTAGTATTAAAAAGCCGAAGAAAAATCGCACAAATCGGCGAAGCACCAAAGAAGTAACATACATACAAATATTTCTAAAGGAATTTAACATAGAAATAAATTCATCAAGAACATAAAAATGGAATAAATCGCATTCAAATCGACAGTTATATTGCATAAAGTCCAAATTACCCTACTCATAGTTGTGGCAACCATTAATTTGGTTCAGGTACGCTTATTGCTTGATTGAAATCGAATACAAATTCGGATTTACTATGATGATGTCAGTATCTTGCTTTTAGTATTTTGCTTTCTTTTTCCTTCATTGGAATGTGTTTGTGAGTTTAATGATCATAGCCGATTTTTTTTACCATGATGAAGATTAAATTCCTTACGCCATGTTGATATATTAGAATTTTCGAACATCAATTTTACTTTGTTTAGGCTAGTTGTGAAAAGTACTATTCTACAATTATTTTACACTTTGTTCTTAATGTTTCAAAGAAGGAAAATTGTAAAATTTACTTCCAATGACCCTTACCGAAAAATGGAAGAACATTCTGTTGCAATTCCCCTCTTATAGCTAAGCATAAATATTGAAATTCAAAATTATTTTAATCTATTGGTGTTTGAAATAATCCCACATTTGAAGCATAGTCCGACAAGATGCTGAAATGAGTATGCATTGTTCACACATTGACAAAACATTCAGTAGTAGTGATTTGCATTTCTGGATTAATAAGTATCAACTTGTCAATTTGTCAATCGATTACGAGACCGAATATAGCTTCCAATGTGGGATGTTATTTTGGTAACTGCGTAGTTGGAGATGCGGTTTTCTAACGTGATAGACGTGATATTCGTAACATACGCATTCCTATGTAGGATCAGATCCCGTTGTTTGAAGAGTCTCATCAGTCGAGAAGTCATCTTATAACCTCCGCCCAATTGAAGCCGCAACTTCAGTGGGTTGAACTTCGATGCTCATTGACGTCGTCTTGGCTAAAAATAACTTTGCTCCACGTAACTCTCTTAACCCATATAAGTGGTGTTCAACTTATCTCTGTCTTACAAGTTAATAGGATGGTCAAGGTCTGTTGGTGATTTGACATTGCATGACGAAGAAGAAATAGAAGGAGGACATTTTTTAAATTCTTCATGCAACACAAAATTGTCAATTGAAAAGCTTTGAAAAGAGGTGATATTCAAGAAGTCGAACTAGCTCTCAAAGCTGGTGAGTTTGTTGCGATACAAAAGTCTAACAATTTAAATACACTGACTGGGACCGCTTTTACACAGTTAGATTTTATCTATTTCTTAGTTTACCTTAATTTCCACAACTTTCAAAATTCTTCCTGTTTTTCATTCGATTTATTCGTGAATTCAACTCAATGCTTTAATAAATCCAAAGGTCAAAATATTTTACACAACTTTATGGCTTCATTAGATAGCTGATATCATCAATTTTGTGTTAAAATAGTGAAACTATTAAAAACAGTATAGTTACTATTGATTTACAACCAAAAACTTTTTTTGTTCTCCACTAATTTCTGCTTTGCCAAATTACTTTTGTTCTAGCATTTTTCTCAAAAGTGATTCCTTCCTATTGAAATCTTTGAAAAAAATCGTGGGAAGGAAGGGTTAATAATGATAAGCTTGGGTAAAAAATATTTCAACTATAGCATACCAATTGATCAGACTGCCATAGTAAATAGCGCAATTAGGGAGACTGATACTTGAAACATTCAGAAACTCTCGAGAACTGACCAAGGGAGACAAATTTGGTTAGATCGAAAAAAAAATATACTTTTGATGGGATAAGTTTACAATTTTCACGGGGAAATTTTCTTTACCCGTGATTACATTTTTTCGATGATGAAGTTAACGGATACCTGCCTGTCACCGCGTCAACTAAACAGGACCTTGCCCTATCTGAGTCGACTACGACTTCAACATGTGATTACCAAAATGCCAATGCACGGATTGCTGCCCTGGACAGGAATCAGATTATGAATCACGACTCAATCGATGATTCTGTTACCGCGTTCTATCGCACCATCGAACAGATCAGCCGGTTATAATCTGCCGACCGTCTAAACAGCTAAACCAACCCTGGTGGACGCCACAGCTCCGGAATCTTCGCAACCGTTCACAGAAATGAAGGAAGAAGTTCTACCGAAATAGGACTCAAGTGAACGCGACTGATCTGCTGAAGATGAGTACAGTGTCGACCCGGAAGACGTTGTCCTGCATAGTGGGCGAAAATGTTTTGCGTTGTTAATTGCCCATGCGAAATTCCCATACGAATCTTTATTTTAGTTTTTCACGACTTACTAAACTTTACTAATGATTTTCGACTAAGGAAATATCATATAAACCATTCGGGTGTAGATTCCGTGAGTATTTGGAAAATATTCAAGCAAATTTAAAAAAAAACTGATCCTTCATCGTTCTGGGCCTATATTAAAAAACAGAAGGGATCGAACAATATCCCTGTTGACGTCACCTATCGCACGCTCACTTGTTGCACCAGCAAATTTGTTTGCCAGCTTCTTCCGCTCAGTACATGACGACAATCCTGCTCCATTGGATGAAAGCTACATTGAAAGTCTCCCGGCGTATTCCGTCTGGCTTCCTTAAATCACTTTCAGCAATGCGGATATTTTTGAAGCTCTCAACTCGGTCGACAAATCGAGTGGACCGGGACACGATCGCTTACCGCCCACCTTTATCAAACAATGTGCTTCATCACTGGCATCACTGACCGTTGCTTCAATTTTCAATCGATCTATAGGCGACTGTGTTTTTCCGGATGTCTGGAAGCTTGCTTCAATCGTTCTCGTGTATAAATCCGGCAACATACATATATACAACTTACACAGGGTAGAGAACTACCGGCCGATATCCATCTTGAACTGTTTTGCTTAAGGTTTTGAAAGTCTTTTGCATGGCGTGTTATACCCAGCAGTACAGTCCATCATTTCCGAACATCAACATGAGTTCATGAAAAAGCGCTCGACGACATCCAACCTAATGGTGTTTATGCACACAGTTCTAAGCGAATTGGAGAACCGTAGCCAGGTCGATGCTATTTATTTCGACTTTTCAAAAGCGTTTGACAAGGTGCCTCATGCACTAGCGATTGAAAAACTTGACCGACTTGGCTTACCTACCTACCTGGAGTACCACAGGGCAGTCATCTAGGTCCACTCATCTGTATTCTTCTTGCTAATGACATGTGTAATAACCTGGACTCCGGAAAACTGCTTTATGCAGACGATCTGAAAATTTACCTTGCCATATATTGATTATGTTTCAAACTGGTGTAAGATCAATGGTATGCAGTTGAACTCGACGAAATGCAAAGCCATAGCATTCACTCGCTGCCGATTTTTTGTAACCTAAGACTATTGTCTGAGTCACACAGCGCTTCAGAGAGTTACATCGATCAAAGACCTTGGAATCGTTTTCGACAGTAAGCTTCGTTTCACCCGAACATGTCTCAGTTGCCATCGCTAAGGAAAACGGTATGCTGGGATTCTTACGGCGTAACACAACACAGCTCTATGATGTCCATGCTCTCAAATCGCTGTATTGTGCACTAGTTCGCAGCATACTCGAGAATGAAGCACAAATCTGGGCTCCATATCATTCCGTTCACGTCGACTTCTCGATGCGGTTTTCGGGAATACAGAAACGCTTCATCAACTACGCCTTGCGCCGTTTACCATGGAACGATTCAGTCAATCTTCCCCCATACCAAAACCGTTGTGCTTCGATTGACTTACAAAAACTAGCAGACCGCCGAGTGATGCTTCAAATGACGATTATTTTCGACGTCATTACGTTCAACTTCGACTGTAGTTACATCTTGGAGAATGTTCGATTTCATGGACCGTCTCGTCAACTCAGAAATCGCCAAATGCTATGGATCCGTGGCCACCGCAACCGTTACGGCCACAATAATCCATTAGATTTATGCTGATAACTATTTAATGAAATACGGTAACCGGCGGTAATGTTGGCCCTGGAGGTAACATTGACTAATCACGCAAATTAATCAATATTTCAGAGATAGGGAGATATTAACCACTGCTTCTTTAAAAAAAAGTGTATCAAACATATCTCTGCTTCATTACGCTGGATTTATACACTTCTTAAACTATTAAAAGTAAGTTCTCTCTCAATTAAAACATATTCATCACCCACCCTAAAACGGCAAAGCCACTCGTTTTTTGACGTTGGAAAACGTCTAAGCCGAAGGTAGGCCTTTATCTTTCGATGAACTTTGGAGATTCATATATCAGTCGACTGGAAAACTCTCCAGCAATTACTGACTGGGGTTTAATCACCGTGGAAACTTATTTGTTGTTTTAATTGGCTTTTTTCGGTGACAATTAAATCAAAACAGCAATTTAGCGTTACGCGTTTCGGCTTACTACACGCAAAAAAAGCTTTCATGAATTCGTGAACTAAAGAGTTCACGGTGTATTTTTTCGTGAACAACAGTCACGGATTCGGGAATACAGTCACGTTTTTTAGAACGTTCTGGAAAACGTGACTGGTGTTCCCAAATCCATGAATTAAATCACGGTGTATTTTTGCTGGTTCACGAATTCGGAAACGCTTTTTTTGCGTGTACGCTTCAGCCATCATCAGACGCCTAAAATCACATTTATTACAATTTTCACAATCAAACAATAATTCACACAAAATACACTTACTACTAGCTTGCAACCTCCTAGCTGTTCAGTCAGACAAACATAACTATTTTTCTTTCTTTCCTTTCTCGCTAATCTCTACCACCCAAATCACAACCCATCGATTACGTAATTTTTCTCACTCTCAGTCATTCGTCCATTCTCTCCTCTCAGGTACTCTTCTCAATTCCGCCAATAGACCGTTGTAGGTTGTATCAAATATACCACACTCCCGCTGTAGGTTGACCGTATGCGCCTCGCCTTGTTTTTTATTTGGAATACTTCCGCAATTGTTCTGCTCGCCTGGTCTTGTATTCGATTCAAAATTTTAGTTTTGTTGAAGTCGAATACATGTCCCTCTTCCATGAAGTGGACTGCCAACCCCGATCGCGGATTTCTGTTTTTGCAGTCATTCCTGTGTTCTGCGATCCCCACTTCAAGCATTCTTTTCGTTTGACGGATGTAAACCTTGTTGTCGTCCGTTCCACAAGGTATAGAATACACCACGTTTTTCTGTTTTCCTGGTGGGATCGGATCCTTCATTTTGCTAAACAGTTTGTGCTTTTTTTGTGGTCTTGAAGCAAGGATGACGTCATCTTTCCTCAGGATTTTACGCAACTTCTCGCTGAGACAGGGTATGTAAGGCGCTGAAACATATTTCAGGACCGGATGTTCCCAGTCGTTCGACTGTAGCGAGTTGTAGTGCTTGTGGACTCTTTCTGATTTTATCCTCTGTATAAACCATAGAGGATAATTATTTATCCTCAAGATATGTGTTGCTTGTTTCAGCGCATCTTCACGTTTTTCAACACCTGACAGTTTAATTACACGGTCAATGAGAGCGATCGCCGTGTTTTTCTTATGTTGGAAGGGACTATGGGATGTATAGTCAAGGTACCTTCCATTTGACTGCTTTGGTAGCCAGGTAGTTGAAATGCTGTTTTCTTTTCTTTCTAACATCATGTCAAGAAATTTTATTTTCCCTTCCATTTCGACTTCAACAGTGAATTGAAGTCGATCATGGAAGCTGTTGAATGTGTCCACAAACTTTTGGATGTGTTCATTCTTAGCAACACACATGCAGTCATCTACATACCTTCGATACAGCCTCAAACTGATTTGCTCTTCCTCCAGTTTGTTCCTGCACTCCTGTTCCAGCTTTTCCAAAACCACGTTAGCAATTACTGGGGAAAGTTGAGATCCCATGGGTACGCCAAACGTTTGTGCATATACCTTTCCTTGGTATACAAAAAAAGTCGACTCCAGAACCAGCTTGACAGCGTCAATGAAACTCGTTTTGTCTATGTTGGTATGTTGTTCCACTTCCTCCCATCGCTCCTCAAGACATTCCAATGCAAAGTCTACTGGTACATTTGTGTACAGTGAGACCACATCCAACGAGAAAAGTATCTCCTCCTTGTTTGTCTGAAATCCCGTTATTTCCTCAGCAAAATCGAAACTGTTGCGAACATGGGACTCGGTTTTTCCAGTTATGTTTCCGAGTATGTCCGATAGGTACCGTGCAAACTCAAACTTCGGACGCTTAAGCACTTTCTGATATACAATCATCCTGTTAAGTCGCATTTTAAATCATATCGTTTAAATCACCATTGCAATCACTGAGTACAGTATTCATATTTGAACTACGTATTTAATACGTGCAGAATATTGCAAAAAATGTTTGCAATTTATGAAAATCTCCGGCTCTCAAACCTCGGACATCGACGGGGTTGGATTCATATTTCGGACACAAAGATTCAAACTTCGGACACCTGATTACACAGTAACGGGAAGAATTATTGAAAACTATTCTCACTGCACAGCTCCGACTGTCTTTTAATCATTTCGTCGCATTGTTTTAACATGTCTTATTAAAATGTAACTATACTAAAACAAGCAAAAACAATTAGTCCTTCCGTTCCAGCTTGACGAAACATTTCGATGAAATATTTCAGAAAATTTCCCATACGAATTCGAGCGTCCGAAGTTTTAGTGTGTCCGAATTTTGATTATTCACGGTACTTTGCAATGTTGTATGTCGCTGAACCAATTGTGGATACAACCGGTCGAAGGGGTCTGTTGTCCTTGTGAATTTTCGGAAGACCGTAGATCCTTGGTGGATGGCAGCTGGATTCCTTCAGTTATCTTTGAGTGCTACCGATGTATCCTTTGTTATGCCACTCGGTGAGTAGATTGTTGATACTTCTCAGAATTCTATTCGTCGGATTGGTTGTCAACTTTTTGTAGGTGTCCTCGTTGCTCAGAAGTTCTTCCATCTTACACTGGTACTCCTGTGTTTCCATGATGACAATCTTGTTGCCTTTGTCCGCTTTCGTGATGACCAGGTTTGGGTTATCCCTCAAAAATCGTTTGCTTTTGTTGACGTCCTTTTCTATCCATTCATTTGGTGAATGGCGCGGTTGTTTGTGATAATGGATGTGGTTGATCATCGCAAACGATTTTTGAGGGATAACCCAAATTGAATTTTCGACAAGGCCTAATCGACCAAACGACCTGTTAGAGCATATGGCTTTTTCAGCCAAATGACTAGTTTGGTCGTACCGTCAAACCGTTTTCCACATATGTCGAATTCGTTATTAAAAAGTTCCAACCTAAGTGCTGTCAAAGTGTTTTTTTATTCGCTCAGGTTGGAACTAGGTTCGCACTAGTTCCAACCCCAAAGCTGTCGGGTTCGCACTATGTTGTTTCACGGTTTCGCACCGGGTTCACCAATACAACTGTACTACAACTGTCAAAACCACGTGGGTGGGTGGGACTGGGCGGAATAAACAAGCAAAAGGGAGAAACGAAACTATCTGTTTATTAAAATAAAATGCGCGTTGAAAATCTTTTTTCGAGGAATTTTGTGATATTTGTTATTGTAGTTTAAAATGAAATTAATCCGGTAATGTTGTCTAGATTCAATTTTAAAAATAATTGTTAGGGAAGCTATGTATTCATAAGTTCATTCAGTTTTCCTCACAGATGATGTCCTAAATTAGGTCGGTGGATGGAATTATGTAGTTTGGGAATTCCCCTTGAAACCCGTTCACAAAATCCGCTAAAAATTGTCAGAAAAATATATTTGAGGAATACCAAATAGAATTATTTCTTATGCAGAATTTCTCTTTCGTGCGTTTCAAAATTTTCTTCGGGAATTCTGCCAGAAATTACTTCAGAAATTCTTTCAATAATTCTTTCTTGAATTTTTGGCGATATCTTTCAAGAATTCCTCCATATTTTTTCCAAGGGATCCTTTCGAGATGAATTCCTTTGAAAATTCCTCTAGGAATATCTTTGAATACTGTTCCAGGATTTTCTCTGGAAGTTGCTCCAGGAACTAATTTGGAAATTCCTACAATATAATTCCTTCAGGAAATCCTTCTAGAATACAGGAACTTACTCAAAGTATCCTTCAGGAATTGCTTCGCAAGTTTCGTACATAAATTCCCCCGGAAGTACCTTGAGCCATTCCTCCGGGATATTCTTGAAAATTGAAAATGCACGGGGCCCAAAATCCGGCGGAAAATTTTCCCGAGGTGTGAGGCTACCTTTATCAGGAGAGGTAGCGAGGAAAAAAATTTAGCGAATCCTGGAAAATTTTTATTACATGCTTCTGAGTGTTCTCCGAAAAAAACACTTTTGCAGAAATAGATGAATTTACGGAAATACGGAAAATACGGAATTCTTGGTATAAAAATGTGAACAGGATTATTGAATGTAATTAAATAGGGGAACTGTTCCGAACTCCATCTCACTGAATATATTCATCTCAACGGGAAACAAAGAAATGCAGCACCAATTTCGTCGCTTCTTTTTGTCAACATTTGTGCTCACTGCTGAGAAAAATCCCAAAAATAATATACAATCCAAATTCCTTTCCATTGCTTTGTTTTTGATGGAATGAATATCGGAGCCATGAGATGAATTCCAGGAGCAGTTTCCCTGTTTATATCCACCCAAAAGTAAATTCCACTATCCGCAAAAATCAGTTCACCCACATAAACATATATCATGATCTGATTAGTCAACGCCAACGCACTGCCAGTGCACTGGATGTCCTGGATCATATGTTTCGAATCAAAATAAACACGATGCTACGCACACCAACATATCCAATGACAGATGGAACTGAAAATGTTTTTTTATTTAGGGTTCGGGTTGGCACTGACCCAGGTTTAAAAACGAATTCGACAATAGTAACCGGCATAGAAAAACTTCTAAACAATTTCCCGTCATTCATTTCCTGTTGAAAATTCGAAAAACTTGGAAGAATCTCCCAGGACAGTTCATTAGATTTTCCGGCGAAATAAATAGATTGTTTTAACAATATCCTGGAAAAAAGTTTTACGTGGCAAACGTAATAAATAAATCGCCAAGCCTTCGCTGACCAAAATTATGACAAAGGCCGCCGCCGACGATTTTCGGATCGGAGCTGACCTCTAACGGTAGTCAGAACCCATGAACGGACCAACGAGATATTTTATTAGATTTTATATAACTAGAATAAAGATTTTTTGAGTAAAAGTTAAGTTTTCTGCGACAACAAAAAATGGCTCGATTATCCGGAGGGTTAGATTATCCGGAGTAATTTTTTTTGTCAACACTCCGGATAATCGAGTTCGGCCTGTATTGCTGCAAAGCTCTTGAAGCATAGATTTTTCTATAGTCAACATAATTTTGACAAAAATGACACTCACAACCCTTTGGTTCTAATCCCCTCATTTAATAAGTGCTAAATGAACACTAAGCTGCGAGGTGGCAATGTCTCATGGGGGGATGTGATGCGCCACAATTTTCTTGCAAAACCAAACTATTGAGTGGTTGCTGTTAGTAATTCGAAAGACACAGGAGGTGTCGAGCCAAGACGAGTTTTTTAGCAGAGTAGCATCAGTAGCAGTCAAGTGAAACTTTCTCCCGAGATTCTTATTTGGCTTTGCTGATGTTTGTGATTAGGAAGACGCATGAAAATAGACCTAACGTTTTCTTTAATCGATTTCGATACTTTTTTTATATTTTCTATGCAATTAGGATAATTGATGAATAGACAGTATTGATTATGTTCTTCTAGAGGTTTTTGCTGTTTTGAATATAATAAACCTGCGAAATAGGAATTGAAATTGTGAGGATTTCTTTTAGATAAGCATTTTCTCAATGTTTACGTTTTGGAAATAGGCCATTTTAAAAATGTTAAGTGAGAATTATCAATGTGGTTAAACAAAAGTATTTTTTTCAATTTCTTTTCCCTTTTTCTACTTTCCTCGGGTTGAAAAAATTATGTTGCGGGTCTGCTCTTCCTGGGTCTGGGTTCCGTTTCTTCGGGGTGTTTCGAGCATAGAGAGATTCAAAATATCCAACCGGCGGGTAGTGAAACCCAGTGCTCGATTGGTGGTGTTTTTCTCTCCCGCAGTACCGTTGTCGAATGTAGATTTGCTATCACTGAGACTGTGCTGGAGTTCCCATTCATTAGTTTCTGGTAACAATGCATCTAACGGAAGTAGTCGCTAGACCTTCAGACCTTTTCCCATAAGTATATTTACACGAGGTGCGTTGCTGCAAATGAGTTATCTGACTTAAAAGATTTCCCACATTTGCCGTGTTGTACTTTTTACAACAGTTCGAGTCCCGGAAAGTTAAGAAATTGGGAGATGAGAAATAATGAATAAGAAGTTTAAAATTAGGCATATTATTCATCTCACTTGTCACTGCTCGTTTTTCACTTCTTATTTCTCAATTTGCTTAAAAAAAATTAAGAATGAAACGTGCGATGTCTCATTTTCCACTTCCCAATTTCTCATTCGGGAAAATCCATAAAGAACGTCACGCAAAAATGGCGATTTTCAACCTCCCTCCTCCCTTTGTCACGCTTTTTGTATTGAATCTCTAAAATTTGTGTAAGAATCGTCACGCTGCTCTGAACCCTCTTCCCCCAAAAGCGTAACTTACTTTGTGGATGGCCCCTTCTCAATTTTCACAGCGCGAAGTGAGGAGTGGAAATGAGAAAGAAGAGGTGAGGAGTAAGAATTGAGATATAGACGGTGAAAAAAGATATGTGAAAAGTAAGAAGAGAGACATCCCACCTCTAACTCATTATTTATCACTAATGAGAAGTGATAAGTAACGTCGATTTTCTTATCAATCTTTAATACTCACTTCGCACTTTTTATACATGTTATTAGAAGTGAGACGTCTTACATCTCGCTTCGCACTCATCATTTCTCATTTCTCACTTTTCACAGTAGAAATAAAAAAATAGGAGTGAGAAGTGAGTAGCTACAGTGAGTGAGTGAGTGAGTGAGTGAGAAAAAAATGCTACACGTATGGAATTAATGATAAAGCCAAAAAGCCATAATTATGTCCAACTAAAACGTGTCTTTTCAATAAATAACAATTCTTAAATGAAACCAGACTGGGGGGCCAAAAATATCCTTAGTCGAATCGCTAGAAATCAAAATTTTGATCCTCAAACATGATTATTTTGTGTGAAAAAACGAGCAATGGGTAATGTTTTCAACATAACCGCGAGTAGACGTAGGACTTGTATAGACGTAGCGTATTTACATTTAACTTCCCACTTTTGGATCTATGGAGTTTGATTATAGTATTGATATTGTAAACGACAACTTCCATGCTGTGTAGAATTATTAGCAATTTGTTTATTCAAAACTTCTGGAAATGAAACTAATAACTAAATACATAATTAGAATTGCTTTGTTTCTAACTATTAAGCCCTTATTTACTCAAGCAAATGTAGGACATTTATATATTTCTCATTGATGATAGTATTCGAAGTTTAAGAATTCTATTTATAAAATTTTCAGACTTGGGCAAAACGTGCTATTTCAGGGGAACTGTCCCGTTTTCCAAACAAAGAAATACAGCACCAATTTCATTTCTTCTTTTTGCTAACATGCGTGCTTACTGCTGAAAAAAATGACAACAATAAGAAACAAGTCAAAGAGCAGTAACCCTACTAAAATAGAGGAGGTACTGCTATTACATCAACGAAAAATTATTCAATGTTTTGATTCCAAACTCCGAGTCTACGTCAAATTTAATAATACAATTTCTCAAAAAATGAAAAACAAAGAATAAGATAAACTTTTAAATATTCTTCTGGAAATTATTTTTTTGCGGACTTTTTAAAAAGATTTACATGTAATACATTTACATGTAATGACATGACTCGTACCCATCCCGGGATCATGTGGATTATGAAACCAATCACTTTTCGTGGATGAGCAGACCAAATCTCACTTATTTTCTTCTTCTCCATCCACCACCGCTGCCCTCGCTGCCTCAGCCATCATCGGCCTCTAGCCGGGAGCAGTGAGCGATGCGATGGGCGATTGCATTCATTGAAACCGACACCACTGCATCCGACCATCATCAAGCACAGAATGACAAAAAAATGCGCCCACTTCTTTCATGCATATTCGCAGACCCACCGGCAGTTCTACCGCTGGTGACGGCATGCTGTCGCTGTGTAGGTAAACAGCAAACGAACGAACGAAACAAAAAATGCGCGAGCAAAAAGCACGTCAGTACGCGCCGCTGTCACAAATTGTAATGACTCGCTCAGGGCAGGCACTGCTTTTTTTATACACAAAGAAAATCTTCCGGTAGACCCGAAGGCCCGTGACATACCGCATTCTGATGTCCGTGTTAGGAATGCAAGGGATTGGTTACATATGAAATTTTTACTGGCTTAGACAAGAATTGAAATTTTTAATAGCTTATCGTTAATAATCTTAAGTTTCAATGAAATAGGCAAAATAGTGGAGAGTGTCCGAGTCGATTGATATATAAATCTTAAAAAATCCATCGAAAGATAAAGGCGCTAGTAACGTTCAAAATCTTCCCTTCCAGCGTAACGCTTTCGATTTCCTAAAATCTAAATGACACCCAGTATAGTAAAGAAAGACGCAAGTCCTACGTCAAAACAACGATGTTGTTATAATTATTTCCGGGAGTGTATTTGATACGCTCCCATTGCTTAGCGATTGAAGCCATTAGGCGTTGGACCTAGAAACACCCACCTTCAATATTTTAAAATTGTATAATCAATCCAGTTGCACAGACAACAACAATTTTAGTTTCTATATTACAGCGTTATTTTATGATTTTACTTTCTCGAATCCCAAAGCTTGATAACCTCTCATATACTGTAAATTATCAGAGAATTTTGTAAAAAGATCTAACAACAATTTTGCATGCATTATATATTAATTTTTATAACATTTTGTGTGTGTCGAACTGTATGAAAAACTTACATCCACATCCACTAGTGTGAAAGGCACATAGAGATCATTTTTGAAAGAAAGCATTGTAGTATCATAGTGTCATTGTTGATGGTTAATTTCATTTAATCATACAAATAAGGCAGATTACATCGATCAGTCACAATTTGACCGTATAATTTACGGAAAATCAGCTGCTCACAATGTCCACCAACAAGCTTTCTTCATGTAATGTACGGATGGCATATTTGTCGGTCATACTATCCACGACACGACGGAAACTAGCGCACGCGTCATATTGGTGTGTCCAAACACAAAACCACCCTCAGTTCCTTTACACGCACCCCCCACATGACACCGTTACCAGTTCGGACAGAATCCTACACAAACCGCATCACTGTTCATCGTCCTTATATGTTCTTCCCCTCACACCCCCCAGATTACTACGAAGGGTAAGCTGCGTGCGCTTTTGTCCAAAAACTTTCTTCGGATGTGGCGCAATGTCGGCGTGATGTTGTTCATCTTCGCGTTACCAGTGATGCAGGTCATCCTGTTCTGTTTGGCAATTGGACGAGATCCGACCAATCTTCGAATGGCTATAGTGAATCAGGAAATGAATACCACCAACGGCGATTGTATGTTTGATGCTGGCTGCAGCTTCACCAACCTGTCGTGCCGCTACATGAGCCATCTCAATTCGACGATAGTGAAAAATTACTATCCGGATTTGGACTCGGCGCTAGGAGCGGTTCGAACCGGTGATGCGTGGGGTGCTCTTTATTTTACGGATAACTTCACCGATGCTTTGGTTGCGAGAATTGCCTTGGGTAAGCAGAGATTAATGGAAAGAAAATAATTAAGCTTGTACACTACCGATAATTGCCCATTTTAGGTCGCGATGCCGATGATGAAACGCTGGATCAATCGGAAATCCGTGTATGGCTTGACATGTCCAACCAACAGATTGGTATCATGTTGAACAGAGATCTGCAAGTGGCTTATCGCGAGTTTGCTCAAGAGCTGCTTCGTGTTTGTGACAACAATCCAAAGCTTGGAGATGTTCCGATCCAGTTCAAAGACCCCATTTATGGAACCAACGACCCCTCCTTCACGGATTTCGTGGCACCTGGCGTTATCTTAACGTAAGAGTCATAATTTTTGTAATTATAAATGAATATTTTTTTACGATTTGGACTAATTTTAGGATCGTATTCTTCTTGGCCGTTGCCCTAACATCGTCTGCACTGATCATTGAGAGAACTGAAGGTCTTCTGGATCGTTCTTGGGTAGCTGGTGTTACGCCGTTCGAGATTCTTTTCTCGCACGTTGTTACGCAGTTCGTAGTTATGTGCGGACAAACAGCGCTGGTACTTGTCTTCATGATCGTCGTGTTCGGGGTAACCAACAACGGAGACATTGTTTGGATCGTGATGCTGACCATTCTGCAAGGCTTGTGTGGCATGTGCTTCGGATTCGTAATTTCTGCCATCTGTGAGCTGGAGAGAAACGCAATTCAGTTGGCGTTAGGCTCATTCTACCCAACGTTGCTGCTATCTGGAGTCATCTGGCCAATCGAAGGCATGCCTTTAGTGTTGCGTTACGTGTCCCTGTGTCTGCCATTAACACTGGCCACATCGTCCCTGCGATCGATTCTGACACGCGGTTGGAGCATATTAGATGAGGATGTATATTTGGGATTCGCGTCCACCATTGCCTGGATTGTAATCTTCTTGGTGGTAACGCTGCTTGTACTTAGATTTAAGCGAGGCTAAGTTTATAGTGTGAGGATTTTATACTTAGTGATCATTAATTTATATGAGAGCGCATGCATACACGCATACAATCATTGGATCTGTGTGTTCGTTTTCCGTAATTTAATGCATCGATTTTCGCATTTCAAGTGGTGGAAATACGTGAATCTCATCGCTGTAAACCGTTCGGGCCGAACTTTGCTAAACATCACTTTGGAATCTAGTCCTCTAATTATGTACACCCTAGAACGGGAATGTTTTTACCAAAAGAACAAACTATCGGCTCGGTGTGTACATCTTGACACCACAGACTACGAACCGTTTTCCAAAAGTAATACATCTTTCGCATGGTTCGATCCGCCTTTTTTAGAAAATAAAACGAAGTGCAATCATTTTACATTACGACGACAAATTGATAGTGCAAGTAATGAAACGTTTGTTAGCGTTGCGTTACGGGTCAAGTTTCAGTTTATGGTTGCATCATCAGTCAGCACTCTTTCCTGTTATATTATTTGCACATGGAAATAAAAAACCTCTTTTTAAAGTCCTTCATATTTTCAACGGTTTTGTTATAAAGCTTGGTAATTACGTTTAACATACTTTTGTGGAGAGGTATAATACAACAACTCTCTTGCTATTGATTATGTTATCATAACATGCAACTGAATCTAATTTGCTCAATTTTGCTCGTTAGTTACTATTGTTTAGCTATCCAAAAATTAAATAAAAATGCATCGGAAAACAGAATTTCTGAGCCACTTCTACATGTCTTGTGTCATAAAACAAAGCGGAAAATGGTAATAAGATTCATTTGAAGCTTGCTTAGTGGAATGTTTTCTTAGGCTTAAAACACGGTTTAAAACTATTTTATTTAACTCCACTGCATGATTGTCATCTCTACTGCAACGTTTAAATTGACGCTTTAAGTCACTTTCAGTGCCTCGTTGAGTCAAAATAAGCGGAGCTGACGAATGACACACACGTTAATGGAATTATTTGAAATAGGTTCGAACGCGTGTTTTAGACTTGTGAAAAGTGATGTCATTGAAGTGTACTAACCCGCCAATCAGCTATCAATAGTTTCCATGCGAAGGAAAACAACAATTATTGAACTGTGATTATACATTTTTCTTTTTTATATTGCTCTTAGATTTTTTTATACGCTAACTTTAAAAAGGAAAATAGTAGGCGAAAGAACTTTTTAGGGAAAAAATAATTATGTAAGGCCAATCTGCAAAAATGAAACCATAGACTTAATAATGTAACACTTATAAATAGTCGAGTGTCCCGTCATTTCAGGGATTCTAGAAATAAAATAAACACACACATTGCAGCAAAAAAACGAAACGGCAATGAGTATGCTTAACATCTGGAGTAAAATCTAAAACATTTGTAATCTAGTTCTTTATTATTTGTGAAGGGTTTAAAATCAACATAAACCAAGCGCTAGAAGGCATCACTGCCATTTCGCTCTATCAATTCTATACCGTCCTTCCTTTCTCAGTTTGTGCGCTGTATTTCTCGAATATTAGTTGAAATGAATCAATGAGTGACGTGTGTAGAGTATGTAATTATTTTGGGACCTTACCTTAATGTTAACAGTGAATTTTTCCTGGCTGGAAAATCGAAATAAAGGGGGAATTGTAAAAAGAATCTTGTAAGCAGGAGAGTAAATAAAGTAATCTTGAATAAAACAACCAAATGGGTTTCTTATGAGCTAAGTGAGATGACAATGCCATGCACTGACTTCACGGTTTTTCGACACTTTTAGCAGATATCTTATTGCGAAAATTTTAATTGTTCAGTACATCTGTGGATGCAACTTTTGAATTCCATAGTTCTGTGTGAATAAAAAATGTAAGCGACTGCTCGCAATGCATATAAAAAAATAGAGTTAAATTGTATTATGCTGTGCATAACAAATGCACTACATTCTGTTATTGAAAAAAAAAAATACAATTTGCATTTTTTTTTCATTTTTTTTTATTTCTGTTTTCACTCATTTTTGCTTACAATAGGTACATCAAAGATATTATTGATCATTTAGTAATCTGAGTTCGATCAATTAGTAGTTTGTCAATAACTCACTCCAGAGGTTAAATTTAAAAATGAGTTGTATGGTGGACTTCTAGAGCAACAGTTTATCTTCAAATCTGCCTAACAGTTCGTTGTTTGAATTGCACTAATAACGAAGCTATATCGCTAGTAGCAGTAATTTATACTAAATGATTGAAAATTTCTTATCATTTAGTATGAGTTACAATCGCTACCGCTTTAACTCCTTCAATAGTAGAATTCGAACATCAACTTGTTGGGTAGAGTTTTGAAATTGAGCATCTGTTATAAGTTATTGACAAACTACTAAATGATCGAATGCAGATTACTAAATGATCGATAACATCCTTGGAATACATCGTAAATTGAGACATTGTCACATACCACCCGAACACTAATAAAGAAGAACTTCCACAGTTTTTGAGGACAATCCTCACGGAATTTAAAACTAAATTCACTCGCGCACAAGGGCACCCCTTCAAAACGGGAGCCACGCACAATTGTCATTTTTATTATTCCACGCATGCTGGAATATTAAAAATATGACAGTTGTGCGTGGTTCCCGTTTTGAAGAGGGTTCCCTTGAAAACGCGAATGCATTAAGTTTTGGATTCCGTGAGGATTGTCCTACGACAATTGGCTACGAAGTTCCTAAGCCAATTTACCATTTTTGTATTCCTTTATCATGAGACAAACATGGTAATATTCTTTATGCTCAAGAAATTCGCGAAATTTTTTAGACGGAACCAGAAATTGAACCCAGTCACCTTCAGCATGATCTTGCTTTTAGGTCACTCGTCATGGAATCCAAGTTTCAAAGTGCTCGCGTTTTCGGGGGCACACCACTCGATACGGAAGCAACGCACAACTGTCATTTTTATTATTTCACGCATGCTGCGACGCAGCAAAGCTAAATCAACAAAAATGACAGTTGTGCGCCGCCTCCGTATCGAGTGGTGTGCCCCCGAAAACGCGAGCACTTTGAAACTTGGATTCCGTGAGTGACCTTAAAGTCGCCCGTCTTATAGCTAGGATTGATTCCAAATTAAAGCTGTAGACTATTATAATCCACACATTAGTTTTTTCGGCGATCTTGATCAAAAATTGTTGCACAAAATTCAACTGTAGAGATGAACACAACAAACATAATTATGTTATGTTATCTATCTTGAACGAACGTGCCTGGATACGATCTCTCCAATCGCAACCTTTGCCGCCACTGATCAGCACTGAGGTCCGGCAAACGTCAACGCTAATGTGACCAGACGTCTCGCGTTTCGCGGGACGCTGCATTTTTCAACTTCGTTTTACAAATTATTTAGCCTTACAAATATTTTTCCAATTTTACTTGGGTCAAAATCTATGCGAAATGCACTTGGAGGACCATTTTCAAGCCAGTGACGCAATCCAGACAGGCGTCCCGTGTTTCGTAGGACGCTTGCTAGTCACATTAAGCAACGCGAAAGTACTGACCAAGGAAATATGCAATCCATTTGTGTCCAGGAAAACACACTTATTCTTCAAAAGTATACGGAGGTGTTCTAACGATTCATCGTTGGACGAACACATCACGAGTTGGTGGGTAGTAGAGTGGGGCGCAGCTGTATGGGAAAACGCAAACTTCGTCCGATCAAGTGAGATCAAGGTTTTTCTGAATCGTTTTAGGACCCCAATCAACTGTGAAAAATATGGGCTCGATTGGTTGCAACCTCGCATGCCGAGTCGCGTTTTAAATTTACATGGAGATTAGTATGGGAAAACGTACTTTTTTACATTTTTGCTCTTAGCGGCTTCAATTTATAATCAATCACGTGACTCGAAACGTTAGCAAATAGTCTGAAAGATGCCAAAAGACTTTGCCGAAGAAGGTACGTAGCTGGAAGGTCTACAAAAAATGTTATTACGTTTCGAAAATTGATTGTTTAAACCATATGCAAGAAATCGATGTTTCTGCCAGTACTACTGGACAACCTATGGTTATCGAAGGGCAAAACCCATCTTCCTTCTTGTCGGATTTTTTTCTTTGTGAAATAATTCCGGATAGCTCTTATTAGCTCTAAAGCCCTATAATATTAAATTATTGGTCTACGTAGTACGGCAGTGCTGGAAAAATAAACGATTTTTTGCATATGGTTTGAACACTCAATGTTCGAAACGTTTCAACTTTTTTCGTGGACGTTCCAGCAACGTGTCTTCTTCAGCAAAGTTTTTCGGCATTCTTTGGGTTATACTTTAACGCAATGTGCCACTTGGTTTACGATTAACTGAAACCTAGTAGAAATGCAAAAATATACGTTCTTCCATACTAATTGCCATACAAATTTCAACCGCGATGCGGAAAGCGAGGAAGCAACCAATCGGTCCCAAATTCTGCACAGTTGTTCAGGACAAAGAATGGCTTCGAAAAACCATTGATTTGAAAAAATGACCATGACGCCCCACTCTAGTGGGTAGTCGTGGACATCCGTTTGATGAAGAACGCTCCGTTGTAGACTCGTGGATCCTCACAGTTGAACGGGAATAAGAAAGCACAGGTAGATCGATCCACCGGCTTACAGAGTTTGGTATGGAACCGCTATGTCATATGCCCTAGCGCAGGTGAGCTTCGAGCGAGTTCTCCCTTGCTGTTTGCTCTACCAGCAATGACTACTTTAGATGTTTTCTATGTTCTGAAAACTCAGATGTGAATATGTACATTATGTGGAAGATTTTGATTTGAAAAATGTATTGAAGGTAACCACTTTTCTTCGATGGGACTCGAACTCACGACCATCAGTACGCTAGACTGGTGCTTTTAACCAACTAAGCTACGAAGGAACTCCGACGGCCTTCGCTACTAAATGAGCCCGAGATTCTTTAGATGCTTGGATCCGGCGACGACAGTGAAGCGATTTTCGTCATGGCCCATGGCCTGAATCAAACAATGATCTTGAACATTACTATTGAGTGCACCCACAATTTGCCAGAATGGATTATTACCAAAAAAAAAATCGCGAAACTATGGGATGAACTTTTGGAACTGGCCAGTTTTACGAATGTTCCGGAGAGCCATTTCGGCAGCATTTTAGGGTCACAGAAGACTTTCACTATTGGCTGCCCTCATAATTCGCCATGATGGATTGCCACGAAAAAATCGCGAAGCTCTGGGATGAACTTTGAAATTGGCCTTTTTACGGATGTTCCGGATCTCCCGGAGAAACATTTCTGGGGTATTTGAAGGTCGCAGAAGACAATTTGCCAGAATGAATGGTTCCTAAAAAATCACGAAGCTCTGGGACGAACTTTTGGAGTTGGTTATTTTTACGGATGTTCCGGATCTTACAGAGAGCTTTCCGATGACCGCTCAAGGGATAAAATAGCCAAGAAATGGCGCATACAAGATTGCTTATACAGTTGGGATCATCAGAGCACATATTTGCAAGCAATTTTATGTTTCATAGAACGATACTAGAAGATTAGGTGCCAGATTGAGAAGCTCAAACAGTACCTCTTTAGTACAGCTTTCCCGGGGACTAGAGAAGTCAATATGGAAGAATCGCCCCATTGTCTTATTCTAGAAAACTACAGCATTCGTTTGGTTCCTGAAGATCGAAAATTGGTTGAAATTTGAGTTTTTGTGATCGTGATGAAATCTTGGGTCCAAATGGATCCCAATGCACAATGTGTAACTTTTTTCTAATGCATAAAATCACTTAAATAAAGTAAATGAAAAACGAGCAATGGGTAATGTTTTAAAGATAACCGCGAGTAGACGTAGGACTTGTATAAACGTAACGTATTAAAATTTAACTTTTTAATTTATGGGGTTTGAATATAGGTATTCGGGTGGTTCAAAAAATTGATTTTACTCTACAGCGCTAATCTGATTCTTCATCATATTCTGAGTGTCCTCTGAAAATATGACCTCATTTGGATCAAAACTGATTTAGCACAAGCCGTTTCAAGTGTGCATGTAAATTAGTATGGGAAAATGTATTTTTTCATTATACTGATAATGACGTATCCTCATTAAGTGCAGGTTAAAAGAAAACCTACATAGCTAAAAGGAATACTCAACAGCTTTTAATCAGCGAAAACCGCATCTTAATCAATCGTTCCAATAATTAGTAATCGAATTTAATCTATACCGTGTTCATCTGGAGCTAATTGCTTAACTCCTCAACAGGCAGCAATGCTGCTCGTGGCGCGAAAGATAGCACACACAAATTCAGGCTACTATGTTGCACTGCACATTTCAGTGATGCTCTCAAAGAAGTTTAACGATCATGACTAAAGATTCGCAACATGTCTCAAAACCGATTACTAATTATTGGGGCGATTAATCAACATGCGGTTTTCCATGAAAAAATAAAAAATTTCCACAAAATGAAAAATAAAAGCAATAAATAAATAAGGAAATTTCCATAAGGAAATATAAAAAAGCAATCAAACTGTGCTTTTTTCCATAGATGACTCCTTCTTTAAAAGAATTTAAAGTTCATGTAAAATTTCATCAGCTTTACTGCTTTCTTGTATTTTTTTATGGAAATTTTCTTATTTTTTTGCTCTTTATTGATTATTTTGTGGAAATTTTTTATTTGTTTATGAAAAAAAAAATTATTTTGTGGAAATTTTTTTAATTGTTTATTGCTAATATTGATTTATTTATGGAAATTTTGTATTTTTTTCGTGGAAAATATTCATTTCTTTATGGAAAATTCTTCTTTTATAATTGATATTTTTGCTTTTAAAAGTGCTTATTTATTTTTGTTTGTGGAAAATTCTTAATTGTTTATGGAAATTTTGTTTTATTTGTGGACATTTTTATTTTTATTTATTTATTGCTCTTACTAAAGACTACTACTAATTACTACTTTATTGGCAATTTCCTAATTGTTTATGGAAAATTTCTAATTTTTAATGGAAATTTTATTTTGCTGCCATTTCTTCACAGTAAATTATTCAATGCAATTATATTATTTGACAAAGAATTTCAAATATGAACACCGAAACATTTTTACCACCAAATTATTCGTAATAACGACATGAATATTCATGAAAGGTTACCTGATTTCTGATAAAGTACGATATCAACTCAATAATGATATATTTTAACAAATAATTTCATAGATGATCACCGCTGTACCTTCATCCCTTTTTGTTCATCGATTCACACCGCTGAATATCAAAATATCGATTGGTATTTTGGCGTTTGTTTATAACTCCGGAAGTTTATATTTTCGAAAAAAAAATGGATTGAATGGAACGACATTCACTTTTTAATTATGATGATTGCCTTGTTGTTATGATGAACCATTTCACAAGAAAAGTACTTGTAATTGATGTTTTGGGGTAAGGTAAAAGGAATTGGTTTTAACACTTTATTGAAGTGATTTTTCAACAATTATAGCGAGTTCATCACTTAGGTAGAACGAATAGAAAAATGGTGTGTAAGTTGGAAAATAACTCCCCTACATATTAATTATATTCGAAATAAAATTATATGGCACAGAACGTTAATGTAATTTAGCTACTCCCAATCAGAACTACATTGTGGTGTGGTCTTAATTAAGATCTCTGTGCAAAGGTTCTCCATTATTTGTTCTTCCAGTTTCGATTCACGATCACGATTACGCAAATTAATAAATAAAAAGAAAACTCTCGATGATTCTCTGAGGAATCGTAAAGTTTTTTTTGTCGAAAATACCGTTCGCAATGTTTTGAAATAACGGTAAGACTGCGGAAGTTTTGAAGATGAATACTTCTTTGTTTTCGATATCGACTCTTCACAAGTTTAAATAAATATGTGTGCGTCATAAAAGAATGATGGACTTTAGTCTAATTAGTCATTCATTTTTCAACCGCTGATAGGCTAATAGTGCTGTTCAATGAGCAGCTCGAAGTTGTTCCCGTCCTGCTCGTTTTTTTGTCAACAAATGTACATTGGACAGCATTATTAAGTCGTTAATTTTCAACCGATTTGTTTCCTTCCAATCGATTTTCGTAAGATTTTTTTTGTCGTTGATTTGCTGTGAAGCGTTACGGAACCGAAGACATGTTTTATAATACAATTGTTCATGATTCTTACACAATAATGTTAGTTTTGGGGAACCGAAAGACTTCCAGTTTGGTCACACACAGTAAACTCAGATCACTGGAGTCGGTAAAATTTTACCGGGTTTTCAAACAGCTGAACGTTCGGTAATGAGCCCGGTAATTTTTTTGATTACCGAACGCTCAGTAAATGAAAATTAATCTGAACTGTCAAAAATTGCAGTTTGTTCGGTAAAAAATTGACGATGTTATCAGTAATTTTACTAACGGATATGTCAATAAAATTACAGGACGTCGGTAAAACATTAACATTACTTTCGGTAAAATTTTATTCATTTTACGGATGGATCAGTAAATAGATTAAAGATTTTTTTTTGGAAAAGGGAAAAGAATGTAAAAATGAAGACAAAAAATACATTGTCATATTTGAGAAATCATGAGTTACTTTTTGCCCTCCAAACATCAATTGGAATTATGTATTTTTTTTTTCGATATTTTTGTTATATTTAACTGCCCCATTTCCAATTAGTTATCACTGAAAGTTTTTTCCTTCATCGCATCAGTTTAATTGATTATTTATATTTTCAGTTACAGTCTCAAGCATACTGATCCCATATGCAATTTTTGTGCGATGCTTTTCTTGTTATACTGGCGGTCAACAAAACTATATTCATCAGTAGACTTCACAACTAGAATGGATTCTAGCCGAACCATGAAGTCTAACAACAAAATAATTCGTTTTCACAAAATAACTTGTGAACGCCAGCACAAACAGAATTGCATAGTTTAAAACGATATGAGACCACTATGCTTATCACATCACAGAAAAATCGCGAATTGAAAAGTAATGCAAGTGGCGTCTGTTTCTTTTCTATTTAGTTTCAATTGTTTGTTAACAGTTGTCTCCGGTAATTTTTCAAGTATTATTGATGAAATGTTCGGTAAAGTTATATGTTTTACTGTCAGTACCAGTAGTTTATTACCGAACAGCCTATAAACTAGTGAATTGCCGAAAAATTCAGTAATTTCTTCACGGTGTACAGTAATATTTTTTTCCATTTACTGAGTCATCGGTTAAAATATTAATTTTGACAGTAGTTTTACAATTATCTCAGTAAAATCATGATTTACCGAACTAAAACTGTAAAAATAATTACCGAACAGCGAAGTCCTTGTTTAGTGTGCAGTTGTGTCAATTACAGTCGCGATTCGCTGGTTTGGCCACAACCTGGACCCAACTAACGAATTCGGTTTATCAGTTGGGTCAACTGACAGTCATTTGAACACGTGTATTTCGACTTGAACACCACAAATGATGTCTAGTAACGCCCAAACCCATTTTGTGTTTACATTGAATTTTGACGTAAGGTTGCTTTTTAGTTGGACCATGGCCCAACCAACTAAAAAGTTACCCAAATATTAAAATCCCAACCAGTGAATCCCGACTGTAAATGCTTCCAATCATTTGGAGGAGCGAACTCGTTGGATAGTCTATTAAATTAGATTTTAGAGTTGCTTCGTATTCTACTTCGACAGTTCGTACAGCCTATCACAATGTCCATTGAATTTTTTTCTTCGGAAAACCGCTTCTGTTACCGTTTGCTACCACTTCCATTAGGGAACACAATTTAAGTTAAGAGTTAAATAATATTTGATTAACTCCTTATTATACCTGGGATGTGAAACAAAACACACCTCCGTCTTCTGAAACATATTTCTTGTCTACTGATTGCGTGGAGTGTCATATCGACGGATTCGGACTCAAAATATAAAAATGGTCAGAAACGGTGTTTTACATTATTGACTAAAAAAAAGGAAACTTCAACATTTCTGTAAATATTTCGAGTTTTATGGATCTTTTTGCATGTTTTGTTACAAATGGATGAGCAAGAAAACTTTAAATAAATGAAAACCTGAATGATGACCTTTATAGCATTTTCCGTAATTTGTCATCATAATGTCAAAAACGAAAATTGTTGAGTTGTGCACGAAACCGTCGATATCTCCTGTACTTCTTATGTTCTCTATACAATGTGCAGTGTGCACCCTTTTAGAACGAGTTTCACAGTTTGATTGCATTAAGCTTTTTTTTGTTCAACAACGGTCGTTTCAAATATTGGTAGAGGATATTTAACATAATTTTCTGCTTTTTACAGTTTTCAAGCAAATTATCAGTATCGATACTCCCCATTTATTAAAAATTTTCATTATTAGGAAAATTATTTTGAGCTTTTTAGTGGAATGTCTTCACTTGTCATAAGACGAGTTTGTACAATTCTATTGAATTCCACCACCTAATTGTATCTTGACAGATACGTATTTCGACCTCAACAGTAAGGCCGTCTTCAGTGTCTCGTACTTGACTAGACTCAAGTACGAGACACTGAAGACGGCCTTACTGTTGAGGTCGAAATACGTATCAGTCAAGATACAATTAAGTGGTGGAATTCAATGAGATTGTACAAACTCGTCTTATGACAAGGGAAAAAAGGGAAAAAATTTCAGCTAGGTCTGCGAAGACACTTCATGACAGCTAAAAGTTTGATCTGCACTGACGTTCATATTTTTTGAATTTGCATCCCCCTCCCAGCTCAGAACACGATAAAGAATCAGATGAGCACTGTGGAGCAAAATCGATTTTTGAACCACCCCAATAGATATTGATATTGGAAACGACAACTTCCATGCTGTGTAAAATTGCGATACGATGGGTGATTGCATCAATCGCAAAATCACTGTATCCGACCCGACCTTCATCAAGCATAGAATGACAAAAAATGCGCCCTCTTCTTTCATGAATATTCGCAGACTCATCGACAGCTATCCCGCTGGCAACTGCATGCTGTATGCGTAAACACAGCGAACGAACGAGAGAAATAAATGCACGAGAAAGAAAGACGGGGAGGGGGGGCGTACAGTAGTTGTCTACACGTCTGACTCTAAATCAGATGGTCATGGGTTCGATTCCCACCCCTTCCACACCCTTTAATATTTATGCATGACTATAAACGAATGGAAAAGTCTACGGACGTAAAATCAAAACAAATACTCATCATTGTAAGACTCATTTAAGAAACATAAAAACATGTCGATAAAGAAGATCGCAAACAATGATTGTAAACTCCACCGGAGTATAAAGTAGAGATAGGTGGACATATGGCCTGCGATGCCGGTTCAATTAGGTGGGTGTGTGCACAAAAGAAAGCACCACCCAAAACAGAAATAAGAAGAAGAAGAAGAAGAGAAAAAGCACGTTCGTAGGCGCTGCTGTCAAACTGAAATGACTCTCACACGGCAGTCACTGTTTCTTTTATACACAAAGAAAATCATGCGGTAGACCCGAGGGCCCGTGACTTTCATCATTCTGATGTCCGTGTTAGGAATGCACGGGATTAGTTACATATGAAATTTTTACTGGCTTTGACAAGAATGAATCGCCTACTTTGAGCGTGCTTACAGCGGCACACGAGGAGTTAACTTTCGGAAATCAGTATGGCGAAAGGCATCTAAGGTTTAATATCTAAACAATAAGCACCTTAATCGAAAAAATATTTGGTAGGCGTATTAGCGATCACCTTCCTACATAACTGGTATCAAATAGTTTTTCGTGAAAAGTTCCTACTGTAGAGAAAACCCGCGTTAGATGTCTTTCGTCATACAAACTTCAGGTGGTTAACTCATGCTGGCTATTTTTATATATACAATAGTGCCAGGATGCTGGCAGCGGCGGGTAGGAAAACAAGCACTAAATGTGATTAATTGAACCTTTCAATAGCTTATCGTTAATAAACTTAAGTTTCAATGAAAATGGCAAATTGCTGGACAGTGTCGGAGTCGATTGATAAATAAATCTTCAAATCCATCGAAAGGTAAAGGCGTTAGTAACGATCGAAATCTACCCTTCGAGCGTAACGCTCTCGATTTCCTTAAATTTAAATGACACTCAGTATAGTGAAGAAAGACGTAAGTCCCACGTCAAAATATGGCCTGAACGCAGAGTCATGACTCAAACGACCCCGTCTTTGTCCGGGTGCAACTTAACGTTGTCCTCCCTTATGTCGACGATAACATGGGGTTCACCTCAACGGAGTCCTTGCAGTCTTTTGTTGCCCGTGACAACAGCTGTTGTAGGAACTCCGGGTACCAGAGGGCCCAGATGTTCTGAGGATGCCTCTGGAACACGCCGTAAGCATCCAAACGGCTCCCAGGAATCCCACGTTAATTGGAATCGAGTATCGCTTGAAGGTTGGGCTCGATGAGAAAGTGTCCTGTCCTGTGGGTTTTGCGTACTGGTTTCAAAAGGCGCTTCTAAAACTGGAGTAGCGTGTGAATAGATTGTCGTGGAATTTGTTCTGTACTGCGTTCTTCGTAACGAGTGACACAATGCGCTGAAAGTTTCTGCTTCTTCGTCGGTGTGAGAATGAAATTCAACCAGTGATCTATATCGAGTGACTACCAGATTGGGCAGTTCCACCAGCGCAAGCACCGCAATAAGTCGACTGGACTAAGTATTCGTGTTCCTATCGACTGACGTACGTCGAGCGCTGGATTTGTTGCACTAGGTTTGCTATGAAAGCCTTTCAGCTCGGAAGAGATCGTAGCCAATGAAGAACGGTAGTAGAGTTCTTCCAGAAACAATCTTTAAAGTGAAAATTACTTTCTCGAATTGCCGTATAGTGCGTCGCTTCTTGGCTCCCATTATTGCGTGGAATCTGTTGCAGTGTCCTTATTGCAAGATAAGGGACATATGTGGTTCTGTGAGTCATCGTCTGCACCTCATAAGTGGAAATAGAATCGTTTAGATTCGTCCAGAAGCGTATTCACAGGATCATTTGCGATCCACATGTTTGCATGGGCATTTCGTCTCAGATTTCGAAAACTATCATCTTTAAGTGATCTAAATTATTTGCCTCGTTCATCTTCGACATAATATATACCCAAACACAAAAGTTCGAATTCGATAAAAATTGTCTCTATACAAGGCTTGGAATATATTTTCCGCGTGTAAAGGTACATCGTCTTAGTTCCGTAGTGGCTCTCTTATTCGCCCCCTCGAGCGCAATATTGAACAGTAAATTCAAGAGGGCATTACCCTGTTTCTATCCATCTAAGGTTACAAATGATGTCAAAATTTCATCCGCAACCCTCACACTTGATTTCGATCCGTCCAACGTAACACGAATTCGTTTCACTGAATCATGCTTTGAAATCAATAAACAAATGATGTGTCTGCAAGTTGTAAGTCCCGGAATTTGCCAAGAAGTCGTTTAAGGGTAAACATTTGATCCGTCGTTGATCGGCCCAAAACCCTGCCTGGTACTCGCCGACGAAGGACTCTTTACGCGGTCTCAAACTGTTGAATAAAATACGGGACATAATTTTGTACGCTGAATTAAGTAATGTTTATTGTGTTCACCGATGCACCGTCACTTCGTTTAACAAAGTCTCGAAGTGATCCTTCCACCTGGCAGCCACTTCGGTCTTATCTGTCAAATTCCTTTCTTGTTCATTGCACATGGCGAAAGATGGCGCTGTTTTCCTCCGCACGTCATTGTCAGTCTCATAAAATCTGCGCATATCGTTCTGCTCTGATATTCTTTTCTGCGCCTCACTAATCACTTGTTCTTCATACTGTTTTTTCTTCCTGCGGTGGGCTCGATTTTCGGCTGCTCTTGCTTCCTTGTACCGATCTCTATTCGATCGGGTATTCGATTCCCATATACACTAGCGCCACCAAGCGGATGGGTTCTGAAATATATTTTTTCCTGTTCGGATGTGCCACTGCGACCAGGTATTAGATGTAGCGTTACTCGTATCCTTAGTGTATGAGTGCATGTCGAATTACTTCATTATTATTGATACTTTCGATACAATTCTTGTTTGGTTATTTAGACCCTTCCCAGAGAGCAATCCCATTGAAGGGCGCGCCCCTCTTTAATAGGAAATCACTTCTTTCTTAAGAAAACAGAACAGTAATACTGTTGTTTAGCCATGCATCGGAACTCTAGCCACATCTTTGTCTTGCTCCTAGAATATCACCAGTAAAACTTTGAAAACCCGAGATTTTGTTCTATCGACAAGACCATTTCAAGCTAAAGAATTTGTATATAGAATTTAATAGAAAATAAGAATTTCCGTTTCCTGTAACAAATTTATAGAAGACGGCAAATTTCGAAATATTACGGATTCCACAATGACTAACCCAACAAGTATTCCAATATACACTAGCAACATCAAGCGAATGAGCTCCAACATAATAAGATCTGCGATAGTTTCGTAGATTCCGTTGAAGTAGAAAACGGCAACTTTCTAAATCTTACGGATTCCTCAATAATTAACCCAACGAGTATTCTCATATACACTAGCGCCGCTAAACAACAGATTTGTTTTGACCTCTGGAACAAATTTGTTTCCGGATTCCAACATATTTTAATTTTAGTCAGCATGAACATCAAGCTGGTCAGCACTAACCACACAATTTGTATGAAAATCACGACTTGCTTCCACGTTTTGAGGTACCGAGAGGTCTCAACGTCTTAAACAAGACTTAGCGGACGGGAAACCTGGTGAGTCCCAAATCGGTTCACTAACGGCTGAGATATAACGATTTGAAAATAGCGTTCCGTCATTTTTCTAGGCTTGATCGTTCGTGTAAGTAAAACCTATCTTGCTCGGATGAGTGTTAATAAGTAATCAGTTCGTTCTGTTCCTTTTTTGGATTGTTGTATTCCATCAAATCCCGTGCAATTGTTTTTCACTTGAATGCTATTCTATTCCAACGGCAAATAGATCACAACGAAGGGTAAGATGCGTGCGCTACTGACAAAAAATTACCTGAAAATGTGGCGAAACGTTGGCATCATGTTGTTCATCTTCGCACTGCCGGTGATGCAGGTCATCCTGTTCTGTTTGGCAATCGGTCGAGATCCGGCCAATCTACGAATGGCTATCGTGAACGAGGAAATGAACATCACCAATGGAGACTGCATTTTCAACGCTGGATGTAGCTTCAGCAACCTGTCATGTCGATACATAAGCCATCTCAACTCGACGATAGTGAAAAATTACTATCCGGACTTGGACTCGGCACTAGGAGCGGTTAAGTCCGGCGATGCGTGGGGTGCACTCTATTTCACAGATAACTTCACCGATGCTTTGGTTGCTAGAATTGCCTTAGGTAAGCAAGGGTTATTGGGGCAGCATTGTTGAAATATCTTTCCTACTGTTTTTTCTTCTTTTATTGGATCATTGCAGGTCGAGACGCTGACGATGAAACGCTGGAACAATCGGAAATTCGTGTGTGGCTCGACATGTCCAACCAACAGATAGGTGTCATGCTGAACAGAGATTTGCAAGTGGCGTATCGTGAATTTGCTCAAGAGCTTCTGCGAGTTTGTGACAACAATCCCAAGCTGGGAGATGTTCCCATTCAATTCAAGGACCCTATTTATGGAACCACGGACCCCTCTTTCACGGATTTCGTAGCACCGGGTGTTATCTTAACGTAAGATGTTCGAGTTAAAGTTTCTCATTGAGTTGAAATTGAAATCTCTTTTACATTTCAGGATCGTTTTCTTTTTGGCCGTCGCACTAACATCATCTGCACTGATCATTGAGAGAACTGAAGGACTGCTGGACCGTTCTTGGGTTGCTGGGGTCACACCGTTCGAGGTTTTATTCTCACACGTCGTAACGCAGTTCGTAGTTATGTGTGGACAAACGGCTCTGGTGCTTCTCTTCATGATCGTGGTTTTCGGAGTAACGAATAACGGAGAAATAGTGTGGATTGTGGCCCTTACCATTCTGCAAGGCCTGTGTGGCATGTGCTTCGGATTCGTAATTTCTGCCATCTGTGAACTGGAACGTAACGCCATCCAATTGGCGTTGGGTTCGTTCTACCCAACGTTGCTGCTATCTGGAGTCATTTGGCCGATTGAAGGCATGCCGGTGGTTTTGCGCTATGTGTCACTGTGTCTGCCTCTTACACTGGCAACATCGTCACTACGATCGATTCTAACCCGTGGTTGGAGCATATTGAATGAAGACGTATATATGGGATTCGTTGCGACTATTGCTTGGATTGCCATCTTCCTGGTGATAACTTTGGTCGTACTTAAGTTTAAGCGAGGCTAAGAGTTGATGTAACAATACATGGAGATCACTAATTTATGTTAGGACATAGGCAAAAAAGCATAAAATCCACAAGTCTGTAAACACATTGGGTTGTGCATCTTAATAGTGGTGGGAATAGGTAACTCAATAACCTGTCCTGGGCTGAACTATGCTAAACATCACTTTGGAATCTAGTCCACTGGATATGTACACACCTGAGGAAGAAAAGTTTTCACCAAAATAACACATCAGCGGGCCGGTGTGTACATCTCGACCACACAGACATACGATTTTACATATATACTGCTTTTCGTCTAGTTCAATCACTGTAAATTTTAATTAATCGGCGGTGGTTCAAAGTGCAAGCGCATCTATAAAACATATCAACGATAAAGCGGCTGAATGACGGAAATTTCAAGCGTTTCGGTAGAACCCAAACATTGGATAATGATTCAATCATTCACTGTCAATTCATTTATCTGATCCAGCATAGCACTTGGGTATTATAACCGAATGAGTAAATGTACTCTATTTGCCTTCGGTTTTGTATATAGCTTTCTATTTAATTTTAGCACACTTTTGTGGAGTGGTGAAACATAACTACCATTTTTATGACATCGAAGTACTAAATCAAATTTGCTCAATTTCGTCCATTAGTAACCATTTGCGCCGCTAGCTTTGGGAGAAATAATTCCCCGTATCATATAAATTATAGCGTATTCAGTTTCAAACCATAGCATTTCATACTGATATATCCGGCTCATTTGAAATACGTCTCTCAAACTAGAGAAACAGTTGTTCAGCTGTGATTAAGTTCAGTTACTTTCCTGAAGTATCTCCATAAAGAACTTTAATCGACTATTCGCGTGAAAAAAGGCGAATAGTAACCAATCTGAATAACAAAACAACCCATCATTCAACAAACAATGGTTTCCGGGCAAAAACATCAATTATTGAGCTGTGATTTTTTTTTCTTTTAATAATGATGTGTATATTAATCTAGTACGTGTTTTACCTTAACATCTAACGATAATATTAGAGGCGAAAGCATGATCCAGCCAAAATTACTTATCTGTGAAAACTGAAACCCTAAATATAGCAAAGTAATGCTTGGTTTCGTTATTTCATCAAATTTTCTGAAAAATGAGAAAAATGGATATAAGGTAACTGAGGGTAAGTTGAAGGAGTCATAACGCGAGAGAATATAAACCGTCTATTTGTGTAATGTACAACACAAATTTATTAAATATCTAAAATGTTAGGATTCATATCACTTGTAAATTCATAAAAAAAATCAATTTCGAGTTCAATACATCCTGTTACCTGCTCGCTTCAACTTACTTTAATGAACCTTGCTTTAATTTTGTAAAAAAATAAACTAAAAGAATGTAGTTTAATTTGTTATTAAGTAGTTGTGAAGGGTGAAAGAACAGCAATAAAACAAAAGCTATAAGAAATCAAAATTATCTAACGTTTTATTCTTTATATCATTTATCCCCTGACTATTCTAGTTTATGTGATTTTATTTTTGATGATTAAAATGCTAAAAATAATTAACACAATTTTGTGCTCCATTCACACAAAACGGGCCATTTTCTAAAACAACACATAGATGGGCGAGAGTTACACAGTTACAAAATGGCCCACGTCTTGAACCAGGACTTTATCAAGATTCCATGCACATGGTGGCTATTCCACTGTTGCCAAATTCGTGCGCTACATTAACCTTTCCATTTCTGACGTCTGCTTTTAAGGGCTTTCAAAAATTAAAACTGCTGTAAAAACCACATTTTTTGACTGATTCCTTCGCAACAAGTTGCGTTCGATCCGGATGGATCCCAATTGGATTTGGATTTGGGTCAATCCGAAGTATGCTTCCAGAATTATTTCAGAATCCGTTGGTGTCAGTTGTCCCCGCGAAAAGTGATCATTTACAAGATTGACCCAAATCTAGTATGAATCAAAAAATGGAATCCATCCGGATGGAATGCAACTTATTGCGAAGGAATCAGTCAAGAAATGTGGTTGTTACAGCAGTTTTAATTTATGAAAGCCCTTAAACACAGTTGATTCAAATGTAAAAGATTGCTTATCTGCCGTAATCTGAAAAAAAAGTTACGTATACGTCATTTTCCAAAAATGGTGTTAGCGAGTAGTACTCATCGAGCTCTTTAACAGAAAAATGGAAAACATGTACTGGGAACTGTCCCGTTTTCCATCTCACTGAACATATATTCATCTCATCGCAAAACAAAGAAATACAGTACCAATCTTGTCGCTTCTTTTTGCGTGCTCACTGTTGAAAAAAAAACACAAAAATAAGAAACAAATTAAATTCCTTTTCATTGCTTTGTTTTTGATGGGATGAAAATTGGAGCTATGGGATGAAGTGCCGAACCATGTTGTAGTTTGGCGCATACGTCACTTTCTCAGATTACGGGAGTACTGTCGTTTCTGTTCCCGTGACTAACGTCTAGGAAACTGAGTTAAAAGACTTCACTATTCCATTTACTTCCACTATAATCTACTATAATAAACCAGTAAGTAATAAGGAAGTAAATGGAATAGTGAAGTCTTTCAACGCTGTAGTATTTCCCCTAAGACGCTCAATAATATTATACCGCTAATAAAAAAATCTACTCCTGCGATTATTTTTGGTCGCAACGAAAAATAAGCGCTCGATAGTCGCATAAGAAAAAACATACCTCCAAAAAAGGGTAATTTGATTTTTTTTAAATTTTGCTGTCACGTTTATTCGGTCGGTAAACGCTTTGATAGCACGTGCACGTGTATTGCGGATTAATTTTACATATCTATGAGAGCCTTGGAAAATGATCACGAAAGTTATCATTTTGTTGCAAGACACAATAATTAATCATCTAGTTTACTTCGACCTGGTAGTCAAAGTACCGGGGGTAGCAGGGACTATGTCCAAGAGCTTGACGATCCCTCCCAAGGCCATCTGCGAGTTGTGGCGCCTGCTTAAGATGTGGTGGGGTTTGACAGTGGGCTCTGTTAAACTTCTATAAATAGCTAAATGTATCCGCAAGTAAGTAGGCTCCGCCAAAGCGGCCGTGTGCCGCTCAAAGTGCACAAGCCCAAGTCCTGGTGTAAGGTGGGACGCTAAACAGACCTGACACGACGGCCCTCCGACGAGACAGGAGGTTTGCGAAGGCCCAATAAGCCGCCTTTAAAAACAACCATTACGAACGACGTAGAAGATAATACGACTCGATACAATCGGCAATGACCTAGGCGTCGAGTAAAGAATCACGATTGGAAGCTTGGAACATGGAACTGCAAGCCGCTAAGCTTCGCAGGTTGCGACAGGATAATCTATGATGAATTACATCCCTGCAACTTCGACGTCGTGGTGCTGCAGGAGATTTGCTGGACAGGACAGAAAGTGTGGAAAAGTGGGCATCGAGCGGGTACCTTCTGCCAAAGCTGTGGCACCACCGACGAGCTGGGAACCGGCTTCACCACCGGTGCGAATATTGAATCCGACCACTATCTCGTTGCAGTATGCCTGCGCTCAAAACTCTCGACGGTGTACACCACGCGTCGGAGTCGTCCCCCGCGGCTAAACATTGGGCGGCTACAAGACGGTAGACTAGCCCAATACTACGTGCAGCAGCTGGAAGTGGCACTCCCAACGGAAGAGCAGCTAGGCGCAGCGTCTCTTGAAGATGGCTGGAGAGATTTCAATCCGCCATTGAAAGCACCGCAACAGCTGCACTAGGCACGGTGATCCTGGATCAGAGAAACGACTGGTATAACGGCAAATGTGAGCAGTTAGTTGAGGAGAAGAATGCAGTATGGGCGAGATTGCTGCAACACCGCACGAGGGCAAACGAGGCACCATACATACGGGCGAGGAACAGACAAAACTCGATTTTTCGGATGAAAAAGCGCCAGCAGGAAGATCGAGACAGTGAAGAGACGGAGCAACTGTACCGCGCTGATAACGCACGAAAGTTTTATGAGAAGTTAAACCGTTCACATAAGGGCAACGTTCCACAGCCCGATATGTGTAAGGACATAAACGGGAACCTTCTTACGAATGAGCGTGAGGTGATCCAAAGGTGGAGGCAGCACTACGAAGAGCACCTGAAAGGGGATGTGGCAGCCGACGGTGGCGGTATGGTAATGAATCTGGGAGCATGCGCGCAGGAGATACGACTTCCTACTCCGAATCTCCAGGAAATCCAGGAGGAGATAAGCCGGCTGAAAACAACAAAGCCCCTGGAGTTGGCCAGCTACCAGGAGATCTGTTTAAACACGGTGGTGAGGAACTGACTAGAGCGCTGCACTGGGTAATCATCAAGGTTTATGAGGATGAGTTTCTGCCGCAGAAGTGGATAGAAGGTGTCGTGTCCCATCTACAAAAAGGGCGATAGGCTGGATTGTAGCAACTACCGCGCAATCACATTACTGAACTTACTTACTTACTTATGGATCCTGTACACCTCCGGTGGTGCAAAGGGCTGACTTGAAAGATCTACATCCTGAACGTTGCCTGGCAATCGCTTTAACCTGTTGCTAGGTTAGATTTCGGTCGACTTCTTTTATTTACTAAATTAATGATTTCGTGTGTGTTACTTCTACGTGAAGTTAAACGATTTACAATGATATGGAAATGCTAATATCATCTTCCAAACTCGGACGTACATGTTCATGATAGCATTAGAGGCGAAAGTATAGAATTGATAGTTCCGTTAGGATACGGCAGGCATGAAGAATGTTTTTATAGAAGTCGATTTGAAAGCGAGCGGAGGGCAATATTTGTGATGGCACATATCACGACCTTCCTTTTGCCGAACTCCCGTATAAGGGAGGGAAGAATATCAGTGCGGAAGCTGATATATCTCCTCTGGCTTCCACACTGATATTCTTCCTCCCCTTCATACAGAGCAGAAAATTTATTTTATTGAGGCTTCGCCGCCATGAGCCACAGGGTCTGCCTCTGCTGCGATGTCCCGCTGGGTTCCAGTCTAATGCTTTGTTTACAGATTTAGTTTCCACCCCTACGTAGAGTGTGGCCGACCCAACCCCACTTCCGATCCCGATTTTCTGTTGCTATCGGCCTCTGGTGACAACGACAGTGGAGCTCGTTGTTTGAGATCCAGTTCGGGCCACCAGGCCCGAAGTATATACCGCAGGCATCTGTTAATGAACACCTGCGGCCATTGAGTGTTGTCCACTGATACACACCATGTTTCGCTAGCATATAACAGCACAAATTTCACGTTAGAGTTGACAATTCGTATTTTGGTGCGTTCACTTATCTGCCTGTTTTTCCAGATATTACTTCGATAAGATAAACTCGCAAAGGCAGCCCTTGCTTTCTTGATCCGTGCGCCTATGTCGATCTTGGTACCGCCGTCTGACGCCATTTGGCTACCAAGATATTGGAAGCTTTCAACATGCTCCACTGGTTGCGCGGCTACTGTGAAACTGGAAGGAGTCATCGTGTTTACATCCAACGATTTGGTTTTGTTGACGTTGATGAATAAACCTGCCGAGGAGGAGCGCTCGGCAAGGTCGTTGAGCTTACTCTGCATATCAGAGCGCCGTTGCGCGAGGAGTGCAACGTCATCAGCCAATTCGAAGTCGTTTAGGTGCTCCATGATTATAGGCTGCCATAACAGCCTTCGGTTGGGTTCACGGTCAATCGCATCTACCGGAATCTCGTCGATTACGATGAGGAACAGTAACAGTGGTAGAATACATCTTTGCCTCACACTAGCTACGACCCGGATAGGGTCGGACAGGACCCCATTGTGCAGCACTCTACACGAAAAGGCCTCGTACTGTACTTCGATGAGGCCGATGATTTTCTCAGGAACCCCCTTGCGTCTCAGGGCGCCCCACATATTCTCGTGATTGAGACGGTCGAAAGCTTTTTCGTAGTCAATCAATACCAAGTAAAGGGACTCTTGGAATTCGTTGACCTGCTCCAGAATAATGCAGAGCGTGACAATATGGTCCACACAGGATCTTCCGGCACGGAATCCGGCTTGCTGTCGCCGGAGAATCGCATCGATCTTCTTCTGAATCCAGGCTAGGAAAATTTTGCACAAAACTTTGAGAACGGTACACAGCAACATAATGCCTTGCCAGTTATCGCATACAGTCAGGTCACCCTTTTTGGGCACCTTCACTAAGATACCTTGCATCCGGTCGACAGGGAAAGTTGCGGTGTCTCAGATATTACGAAATAAACGATGCAGTAGTTGAGCGGATGTCATGGCGTCAGCTTTGACCATCTCGGCTGATATGCGATCGACCCCTGGGGCTTTATTCGATTTCATGCTTTGGATGGCTGTTTGAATCTCTAGCAGTGATGGAGCTTCGGTATTGACGCGTGTTGTACATCGGATCCTAGGCAGATCATGCCGAGGTGGTGATGGCCTGGCTGGCACTTGAAAAAGTTGTTCGAAGTGCTCGAACCAGCGTTTCAGCGTTGGGTCGGCCAATAACTGATCATTCGCGTCTTTCACAGGCATCGTTGCATTCATCTTCGCCCCGCTTAAGCATCGTGAAATATCGTAGAGAAGGCGAATGTCCACGGTTGCGGCGGCTCTCTCCTTCGTCGGCTAGAGAGTCTGCCCACGCTCGCTTGTGCCGTCGACATAAGCGTTTTACTTCCTTCTCAAGAGCCGTATCGTTGACGGGCTAAGACTTTGGCTCCTCTGGTTTTCGATCGCTCTATCGCGGCTTTGGCTTCTCTTCACTCCTCTATCTTCCTCCAGGTCTCATCGGTGACCCATTGTTTTCTCTGGGTGCGTAGTTCGCCCAGATTGTTCTCGCTGGTGGCGATGAAGGCATTCTTGATGGCGGTCCATTGGTCTTCCACGCTGCCACCTTCCGGAATATCTGCAGCACGCGTCTCCAGTTCTTCAACGAAGGACCGTTTCACCGTGGCATCTTCCAGTCGGCGTGTGTTGAATCATCGTCCAACACTCTCCTCCTGTCGACGAGTCCGCGCAATGCGCAGGCGTATTTCACCGATGAGGAGGTGATGATCAGACGCGATATGGGCAATACGTTTATTCCGTACATCAAGAAGGCTCCGTTTCCATTTTCGGCTGATGCAAATGTGGTCGATTTGATTTTCTGTAAAGCCGTCACGGGAGACCCACGTGACATTGTGAACCGGTCGATGAGGGAAGAGCGATCCCCCGATCAATCTAAATCTGGCAACGATTATCCTTTCACTTATAGGTTCCCACTTCATAAGCGCAGAGTATGCTTGAGCGCTTAGTAGGAAGCCAACTGCGCTATGCCGGGAAGCGTGTTCACCTCGTAAACCAGAGTATAGCGACGGCGTTCTATGTTCTCCAAAGTTTGGCCAACGGACTTCGCTCAGTCCCAGGATCTCAAGCTTCATGCGGCGTGCCTCATTGGGAAGTTGTGCCAATTTACCCTGCTGGGCTAGGCCGTTGTTTCGCGCTAAGAGTCGTCGCCGTAAAATCAGTCCGTATTCTTTCATTATCGGATTCTCGAACAAATAGATGTTTCGGGAACAGTAGGTTGTTGGCCCAAGGTTCCCTATCCACCGGGATGGGCTCCAATCTTTGGTATAGCTTCCGGGGAATAGCATTCCACACACAGCCGCTGGATGCCAGAACAGACGCTGTAGGAGCCGCACCTCCTTGGTGAACAGACGCTCGATCAGTTGGGTCAAATTTGTTTAAAATCCCACCCAACACCAGGACTAGGCTAGTGCGCTTTGAGCGGCACACGGTCGCTTTGACGCTTGGGGACACATGCATTTTTTTTATAGAAGTTAAATAGAGCCCACTGTCGAACCTCACCACATCCTAGGCAGACTCCACAGGACGCACCCTCTCACTCTAGCTGATGTCAGAAGGACAAAAGTCAGTGCCCAGGCTACACTACCAACTAAGTAGGCAACCCTTAGCTGTCAGTCAATTAACATCGGAAGACCCGTGAAAGCGTGAGTATTGGAACTTGTGAGGACTAGAATTATGTTAGGCGCTCCTTCCCAGCTGTCAACTCACCATTTCGTAGCTCTTTTCATAATAAAAGGATCAAAAACTTATGAAAATTTCCAAGAAAAAAAAAAAAAAAAGGATAAAACAAAACTGACCATTTTTCCATAGATGACTTCTTTAGAAGTGTTTATTGTTAAATGATAAACTTTCTCATTTTTATTGCTCCGTTTTATTTTTTCATAGAAGTTTTTCTATTTTTTTTTTGCTTTTATTGATTTTTTGTGGAAACTTTATAATTGTTCATGGCCAAGAGTTTTTAATTTGTTGGAAATTTGGTATTTGTTGATTGCTACTATTGATTTATTGAATTTTGTTTTTTCCAGTTGAAAATTTTGATTTTTTTTATGGAAAACTATTGTAATTTTTGCTTTTGAAATTGATTACATTTTTGGAAAAAAAATTCATGTTTAGAGAAATTTTGTATTTATTTATTGTTTCTATCTTGATTTTTTTATTGACAATTTCTTTATTTTCATGGAAAATTTCCAATTTTTTATGGATTTTTTTTTGTTTTTATTATCGAGACTTTCAGCCCAAGGTTGTTTTGGAAATTATATTTTGCTCCCTTCCACTGGTACCCAAAGCCCAACCATAGCTTCTTTTTAAAAACCCAGATTAATCCACCTAGCGGTGATGGTGCCTTTCTCGTTCGTTCAAAAGGTTTGGAAAAATTTCAAATAACACCAATATGTGGATTGGTCTTATTTTTCATATTTGTTTATATGCATAAAAAAAATTCTCGCCAAACGCAATTTGTTGCAAACAAATCGGATGAGCATAAGAGCAAAAAATGGCACTTTATTTAGTAGTTTTAAAATTAGTATTTTCGCCATAACTTTTGACCCAATTGTACGATCCGGCCAAGTTTCTATAGGAAACAATGGGACAAGATTCTGCGTCGAATGCAATCTGTTGCGAGCGACCTGAGAAGCACACATATTGCACATCAATCACAGTAACTTATATATGACCGTATTCAGTCACAATATGGTTGCTGCAACCAGATTTGTTGAACTTGTGTTGCTTGGGGAATAGATAAAGTCTAAGTGCTAAAAAAGTGAGCTAGACCTTTTTGAACTTTTTTTTCACAATAAATAGAAATTTGACCATAACATCTAAGCCCATAGTCCGATCTGGCCAATTTTCAATAAGAATATGAGACATTCTGCGTCGAATGCAATTGAATGCGAGCAAATCAGTTGAGGAAAAGTGCCTGAAAAATGAGTGAGTTTTTTTAGCGATTTTTCCATAAAAAACCCAGATTAATCCACCTAGCGGTGATGGTGCCTTTCTCGTTCGTTCAAAAGGTTTGGAAAAATCTCAAGTAACACCAATATGTGATGATATAGAAATGCTAATATCATCTTCCAAACTTAGACGTACATGTTCATGATAGAATTAGAGGCGAAAGTATAGAATTGATAGTTCCGTTAGGATACGGCAGGCATGAAGAATGTTTTTATAGAAGTCGATTTGAAAGCGAGCGGAGGGCAATATTTGTGATGGTACATATCACACGACCTTCCTTCTGCCAAGCTCCCGTATGAAGGGGGAGGGCCAGTGGAGATATATCAGCTTCCACACTGATATTCTTCCCTCCCCCTTCATACGGGAGCTTGGCAGAAGGAAGGTCGTGTGATATGTGCCATCACAAATATTGCCCTCCGCTCGCTTTCAAATCGACTTCTAAAAAAACATTCTTCATGCCTGCCGTATCCTAACGGAACTAGAAATACTAGAATAAGAGATCGGCAAAGACGCCATCTTGTTTCCAATCAAACCGTCAAAAGAGGTTCCAAATCGACTTGTTTACTTTTTTCACCCATAAGAGTCAAGCAAAAAGTTCAAGTGATGCCAGTATTATTTCCACGATATCACACCTTTTCATATGTTGCCATTTCGACAGTTTTTCACTCCGCCGGTCTCTGGTTATAGGGTTGCTAAACGGAACTATCAATTCTATACTTTCGCCTCTAATTCTATCACGGTGTTGAACTTAGTCTGTAGATTAAAAAAAACACCTTAATAAAGACTAAAAAAAAATTTAATTCTATCATGAACATGTACGTCTAAGTTTGGAAGATGATATTAGCATTTCCATATCATTGTAAATCGGTCAACTTCACGTAGAAGTAACACACACAAAATCATTAATTTAGTGGACAATATGTGGATTGGTCTTATTTTTCATATTTGTTTATAGGGTTAAGGCAGGTATTTTCGTCTTTTCGTCGTAGTCTCGAAAACCAATAAAAGAGAAACTTTTTTGACAAACTCATCCGTATCAAATCGTAAGCTCAGGAGATACGTTCTGCTATATTGGAGTTCTAGCAAAAGGACGTTCCTTTCGATGATTTTAGCCACCAAGACGATGGACGGAAATACCTGCCGTGTCCCTATGCATAAAAAAATTCTCGACAAACGCAATTTGTTGCAAACAAATCGGATGAGCATAAGAGCAAAAATTGGCATTTTATTTTGTAGTTTTAAAATTAGTATTTTCGCCATAACTTTTGACCCAATTGTACGATCCGGCCAAGTTTCTATAGGGAACAATGGGACAAGATTCTGCGTCGAATGCAATCTGTTGCGAGCGACCTGAGAAGCACACATATTGCACATCAATCACAGTAACTTATATATGACCGGATTCAGTCACAATATGGTTACTGCAACCAGATGTGTTGAACTTGTGTTGCTTGGGGAATAGATGAAGTCTAAGTGCTAAAAAAGTGAGCTAGACTTTTTTGAACTCTTTTTCACAATAAATAGTAATTTGACCATAACATCTAAGCCCATAGCCCGATCTGGCCAATTTTCAATAAGAAAATATGAGACATTCTGCGTCGAATGCAATTTAATGCGAGCAAATCGGTTGAGGAAAAGTGCCTGAAAAATAAGTGACATTTTTTTAGCGATTTTTTCATTAAAAAAAAGTGGTATAATTTTCGATCCCATAGTCCGATCTGGCCAATTCCAAATAGGAAACAATGGGACAGGATTCTGCGTCGAATGCAACTTGTTGCGAGCAAATCGGTTGAGGATAAGTGCCCGAAAAATGAGTGACATTTTTTACGCGATTTTTCGTATGAATTTTTATTTTGGCCATACCTTTCGATCCCATAGTTCGGTCTGGCCAATTTCAAATAGAAAATAATGGAACATGATTCTGCGTCGATTGCAACTTGTTGCGAGCAAATCGGTTGAGGATAAGTGCCCGAAAAATGAGTGACATTTTTTACGCGATTTTTCCGTATGAATTTGTATTTTGGCCATAACTTTCGATCCCATATTCCGATCTGGCCAATTTCAAATAGGAAACAATGAGACAGGATTCTGAGTCGAATGCAACTTGTTGCAAGCAAATCGGTTGAGGATAAGTGCCCGAAAAATGAGTGACATTTTTTACGTGATTTTTTTGTATGAATTTGTATTTTGACCATAACTTTCGATCTCATAGTCCGATCTGGCCAATTTCAAATAGGAAACAATGGGACATGATTCTGCGTCGAATGCAACTCATTGCGAGCAAATCGGTTGAGGATAAGTGTCCGAAAAATGAGTGACATTTTTTACATGATTTTTTTGTATGAATTTGTGTTTTGGCCATAACTTTTGATCCCATAGTTCGATCTGGCCAATTTCAAATAGGAAACAATGGGACAGGATTCTGCGTCGAATGCAACTTGTTGCGAGCAAATCGGTTGAGGATAAGTGCCCGAAAAATGAGTGACATTTTTTGAGTAGTTTTGCGCACACACACACACACACATACACACACACACACACACACACACACACAGACATCACCTCAATTCGTCGAACTGAGTCGATTGGTATATAACACTATGGGTCTCCGGGCCTTCTATAAAAAGTTTGTTTTTGGAGCGATCATATAGCCTTTACCGTATACTTAGTATACGAGAAAGGCAAAAAAATGGTATAATTTTTGATCCCACAGTCCGATATGGCCAATTTTCAATAGGAACGGGACAGGATTCTACGTCGAATGCAACTTGTTGTGAGCAAATCGGTTAAGGTCACTCCTGACGGAATCCAAGTTTCAAAGTGCTCGCGTTTTCGGGGGCACACCACTCGATACGGAAATGGTGCACAACTGTCTTTTTTGTTGATTTAGCTTTGCTGCGTCGCAGCATGCATGAAAAAATAAAAATGACAGTTGTGCGTTGCTTCCGTATCGAGTGGTGTGCCCCCGAAAACACGAGTACTTTGAAACTCGGATTCCGTCAGGAGTGATCTTAAGGATGTGTGCCCGAAAAATGAGGGACATTTTTTACGCAGTTTTTTCGTATGAATTTGTATTTTGGCCATAACTTCTGATCCCATAGTCCGATCTGGCCAATTTCAAATAGGAAACAATGGGACAGGATTCTGCGTCGAATGCAACTTGTTGCGAGTAAACATTACATCCCCCACTGGGGCATTGCTGTCTCGCAGCTAAGTGTTCATTAAGCACTTCTACAGTTATTAACTTTGAGGTTTCTAAGCCAAGTTACCATTTCTGCATTTGTATATCATATCAGAGAAGTGGCCAAACCGAGAATTGCCTAGACTGGCACCGGGAATCGAACCAAGTCACCTTCAGCATGCTCTTGCTTTGTAACCACGCATTGCACCGCACGGCTAAGGAGGGCCCCTAATACATAGAAACCTTAAATATAATAGGTATATACAGCATGTGTCTAGTGTCTTACTCGCTGAACTGCAAAAGGTTCTTCACAAGAAGTAGTGCAAATTAACGCGTATTCCGTTCACGCGAGCGAAGAACAGTTCGAGCTTATATTCTATGTAGGTGCTGTTTTGCGTAAGTATCATTAATATTTTGTGACAATTTACGTAATATCTATTTTTAAATCTTTCCTTCGTCTACATCGTTCAGCTTTACAAATTTCGTCTAGTGAGAGAATAATTTACCTTTTCATACTAATACTAACATAACATAAATTCGAAAAGCTTTCCTACAATTTAAATTTAGATGACCAGAAAGTTTATAACCAGCATAATGAAATACATCATTGCCATAGCGCAGCTGACGATTTTTGGATTTGTTATTCAATGTGATCTAACGAATGCGCAAATGGCCGTTTTCAACCAAGAAGTTAACACTATCGATGAAGGTTGCACTTTCACTACGGGTTGCAATTTCAATAATCTATCATGCCGTTACTTGAGCTACCTCAATTCATCAATTAATAAAGCGCACTATTCGGATTTGGAATCGGTATTGGATGCGGTACAGAACGGTGATGCATCTGGTGCGCTCTATTTCACCGATAACTTCACAGATGCTTTGGTAGCACGAATTGCATTGGGTAAGTCGGTTTTCAGGTGCAGGAATTGTAGAAGAATAAACCATACCCATTGATTTGCAGGTTCTGATGCTGATGATGAGACAAAACAACAATCGGAAATTCGCGTTTGGCTTGACATATCCAATCAGGCGAAATATAATGTAACTAAAACTTTTGTGGAAGCGGCTTATCAAGAGTTTTCAAAGCAACTGGTACACGAATGCAATCAGTTGCGAGTAAATCGGTTGAGGATAAGTGCCCGAAAAATGATTGACATTTTTTACGCGATTTTTTGGTATGAATTTGTATTTTGACCATAACTTCTGATCCCATAGTCCGATCTGGCCAATTTCAAATAGGAAACAATGGGACAGGATTCTGCGTCGAATGCAACTTGTTGCGAGCAAATCGGTTGAGGATAAGTGCCCGAAAAATGAGTGACATTTTTTACGCTATTTTTTCGTATGAATTTGTATTTTGACCATAACTTCTGATCCCATAGTCCGATCTGGCCAATTTCAAATAGGAAACAATGGGACAGGATTCTGCGTCGAATGCAACCTGTTGCGAGCAAATCGGTTGAGGATAAGTGCCCGAAAAATGAGTGACATTTTTAACGCTATTTTTTCGTATGAATTTGTATTTTGACCATAACTTCTGATCCCATAGTCCGATCTGGCCAATTTCAAATAGGAAACAATGGGACAGGATTCTGCGTCGAATGCAATCAGTTGCGAGTAAATCGGTTGAGGATAAGTGCCCGAAAAAATGAGTGACATTTTTTACGCGGTTTTTTTGTATGAATTTGTATTTTGGCCATAACTTCTGATCCCATAGTCCGATCTGGCCAATTTCAAATAGGAAGCAATGGGACAGGATTCTGCGTCGAATGCAACTTGTTGCGAGCAAATCGGTTGAAGATAAGTGCCCGAAAAAATGAGTGACATTTTTTTAGTAGTTTTGCGCACACACACACACACACACATACACACACACATACACACACACACACACACACACACACACACACAGACATCACCTCAATTCGTCGAACTGAGTCGATTGGTATATAACACTATGGGTCTCCGGGCCTTCTATAAAAAGTTTGTTTTTGGAGCGATCATATAGCCTTTACCGTATACTTAGTATACGAGAAAGGCAAAACATCAAACAGTACTGTTTTCTAAAGCTTTATTAAGTTGATTTCTTTCGGATTACACAGGTTCATCACTAAAGCAATGTTCAGGACTCAAGCCCTTACCCGTTATGAAATTTTGTGGCTTTCATTGATAATAACTTGATTATTATGGCACCATACTCAAACGGCCATTTGTTCGATAACCCAAGTATTGTCAATAGTTTGCTGTTATCCCTGATCGGCTTATAAACATAAGCTTATAAATAGAAGCAATCCGCAGTTTCACATTTGCTGATAACAAAAGCAGTGCTTCTTCTTAACTGAAATCGCGTTATTACCGCATATTATTGATTAAGTCTTCTCACATTAATTGGCAGTGAGGTTTCTAAGCCAAGTAAAGAAACAATAATAATTGAACAATCATTGTTTTCTCACTTGATTTAGAAACCTTACACCTTCTTCTTCTTCATTGACATTACATCCCCCACTGGGGCATTGCTGTCTCGCAGCTAAGTGTTCATTAAGCACTTCTACAGTTATTAACTTTGAGGTTTCTAAGCCAAGTTACCATTTCTGCATTTGTATATCATATCAGAGAAGTGGCCAAACCGAGAATTGCCTAGACTGGCACCGGGAATCGAACCAAGTCACCTTCAGCATGCTCTTGCTTTGTAACCACGCATTGCACCGCACGGCTAAGGAGGGCCCCTAATACATAGAAACCTTAAATATAATAGGCATATACAGCATTTGGCTAGTTGCTTATTCGCTGAACTGCAAAAGGTCCTTCGCAAGAAGTAGTGCAAATTAACGGGAATTCCGTTCACGCAGGCAGAGAACAGTTCGCGTTTATATTCTGTAATCTCTAGGTGCTGTTTTGCGTAAGTATCATCACTTTTTGTGTCATTTTACGTTACATCCGTTTTTAAATCTTTCCCTCGTCGCCACATCGTTCAGCCTCGCAAATTTCGTCTAGTGAGGGATTAATTTACCTTTTCATACTAATACTAACATAACATAAATTCGAAAAGCTTTCCTACAATTTAAATTTAGATGACCAGAAAGTTTATAACCAGCATAATGAAATACATCATTGCCATAGCGCAGCTGACGATTTTTGGATTTGTTATTCAATGTGATCTAACGAATGCGCAAATGGCCGTTTTCAACCAAGAAGTTAACACTATCGATGAAGGTTGCACTTTCACTACGGGTTGCAATTTCAGTAATCTATCATGCCGTTACTTGAGCTACCTCAATTCATCAATTAATAAAGCGCACTATTCGGATTTGGAATCGGTATTGGATGCGGTACAAAACGGAGATGCATCTGGTGCGCTCTATTTCACCGATAACTTTACAGATGCTTTGGTAGCACGAATTGCATTGGGTAAGTCGGCTTTGAGGTGCAGGAACTGTAGAAGAATTAACCATACCCATTGATTTGCAGGTTCTGATGCTGATGATGAGACAAAACAACAATCGGAAATTCGCGTTTGGCTTGACAAATCCAATCAGGCGAAATATAATGTAACTAAAACTTTTGTGGAAGCGGCTTATCAAGAGTTTTCAAAGCAACTGGTACAGGATTGCCAAACGTTACAGAGCTTAGAAAACGTTGACACAAGCGCGAAAGTGTGTATAAATAACAATCGATCCACAAATGGTGTCCGAAAACTGAACGGAGTGAAATACTTTTCTCTTTGTTGGCCATACAATAACTTCTGAATGGAACAAATTTTGATCTATCAATGAATTAATAAATAATCATTAAATGAAAAGTAGTCATATTTTAGCAATACAATGTTTTTTTGGTTCTTTAGAAACTAGAATATACTGGTCTTTAATTAAAAAAATGAAAGTAAATTACAAATGTCTATAATTGACACAGGTTAAAAATAACTCAAACACATTGTGAAGCTGATTCATATGGTTAAAAAGTGACTAATATCTCTCGATCTACGGTACCTACAACACATATGATTCGATTAGAACTATTAGAACGGAAGTGGTCCAGAAAGTGAAAATGGAATCATAAAAGCGTGAAATGGTTTGTCCACCGACCAACGATTATCATCAACGCTGTTGCACTTTCACATTTGTCGCAGCCCCATCCATTAGAGTAAAATAGTTCCGTGGCTACAGAGTGTGAATAATTTTTATCAAAAAATAGAAAGCCTTTTATTCAGAACAGAACGCCATATCTTCTAACAGTTGGTCAGTCGTGTGTTGAACTTTGCTGGAAATGCATCATAGAACGGATATAACAGTGCAATATGCATTTTTAAGTTTGGCAGCGCTCAGCGCCGTATCTCTGCTGTTTGTGGTTCAGCTTGCTCATGGATTTAAATTAATTAATCCGTGGTCAGATGAACGACCGGTGTGTAGCAGCAATAATCACAAACTACTATCACTGTTCAATCTGTTGTGCAACGCAACTCAAACGACATCGATTACAACCAGAGATGCTTGCTACGGATGCTTCTTTCGCGCCGGAGTTCTACCAGCAGGGCAGACCCAACTCACGGCTGTTAGCCAATGTGCGACGATTTATCTCATGAATAGCAACTATGCACTTTGTGCCACCGCTTTGGCGGTAAGTATTTACTAAGTGTGTGTTGAAAATTGTAATCCAAAAACGATTAAGTCAATAAAAAATCGGCCAGCTTGCCTCCATTAACTCCGCAACAAATAATTCTACTCAACATAGGGAGATATTATCACTTGAAAAAAGAAAAACAGTTTTAAATCCGGAGGTCAATGTCAAAATTGAACAGCTCAGATATACCTGTCTTTGCATAACAACTAGCCATTTCAACGAATCATTTTCTAATCAATCGCCTTCTGTATACATCCTACAGACCATTGTGACCGGAATGCGTCCCACGTCTGCTCCCATGCCAGGGACAAACTGCTACACCGGATATTGCGAATTCGTTCAGTGTGTTCGCCGCGTGAATGCATTCTCACTGATCAACCAATGTATTCTCCAGACACTTGTCAACAAAGATCTCAACGTTCAAGCGCAACGAGTTGGTTTCTACATCAACGCTACGTCCTGCATTTTGGCTCGAACGCGATGCGATACATACAATCCGATCACCGGTGAGCTTCAAACGCCGTACGGGACAGGAATGCTTGGCCTGCGAAACATGGACGTCCTGTCGAATTCCCTGCAGATATCGCCGATGGGGGATCTACGGGTGCTTTCGTTTCCTACGAAAATTATTGCAGCAGATTTGTTTTGCTCTAGTCGATCGACCTTGGATCAGTCAACCTTCGGCGATTCAACATGCTAGCCGTAAACATATAAGAACGTGTTTGGACCTTTTAAATATGCTCATCAAAATCATAAACATTAGGAGATGTACTGAAATGTCGAATTAAAAACTATTTTGAATTTACAATAAACGATCCATTAATTTATTCTTTGCAACTTGTTGATAGTTCTGCAGTTTAGATTCATGTAGGCAGGTATTTTCTGTTTTAAGATTTTCCAGATATACGAGGTAAAATCACAGATAACAGATGTTTATGCTGGTAGTCGATACCGTTTTGACTTAAATCCCAAACATGACTCATATTCCGAACACTAGCGTTTTACCTACCTGGATACCTGGTTGGCTACAACGTCGATACACCTATGCCTGGTATATTGTAGAGCTCCAAAATCGTCGGTCTTGGGCGATGTTCCTCCAGTTTCCCCGAACTTTTACGGTCCCCAGGTCCGATTCCATCGCGTGCAGCCAGCGTGTTCGTGGCCTTCCACGAAGTCACCGGTTTCTATCTGGTTCTCTGTTGAATATTGTTTTCGCTATTCTTTTTTCCGACATTTGCACTAAGTGACCATCCCACTGAAGTCTGCCTTATTTTATACGATTCACAATATTTTCTTCATTGTATACTTGATACAGCTCATGATTCATGTGTCTGCGCCACACACCATTTTCTAGTTTCCCTCCGAGTATTGTACGCAGCACTTTTCGCTCGAAGACCCCGAAAGCTCTCCGGTCCGCCTCTTTTAATGTCCATGCTTCATGTCCATAAACAGCCACTGGTAGAATCAGAGTTATGTATAGAGCAAATTTCGTTTTGGTCTGCATGTTGCGGGACCTAAACTGGTTACGTAATCCGTAAAAAGCCCTATTCGCAGCAGCAATACGTCTTTTCACTTCACGGGAAACATCATTATCACATGTCACAAGCGTTCCAAAGTAAACAAATTCTTCAACAACTTCAAACACATCCCCATCAAGAACTATCTCTGCACCAACACCACTAGGTCTTCCCCTATCTCTACCTGTACTTTGTCTTGGTAGAGTTAATGATTAAGCCAATCCTCGCCGTCTCCCTCTTCAATGGGACAAAAGCCTCCACTACTGCTCTGCGATCGATACCAATAAGGTCGATGTCATCCGCAAAACCCAGGAGCATATGCGACCGTGTGATGATAGTGCCGTTCCTCTGCACGCCAGATCTCTTAACAGCGCCTTCGTGTGCAATGTTGAACAATAAATTCGAAAGTGCATCACCATGCTTCAATCCGTCTAAGGTCACAAACGAGGTTGAGACTTGGTCTGCAATCCGAATACTTTATTTCGAGCCATCCAGCGTTGCGTAGATTATCTAATCAGTCTAATCAGTTTCGCCGGAAAACCATGTTCGGACATGATCTGCCACAGCTCATTTCTTTTCACTAAATCGTACGCTGCATTGAAATCATTGAACAGATGGTGAGTCTGCAAGTTGTACTCCCGGAATTTATTAAGGATCATCCGCAGGATAAACATCTGATCCGTCGTTGATCTTCCATAGCTTGACCACGCTATGTCCATCCTGCTCCTTAATACACCTTCATTTTACCGTTCAACGAATCTTCGAAGTGCTCCTTCCACCTGGCTACCACCAGAGTCTTGCCCGTCAGCAAATTCCCCTCTCGGTCATTGAAAATGGCGGGCACTGGCGCAGTCTTATGCCGCGCGCCATTTACAGTTGAGTAAAACCTCCCCATTTCGTTTCTATCCATGTTCTCCTGCGCTTCAGCTATCACACTCTTTTCGTGTTGCCTTTTTTTCCTGCGGTGGATTTGTTTCTTTTCTGCCCTACAGTGTAGACCGCTCTCTGTTGGAACGGGTACGAGCCACTAGCATTCGACTCCTAGCAACATTTTCCTTGTTCGTCACTCGCTGGCACTCCTCATCAAACCTACCATTTCGTTAGCGTCGCTGTGCAGTTCCTAACACTTCATGTGCTGTTTTAGTCACACCTTCCGGGATATCTTTCCTCAATTTGATGACGTCGCCAGTTCTGGTGGCATCTCCTATCCGCTCGTCCAGCTCCTGGTGGTACTGTTCAGCAACTTTTTTTAACTGTCTAGCGTTGGATATTGAAACTCATCGTTCTGTTGATTCGTGAATTCGTGACGCTGGAAAGTCGCGCCCGAATTTTTGCAACTACAAGGTGGTGATCCGAGTCAATGTTCGGACCTCTGAAGGACCTTACGTCTATAACATTCGGGAAACGTAGTACGTCGATCAGCACGTGGTCTATCTGTGAACAAGTGTCTCCACTCGGGTGTTGCCAGGTGTATTTATGGAAATTATTACGTGCGAAGTAGGTACTGCTGATTGCCATCCCTCTAGCAGCAAAGAAGGTTACAAGTCGCAGACCATTATCGTTGGTAGCGGAATAAAGGCTTTCCGTACCAATGACAGAGCGAAAGAAACTTTCTCTTCCGATCTGCGTATTTGCATCCTAGATGACAATCTTCACATCGTGTGTTGGGCACTCTCCGTAGGCCTTATCAAGGCTCTCAAAGAACTAATCCTTCACGTAATCAGGCTTATCGTTCGTTAGGGCATAGACGCTGATCAGGCTATAGTTGAAGAATTTGCCCTCCATTCTCAACACCCAAATGCTTTCGCTTATCGTCTTCCACACGCTTCATCTGCTTCACGATCACCTTGAAGCCAACTCCTCGTTGTGCTCTGTCACCGCCGCTATAGTAGATGTGGAACATGGATGAAGTGTTTGCTATGGGATCCATCGCACGGAGTTAACGTTATCTTGTTCTGCTGCCACATTCACGCCAACCTTCTGCAGCTCACGAGCCAGGAGCCCAACACGGGCGGGTTCATTCAAAGTTCTCACGTTCAAAGATCCAACTTTCCAATCGTTGTCCTTTATTCTTTGCAGGGTTTGTTGCCGTTGAATCAATCCGTTTGCTATACTTTTACCTCTCTTGGTAAATGTAGAATCTTCGGTATGCTACCTTACCAGGGTTGCGCTACCTACATCGCGTTGAAGGGGCCGCCTTCTCAATGCTGACACGATGCAGCATGATGTGCACAGTTTAGTTTAGAGTCCCTCGCTAGCACTCGAACGATGATCAGCCGCCCCTAACATGGAGAACAGACGCTGTTGTGGGCCGCTCTTAACAAAGAGAACATACGCTCGATCAGATTTGCACCTCCGGAGAGGAGCGAATCCCCTCTTCCCTGTCAGCATACGACCATAGTTCCAACCCGGGTTGGTTACCCGATCTTCCATAAGGTTGCTCGTATTCCAGTCAGCGCCACGAGGAGGTAGGGATAGGAGCTGCTGGGTAAGAGGCTAAGGACCGCGAAATGGGATCTATTTTATTCCTTCAGGTACGCGAAGTACCAATGGTACGCTTGAACCAGTATTTGCCGTGCCACTACTGCCATCTATTCAACTGATTACGGCAGTACATATGGACGCAACTGATTAGCAATCGTCGAACGCAGCCAATGCGTTTGACAATCGCATTTGGGCAGCGTTTTTCAAGGAGGCACACAATGATAAGTTATGTTTGTGATCGTGCTCATCATCGATTTGCAACGGCTCACAGTTTCCGTCATCACAGTCCAAAGGAGCAATCAGGGGCAGGGACGGGAACGGTTGACATTTCTTTTTATCATTCAATCTGCCTCAAAGTAAAAGAAAAACAAAACCACGGCAGCCGCAGCAGCAGCCACGACCAAGCAGACGACAGTCAGCACATGATTTTATTATTTTCTCTCCCCACAATTAATGTTTCTGTACGCTCATTTCACGACGTATGACCGTTTTTAGTGGTAAATGATTATTTCTTTACTCCTTGCTCATTTTAGAGACTAGAACTAATGAATTAGTACCAACGGCTAGCATTCTTTCTAGGCTTTGCGCCACAGGCAATTAAACTCGATTCTGTTCTGTTTGCGCTGCGCACGAACCGAAACAAGAAATCTGCTGACTGCACCGACGGCTCGACTCTCACGCAGCAGCAGGCAGGAGCATGAGGAGCATGTCACAATGAGGCGTACATTTTTTTTTGGAAAACTGTTTCGGTTTGTGCGGTGCGTGAAATTTAACCGGATAAAATGTAAACATTCGCATAATCACAGTGTTTTACTGTACATTTCCCAACACTGATTCAGGGGATCATCATTTAGGGCTTCAACAATATAGTGGTCGGAATCGATATCATAATCGACGTCGTAACTGGCTTGGTGCATTGCATATACGGTACTTTCAGTTCCGTCGCTTTCCATTGTGCTAAAAGATTGCGGTAATAGTCATAAATACGGAGTCGATAAATAATATGTACTTATCCGACGAACATAACCGTTTGACCTCAACTTTATAGTGCAATAATCAACGAATTTCATTTGAATTCCAATACAAGGTACAAAAAGGTTTTGCAGTAATTTGCAGATTACATTTTTTGTTATTTTTTCTTTTGTACCATGGTTGCCAGTTGCACGTTTTTCCAAAGTTTTTTTTTATTGGAAATGTTTCATTTTTCATGATTTCATCAATTTTTCAAATGGCAACTTTGTTTGCACCAAGAAGAAGATTATAGAAGATTGCATCGTGAATTTATCTTTCAAAGCAATCTGCAATAAATCATTCATAAATGATATTAAATGAACTAAACAAACATCACCTCACTTCATGAAAAGTACGATTTAGTCTTTTCAGCAATAAATAATTCAAAAAATAATGAATTATTCAACTAATTAACCATTGAGCTCATTATCAGAGTAAAAACGAAACAAAATTAACGCCAAAAAACAATCCGTTATTTATTTATTTATTCAGACTATGGCCGAAGTGGCGTGTGCGGTATATAAGAGTCTTCACCATTCGGCTCGGTCCATGGCTACACGTCGCCAACCACGCAGTCTACGGAGGGTCCGCAAGTCATCTTCCACCTGATCGATCCACCTTGCCCGCTGCGCACCTCGCCTTCTTGTGCCCGTCAGATCGTTGTCGAGAACCATTTTCACCGGGTTACAGTCGGACGTTCTGGCTACGTGCCCGGTCCACCGCAGTCGTCCGATTTTCGTGGTGTGAACGATGGATGGTTCTCCCAACAGCTGATGCAACTCGTGGTTCATTCGCCTCCTCCACGTACCGTCCGCCATCTGCACCCCACCATAGATGGTACGCAGCACTTTCCTTTCGCAAAACTCCAAGTGCGCGTTGGTCCTCCACGAGCACCGTCCACGTCTCGTGTCCGTAGAGGACTACCGGTCTAATGAGCGTTTTGTAGATTGTCAGTTTGGTACGGCGGCGAACTCTATTCGATCGGAGCGTCTTGCGGAGTCCAAAGTACGTACGATTTCCAGCCACTATGCGTCTCATTTTCGGCAGTTACCAGTGAGCCAAAGTACACAAATTCTTCAACCACCTCGATTTCGTCACCACCGATGCAAACTCGCGGTGGGTGGCTCACATTGTCGTCTCTTGAACCTCTTCCTATCATGTACTTTGTCTTCGACGTGTTGATGACTAGTCCGATCCGCTTAGCTTCCCTCTTCAGTCTGATGTAGGCTTCCTCCATCTTCTCAAAGTTACGTGCCATAATATCTATGTCGTCGGCGAAGCCAAATAGCTGGACGGACTTATTGAAAATTGTACCACTCGTGTTAATCCCTGCTCTTCGTATTATCCCTTCCAAAGCGATGTTGAATAGCAGACACGAAAGACCATCACCTTGCCGTAACCCTCTGCGGGTTTCGAAGGGGACTCGAGAATGCCCCTAAAACTCGAACTACGCACATCACCCGATCCATCGTCGCTTTGATCAACCGTGTCAGTTTATCCGGAAAACCGTGTTCGTTGCATTAGCTGCCATAGCTGGTCCCGATCGATTGAATCATATGCGGCTTTGAAGTCGATGAATAGACGATGTGTGGGCACGTTGTATTCGCGGCATTTCTGCAGTACTTGGCGAATGGCGAACCCCTGGTCCGTGGTGGAGCGTTCGCCCATAAAACCCGCCTGGTACTGCCCCACGAACTCCCTTGCAGTTGGTACTAGTCGACGGCATAAAATTTGGGAGAGTACCTTGTAGGCGGCGTTCAGCAATGTGATTGCGCGGTAGTTGCTACACACCTTCCATCCACTCCTGCGGCAAAGCTTCCTCCTCCCAAGTCTTGGTAATGACCCAGTGCAGCGCTCTAGCCAGTGCCTCAACACCGTGTTTAAATAGCTCTCCTGGTAGTTCGTCAACCCCAGGGGCTTTGTTGTTCTTCAGCCGGCCAATCTCCTCCTGGATTTCCTGGAGATCCGGAGCCGGTAGAATTATGTCCTGCGCGCGTTCTCCCTGGTCCATCACCATACCGCCATCTTCGTCTGCCACATCGCCATTCAGGTGTTCTTCGTAGTGCTGCCGCCACCTATGGATCACCTCACGCTCGTTCGTAAGAAGGTTCCCGTTTATGTCCTTGCACATATCAGGCTGTGGCACGTGGCCCTTACGTGAACGGTTTAACTTCTCATAGAACTTTCGTGTGTTATTAGCGCGGTACAGTTGCTCCGTCTCTTCACGGTCTCGATCTTCCTGCTGGCGGTTTTTCCTCCGGAAAATCGAGTTTTGTCTGTTCCGAGCCTGTTTATATCGTGTCTCGTTCGCCCTCGTGCGGTGTTGCAGCAATCTCGCCCATGCTGCATTCTTCTCTTCCACTAACTGCTCACATTCGCCGTCATACCAGTCGTTTCTCTGATCCGGGGGTACCGTGCCAAGTGCAGTGGTTGCGGTGCTACCAATGACGGATCGAATATCTCTCCAGCCATCTTCAAGAGACGCTGCGCCTAGCTGCTCTTCCGTTGGAAGTGCCACTTCCAGCTGCTGCGCGTATTCTTGGGCTAGTCTACCGTCTTGTAGCTGCCCAATGTTAAGCCGCGACGTCCGACTTCGACGCGTGTTGTACACCGTCGAGAGTTTTGAGCGCAGGCATACTGCAACGAGGTAGTGGTCGGATTCAATATTCGCACTGCGGTAAGTGCGGACGTTCGTGATGTCGGAGAAGAATTTACCGTCGATTAGAACGTGGTCGATTTGGTTTTTCGTTTCTTGGTTAGGTGATCTCCATGTGGCCTTGTGGATATTTTTGCGGGGAAAGAAGGTGCTTCGGACTACCATTCCGCGGGAGGCTGCGAAGTTTATGCATCGCCGTTGTCGTTCGATATGGTGTGCAGACTCTCCGGTCCGATGACCGGTCTATACATTTCCTCCCTTCCTACATGTGCGTTCATGTCACCGATGACGATTTTGACGTCCCGCAGTGGGCATCCATCGTGTGTCTGCTCCAGCTGTGCATAGAACGCTTCTTTCTCGTCGTCGGGTCTCCCTTCGTGTGGGCAGTGCACGTTGATGATGCTATAGTTGAAGAAACGGCCTTTAATCCTCAGCTTGCACATCCTTGCGTTGATTGGCTACCACCCAATCACGCGTTGGCGCATCTTACCCAGCACTATGAAGCCGGTTCTCAGCTCGTTGGTGGTGCCACAGCACAGTAGAAGGAAGCCGCTCGATGCCCGCTTTTCCACACTTTCTATCCTGTCCAGCAAATCTCCTGCAGCGCCACGACGTCGAAGTTGCGGGGATGTAATTCATCGTAGATCATCCTGTCGCAACCTGCGAAACCTAGCGACTTGCAATTCCATGTTCCAAGCTTCCAATCGTGATCCTGTATTCGTCGCCTAGGTCTTTGCCGATTATATCGAGTCGCATTATCTCTTATATTGTTCGTAATGATTGGTTTTCCAGACGGCTTATTGGGCCTGCGCAAACCTCCTGTCTCGTCGGAGGGCCATCGTGTCGGGGCTGTTTAGCGTCCCACCTAACACCAGGACTTGGGCTTGTGCGCTTTGAGCGGCACACGGTCGCTTTGGTGGGGCCTACTTGCGGATACATGTAGCTTTTTATAGAGGTTTAACAGGGCCCACTGTCAAACCCCACCACTTCCTAGGCAAGCCCCACAACTCGCAGATGGCCTGAGGAGGGATCGTCAAGCCCTTGGACATAGTCCCTGCTGCCCACAGAATATAAAAAATTGTCCGTACAGTGCTCAAAACATTGTTTAAAGAGGCCAAAACCTTATATTAACCCTTTGTATGTCTTTGTATATAAATTACACTCTGAGGACGCCTGTCCATTGATCTTAGCAGTATTTGGGCTGTATCCGGGGAGATCTTCTGTCACTTTTCCATGAAAATTTTCTGTTTCTCTGTGGTTATACCTTGCTCAAACAACGGCCTCTTGCCCTCGAGGAACCGTCGACAGGTCCTAGAAGAGGAACCGTCCTAAGCCCCAGACTACTAGTCTCTAGCCAACGGTGTTCAACAAGGCCTCTTTTAGTCCTCGAATCCCAGGGTCGATGGAGGTAATGGGGAGGTTTTCGGACATGGTTAAAAAAAATCGGGGGTTGGTTTCAGAATGTATATTCACTTATAAAATGGATCTGTAGTTGAACAGTCGGTCGATTCCGTCGAGCGGCAGAGGGAGAAGGGTGAACAGCACCAGTCGCGCAGTCGGTCGGTTGGGGGCGAACGGGTTGGACGGCACGTCGGCGACATGGGTTGGCGCGATGCGACAGACCGGTGGAAGCGGGTCACTGCGACAGTAACGACGATGAATAAGTAGCAGGCAGGTTGCGGCAGTAACACTCAATCGCTCAATTGCTTTTTGACAAAAATCATGGGAAAGGAAGGGAAAACTACGATTTTTTTTAGTAAATTCTTCTGCGATATTCTCATCAGCAAGTATCTTGAACTCATATTTTGGGTTGAAGTAAGGTACACCGGGGCAAGTGGGACCTAAAAAAACGCTAGTTCAGCGAAATTGTTAACGCATACTTAGAAAACAGGGTATTTCAGAACATTAACCAAGGATACATCATTATATGCTTCCGTTGTTGAAGTGTAGACGTGTTGGAAGAAATTTGTTCAATTACAAAAAAATATTGGTAGGGAAAGAAATAAATTCACCTGTAGGACCCACTTACCCCTTCAAACGGGGCAAGTGGGACCGATTCTGCTTTATACTATCAAATGTAACTAATTAATGGAATTTATAATGTTAATATTATTTCTGAGTTGTAGTATTTTCATATCATGGATGGAGGTTGGTTGTTTGTCGGACTTGTGTTTTAGCAACAAGAAATGTATTATAATGTTATAATGAAAACAAGACAACAGCCGACTCACTGTTTAATTGTCTCTTGTCTTGGTTTCGTAGCTTACTTTTGTACTAAATGTTTAAAGTGGAAGGGATAAGTAAATCTTTATTCACCATTCGAATTAATATTTCCCTGTTTAGAACACGAATTATTACATAAATCAAGATACTTCAAAAGAAAAGTTTTCATTCAGGCAATGCGCAATGTTCTAAATTTGTGATAGAACGAAATTGCCAATTTATATTTTAAGCACTTTGTGTATCTGAAAATCTCTAAATCTGATGCAAAGTTTAAAAATAACAAAACACGAAACAAAACCTGCTGACCTATTGCAGAATGAATGAATTATTTGCACTGTAAACGGAAATATATCGTATAGTTATAACCATTGCTCTTTTTCATTCGGGAGATAATTTTAAGAATGTAAAATAAACTGTAAAATACTTTTTAAAAACGAAACCAATGATATCAAACCACATCTGATTCAGATCCATATGGTATATGAATGGCAAAGTTATTTTTCACTAGACAAATATCTAAAAGCAGTTAAAATTGTTCTATCGAAAATGTTGTTCAAATATGTCCCACTTGCCCCATGTATGTAAAAACTTAAAGGCAAGTGAAAACTGCAAGTTTTGGCTTTAATTAAAATTTTTGAATCATTTTTGATGTCACACAATTATTAATTTGCTCAAACTATTCGCCTTCCACATCAATGAAATATTTAGAAACGACTATTCTGTTGGAGATCCATTGAATCAAAATAAAAGTGATAGCTTTTCTCGGGAGTTTTAATCATGATCAAACAATAGCATTAGCATGGTGCCTCAAATGGTTTTAATTCCAAATATTTTTGTGTCGGGTGGATTCGTTGATAGCCCTGCTTCATCTTTCTAGAACATTGTTACCATTAAAAACATTCATCGATTCATCGGCGGCCATAGTACCCACTTACCCCGTATTTTCACTTGCCCCGGGGTACCTTATTGTGCATTTAGACCAAAACTGTTTGTATGACGCTGCTGAACTGGCAGCAAGGCCCACTTCCGACGACATTCACACGGAAAAATGAAAAAAATAAGCAGCACTGCGCGGTATTATCTGTCACAAAATCGAGCTTGTTTTGTCGCTGACAACGTCGCTGGCAGAGTCTATTATATAGAGTTGCGCAAAGAGGATCTTCTTACTCTTATTCTGAATGATGCTCTTGTTATTATGTTGAAAACTTTCATTTTTGTTCAACCCTTCAAGTGACTTCACGGGAGTGATCACTTCTAAAGCTTTTTAATTCGATAACCAAAGTCACCTACAGAGTGCAAACACGTGAGTTTCTTGTTGCAACTTTATTGGGGGTGTATTGAAGTTTTTTGAAGCTGTTTCTAGAACAAATCTAATACATTTCAATTCATGAGTTTTAATTCGCCATAATAATCATCAGGCGATAACAATACTTCCGCCTTACCAACAATCATTTGTTTACTTTGCTCGATAGGTAGACGGTTTGACAGTTCAATAGGTAGATTTGGCTTCACTCTTTGCGTAACTCTATATATAATAGACTCTGGTCGCTGGCACCAAATTGAAGTTCGGAAGTCGATTTCCACACTTCCGAACGCTATTCCGACAATATATTGGTAGCAAACTCAAATTTTAGTTTTAACGTTCATGATGTCGGCAGTAAGTTCGGAAGTAAAACGTCGGAGGTCGGAATTCAATTTAGTGCTGGCGACATAATATCTGTCCGTGTAGATGCCAATTTTTTTGACGTAAACTACGTCTAAGGGGAAGACTCAGATACAGGGTGTAAAACCGAAATTTCCAAATTCGAGACCGTCACGAAATTAGGATAGATTTCAAACGCTAATAGCGTCTTTATCTTTCGATGGATTTTCGACATTTTCTTATCAATCGATTCGGAAACTCTCCAGCAATTTGCCTATCATATTGATACTATTGATTATCAACGTTAAACTATTGAAAATGTTGTTTCTTTCCAAACCGGGTGAAAAATTCAATTCCGTTCATAAATCCCCAACACGGACATCAGATTGCAGTAAGGTACTGGTCTTTTGATCCACTGCTTCGTTTTCCCTGTGTATAAAAAGCCCCGTGTTTCGCGTGCGCGCGTCATTTTCATTCTGGATGTCACGGCGAGCGGACCAGGGCGTCCAGAAGCGGTCCCAGTGACAACGGCTGTCTCAGCGGATGAAATTTTTTCGGTCGGTGGTGGTGGCGGTCGTGGAAGCAGCAGCACATCATTTTCATCCGTGTCCCATCTTCGGCGGATCTGGCAATCGACGGCGTTCGTTGAGTCGAATCATCGGATGGCGGTCGCGCAGCCCAGTGGCTGCTGTTAATAAGGCACATAAGTGGCAATTAATCGGTTCTTTTCAGGACCATCATTATATTTGGGAGGAAGGTTAAGTTGAAATAATTTTCCCAAAGTGCAAGTGCAATTCTTCGGTGAAATTTTCTAGCGTAATTCGGAGTTATATGATTTTAGTGATTGAGAATGTTGATATTAGACGAACTTTCTTCATAGAACAAAGCATAATTGTTTGGCATCGGTAGCGGAATCATAGCATTAGTGCCGGTCCGAGCATAGGCTGTCATCGGAAGATTGCTACAGCAATTTATTCACTAATGTGGCGTTTGCAACGATTTGGATGTTGTCGGCACAACATGAAATTTTCCCGCGAGACTCTTAATTTTGTATTTTTCCTGTTGATGATTGAAAAAGAAATCGGTTCCGAGATGAACTTTATTCAAAGCGCAACGCTAACGTCGGTAGTTGAATCCCAAGCAAGTATCGGAAGAAGACCATGCAAACAATTGATTCGCATTATGACTGAAGAAAATTGTATGGCGTCAGTATTGATGCTTGCTACAGATTTTTTGACGTAAACTACGTCTAAGGGGAAGACTCAGATACAGGGTTTAAAACGGAAATTTCCAAATTCGAGACTGTCACAAAAATTAGGATAGATTTCAAACGCTAATAGCGTCTTTATCTTATTTTCGACATTTGCTTATCAATCGATTCGGAAACCCTTCAGCAATTTGCCAATTCTATTGATACTATTGATTATCATTAATGCTTAATTTTTTTCTACAACAAATATGATTTTGAAAAAGTATCACCGGCGCGTGCTTACTCGCAATCTACATGTTGATACATTTACAGTCACATCAAACAACTGAAAACCGAAATACGCCACTCCAAAATTACGAGGTGACAATGTTAGAAAGAGACCAAAGATAGGAAAAATAGCACGGTGTGTAGTGCCTCCCTGAGTCACCTTAAGGGAAGATCCTTTACCAACGTAACGCAAAAATTGGGCATTTTCAACCCCCCCCCCTTTTGTCACACTTTTTGTATGAAGCATCTAAAAATTATTATGGGTCGTCACACTTCGTCGTCACTCAAGTTGTGACTTAAGAGCTACTTTCATTGATGGTAGCCAATCGTTAGTAGGGGAAATTACGGATTTGGCAGGTTTTGTTCTATTATTGTCAGGGGGTTTTCTGTAACTAATTATGCTCAAATTTGGCTTAAACTTTCTTAGCATATCAAAGAATATTGTAGCCAAATTTCATAAAATTTGGCCAACAAAAACCCCCTGACAAAAGAACAAAACCTGCCAAAGCCGTCATTCCCCCTACTTCATAGAAGAAAATTTAATCTGAGCGCTGCTAATGTTAATGACGACGACCGCGCGACCCACACCATCGCCGGGAATAAAATTTCCGGTAGCAGCTCCGCCGATGCCGAAGGTGGTGCCACGTTCTGCTCTTCGCAACATCTCGAACGATATGGCTCGCGCGCGCGGAAGAGCTGCTTTCTTGTAATCAATAAAGTTGAACCTGTAGCCACGCCCCTTTGGTGAGTGTGTGACGGTTACACAATATTTGCAGGCATACCGGAAAACAAATAGGCGGGACTAATGAGCCATTTTTATTGATTATAAGAAAACTGCTCTCCCGCGCGCGCGTGGCCCATTCCAGTTCGAGACAGCAGCACGTACGGACGTGTTTTTTGTTCGCGCATTTTGACGTTAACTACGTCTAAAAGGAAGCCTCGGATACAGGGTGCAAAATGAAAATTTCCAAATTGGGAACCGTCACGAAATCATGTAAGATTTCAAACGGTAATGGCGACTTTATCTTTCGACGGATACAGGGTTTAAAGGAAGGAGAGAGGAGGTTAAGTTGAAATAATTTGTCTATAGTGCAACCGCTAGGAACTAGAAAATTTTTCAGTGAAATATTCTAGCGTGATTCTGAGCTCAATTATATGATGTTTGTCTAGCACTTAACTACTCTTCTTGCTGTGGATTTAATTTTAAACAATGATTCAGTGATTGTTAAGTGATTGAGAAAGTTGATATAGAACGAACTTTTTTCATATAACAAAGCATAATTGTTTGGTATAAGTAGCAGGCTACCTACTACAATTATAATCTTGAGGGGAAATTTCACTTGACTGTTACTGCTATCCACGCGAATAATTATCGGCAGCGTCTTTTTATAACGCGTGCTTGTAATTCTGCTATCGATGAAAAACAATCTGCCATCACCAAGCAATTAAGTTTTACTTTGAACAAAATTCATCTCGCCTCAAGTTGTGACTTAAGAGCTACTTTCTCTTATGGTAGCCAATCATTAGTACTTCAGACAAGATAATTTAATCTGAGCGCTAACGACCGCATGAACCACACCATCGATGAGAATGAAATTTCCGGTAGCAGCTCCGCTGAAGCCGATGGTGGGACTACGATCTGCTTTTCGCGACATCTCGAACGAAATGCCTCGCGCGCGCGGAAGAGCTGCTTTCTTGTAGCCACGCCCCTTTACTAAGTGTGAGACGGGTACACAATATTTGCAGTCATACCGGACAACAAAGAGGCGGGACTAATGGGCCATCTTTATTGATTATAAGAAAACTGCTTTCTTCGCGCGCATGGCGTTTCATTTGAAATATCGCGGAGAGCGGTCCCAGCATCGGTAGAGATGCCGCAAATTAATCGATTACTTCGATTAATCGATTATTTGTTGTGATAATCAGGGCTGTCAGATGATTTTTTCGTAAATCTGTATTGGGAATCGTAAAAAATCTGTATTGTCTGTATTTGGGGGAAAATAGTTTTATTTTTATAAATTATGCAAAATATCGATTCTGATTAGTGTAATGTGATATACTTAGATAACATTATCATTAAGTATTTTTTAAACCAGATAAATAAAATTAGAAATCACAGAAATCCGTTAGAATATTTTAAGGGGGATCCCTTGCAATTATGTAGAAGCATCACATCACTTAAATTCTCTCGGTTGTTATAATTCATTTTAATAGCTCAATCTTTTCTGAAATTCATGTCGTCTTTTAAATTCTACATCTCAATTATTATACGACCTCAACAAAAAATTTATCATCATTCTACAAGTGATGTTTTTCGGATATTTTTTTCAGCTTCTTCAATATTCCACCGACATTAAATGCTATAATTCGGAAACAATGATTTTTGTCAATGTCCAAATACCGAATACTAAACCCGATTACGTAACCATATTTTGCCATTTTTGCATGCCCAATCAACTGATGCTTATAAAACAGGTAGGAATACATTTCTTATGCAGTCCATAAATATGTTTTAAACTTTTCTATTTACTTCTATTGTTTACCAATTGCGTAAAATAATGAAAGAAATACATACTACAATGACAATAACATTTTCCAGTGTGCCTGTGAATTATCTTAATTTGTTTAATAATTCTATGATTATTTATCAAAAATAATACTGATGGATACTAAGCAGTCAATTCGATATACATGAGCTGGTATGGTGACGGAATTTTCCTTAAGAAACATTTAACTGTCTTAAAAACTCTTATATTCGAAACTTCTTTGAGATATATTTGGAGTTCGTTTTTTAAGACTCAATCAATTTAATTAGAAATACATAACTCTATCTGAAACTCAACTGAGTTTTCCAAGTACGCATGAAGCAGTCACACCTCAATTTATGGTTTTTATGTGTGGCAGGGAAATGGTACTGGGTTTGTATTGGCCGAGGCTCTGACAAATCGCACCAAGCGCCAACAAAAAATACTTGTTTTTCTATCCAAGCTTTCGTTTAGCAGATTTATTTGATCGGATATCCATCTAACCCCGTAACTTAGGATACCCTGCAACAAATGATACGAAATGGCTTCCATTTTCCTTGTTCGAACAAAATAAATATCACAAGGCAGCCAAAAAGCTACTTGGTGTGGTTTGGTAGAACCCCGACCAATTATGGAAAAGCAACATCTAATAGTTATGAAAGCATCGCAGTAGACTTTTTATGAACCACAACGGAGAGCCACCAAAATTTTTATCAAAGCAATCGTGGCAATTCACCGTCAGTCAAATACATGTGGTGAACCATCGAAGACAGGAGTGATAGTTTTCCAGCAAACCTTATGTGATTTTTATTGGGACGATAACATTTAAAATAACAAAAAATCTGTACAAATCTGTATTGTTTCGAAAAATCTGTATAAAATCTGTAATCTGTATCAAGTCTGTATTGACGTTAAAAAATCTGTATAATACAAATAAATCTGTATATATGGCAGCCCTGGTGATAATCGATTAATTTTTAATCGATTACTTCCCAACGATTAATCGATTCAATACTATTAGATTTCGATTACTTCAATTAATCGATTCATCGTTATGATAATCGATTAATTTTGATTCGATTACTACTCAACGATGAATCGATTCAATAATCGTCAAGAATCGAGAGTAATCGATTAGTTACTAATCGATTAATCGAGATTTTACGACATCTCTAAGCATCGGCGGAGTTGCTGAGCAAATTTTATTCCAAATACATATGAGATATTGGAAAATCGGTTCTTTTCAGGGCCAGCAAATTAACCGCTTGGAGACGCCATAAAGTTGCCTGGCGTCCGTAGCAGAATCACGAGCGCGCGTCGGAGGAAGATGCTACATATATGTATTCGCATGGATGATTCTTATTTGGTTTTGTTATTCCAGCCTATGGCGTGGGTCGTGTGGTCATTAGTGATTCAAAATATGCATTATTGGGAATTAATCGATTCTTCTCATGGACACCATTTTAAACATAGGAAAATTGAGGCGAGACGAATTTGTTCAAAGCACGACGTCGTAGCAGAATTACGTTGCCGTTCGTAGCAGAATAACGAGCGCGTATTGTAGAGAGCTGCTGCAAATATGTCTAGACCAACATTTGAAAAGGGCGTATCAGCCAAAATTTATTCCTTCTGATTCTTTGTCCCCATATATAGCTTTATATGTAGACGAAGAATCAGAAGGAATAAATTTTGGCTGTTACGCCCTTTTCAAATGTTGGTCTAGATGTATTCTTGCACTGGCACTAGATTTTTCATTTCACCAAACTGTTTTACGTAGCTTACGTCGGGCGGTCGTGTCTTGTACACAACCCTTATGATTTTTTCTTATGTCATAAAACTGCCTTTTCAATCTTTTCACCATATTTATTTAACGCAAGCTCACTTGTATGCGTTATTATCTGTTGAACGCAACAATTGCGTTCAATATTTGGTGAAAACGACTTGCATCTCTATCGAAAGCATACATAAAACATATATCTGACGACAGGAATGCATAATGACAATGTTTTCCCCATCAATCCGTTTATAAGATATTTCTTCAATATTTGTATTTATGCTTGGTCGCTGCTACAGAAATAGTGACATATTCCTCAAAACACGCGTACTTCTTCCATCTGTGCTCGAATAAAGAGGTCTCCAGTTAACCATGCCAGCAAAGGCGTTGGATTGTCAATCCGAAGAAAAGGAAATGTGATAAAATATGAATTGTTTTGAATTACATTCACACCAATATTTTTTATCAATAATCGAAGTATTGTCAATGTGTGCGTTCTTTTGAGGGCCGCCAAAAAGAAAGTTCTTCGCGGACTGATTTGTTTACCTAAATACAGTCACATTCACATATACAATCTTGCTGCCGGTTTCAATTTGTGGGTCAACCATAAACACGCTGCGTCTTGTCACAAACTTTCTATTGAAAGATCGGCAATGTTCGATCCATATGATACACTTGCGTAACTAGCGTTTGCTTTCATTATCAAAATTATCTTGTGACGTTTTCTATCGGCGTTTTTCTACGCATTACAATACGTTTCAAGGTCGGTATTGTTTGTAAACAACAGGTGGTTGGCGCTAGGTATTCAGGCTACCAGCTGATCGTAAAGAAAAATAAAGAAACAACAAATGCACTACTACATAAGCGTTGTGGGTATAAACATCGATTCGAATGACATCTGTCAAAACAGAAAATTTCTCCGTATTCTGACATAAAATATTGTAGATGATCCACCATTAGTCATATGTGCTTTTCACTTTAGATATATCAAGTGCGGATAATTGAAACTCAACATACTTGAGAGGATTATTTTCAGTAGATAGTATTTCAAAGACAGGAGCTAAAAGTTACTCTTTAGGGCCAAAGGTGGGTCTGCAGAAATGGATAAACTTTCTATCTTTGGTGGCTTGCAGAAATCGATCGATACTTTAAAATCAACAGAATGCAGGTGAGAGATTTACTTAAATTGTAGGCGTAGTCCCCAATAAATTGTAATTCATTTTAGCCAAAAGGAGAAAATCACCCACTTTGGCCAAATCAGCGAAGCGATTGTATCCTACAGATCGAACTCGTCGAGCAACAGCTTTCAGAACCACCTGAGCGCAGCGATCGGTACATTGCTGATGTTTTGCGAAGAAACCGATTCTTCCGTACGGATGAGTGCGGAAGAGAATCTGAACCGCATTGTCAGATTTTGCGAAGGCAATGGAAGTATCGTTAGGGTGCAAGTCGATCTGTACCATGAGATAAAAAAGAATGGAAATGAAAAAGCTCTTAGAGTTTGTTTGGCACTGTTTGCACATTATTGTGGAGCTATTAAGCAGCGTAAAGGGAAAACTTATGCGCAGAATTTGCTGCCTTGTATTTACGCTATATCGAAACGAAGAGAAGTTCAAGTGTTGGAAAGTTTAGCTGCATTTATAAAAGTGTTCAGTGAAAATCTGGGAAGCTACATGACTGATGGAGAAGTTCTTAAAATAACAGAAGTTTTCGTAGAAGATTTAGCAGCCGAATGTACGACGAAGCGACGATGTGCTGCTCAAAATATCGATTCATTTATAGATCGGTCCAGATGTCCTGAGTTCTATGCGAATAACACTTTCAATCGTTGCATCGAAATGCTTATGAAAAGTCAGGAACAAAATGCTGTGCTAGGAGTGTTGACATGTTTCCGAGGGATTCTGCCGATAGTGTTGAAGCACTCAACACCGGAAAAGTCGATAGAGATTTTCGATCTCGTTTTATATTTTGTCATAGACGGCAATCATAGTGTTGTAAATGCTGCGCTGGAAGTGGCAGATGTAATATTGAACAATTTTCAGCCTGCGGCGAAGAAAGCACTGATTTCGGTGGATATGGAGCACCGCGTATGGTTACTGAAAAGAAAAACTTTGAAAAATTCAGTATTCAAAATAAATATGAGCGAAAGTATGCTCAATTCTCGAAAATCTAGCACTGACGCTGGTAGAGATTTGTTGAAACCGGATAAGAGCATGTCGTTCCTACAGGTGACATCCACCCCAACAAAATTCACACCAGGCGACGATAAATCCTTGGCATCTGCATCTGATTTAGAACTTGATTTTTCAAAATGCGTGGATATTGAACATTCGCTACAGATAGCCAGCTCTAGTCCAATGAAGGATGTGAAAGCGAAAACCTGTCAGTCTGATAACATTTCTTTGAAAAGCCAAAAGTCAACAGATTCTATCGGTTCGCTCATAAATACTTTTCTCGTAACCAGCACCAATGCCGGTGAGTCGATGAGTAAGTTCTTTAGAAAATCTTTCGATTCGCCTGCATCTGGATCCACACCAGCCAAAGATGCCGATAGCGTGAAACGATCGGAGGACGATGATCTATCGCTGGAATCGTTAGCCAGCAGTCAAATTTCGATACAGAGTAGTAATGCCGACACTATAAAAAATGAGTTGGATGTGATGCTGGAAGTTGATGATTCTACTATGACCGACACGTTAACAATGCAGGATGCTGATCCAGCGAATTATGGAACTGCACAAGACGAGCTACGGGCAGAAACGCCTATGGCTTCTCTAGCTAGGTAAGGGAAAATAACACGGTTCATTATTCATTGTGGAAGTGAAAATGTGACTGACAAAGACATTTATGTTCACATTGTTTTTCATTTCAGTGCAATGGAGGACATTGACGAGCCATGCGAAAGTGTGACGCGTGATGTTTTTATAGGATCAATTCATGATCAAAACATTCTCGATTATACCGCGAGGCTGATTGCATCCAAGTTCTTGCTTGCTGGAACCAAACATGGACTCATACCAGATTACAATGTTCGCGTCTCAGTAAAAAGTATGTCTTTGCAGATACTTTCCCAGTGCGTTAAACTAAGACCGGAAGTTCTCTTGCTGACGTTGGAGAAAAATGAACCAAAAGATGAGTTCGACGTGGTGGAAATTCTGAATTTGGAAGATGCGATTAACGAGATGTCAAACAACGAGGAGACCCCACCCTCCGGTGCAGAAATGGTTGCTGCATCCGAACCGGAAGGGTTGTTGGAAATCAAAGAGGACCATTTCGGGGAATGCACGAGCACAACTTATTTTGAGTATTTTTCTCCCATGAGTATCAGCCTCGATCAAGGGCTCACATCGCTTAAGTCAAAACTGAAAATGGTTGAAGAAAATTTCAGCATAATGGCCACTGACAGCCAGGATAAATTAAGTAAGGAACTGGATGCTATTCTTTCACAATCGGAGTGTAGCGGAATGGCAACTAGGAAAGGAGAGCGTAGAAAAGAGCTTCTGGTTGTACCAAAGGTTATTACTAGCAGGGGAGACATTGTAACAAAACGTTTAGATTCCGACAACGACGAAGATCAACAGGTGCTTGCAGATGTATTGCTGTTTTACAACCACGCCGATCAGATGTTGAGAGCGAATGTCTTACAAATAATTGGAAATTTCTTAAGAGCGGTTTTGGAGTCTCATGGCAGTACTGATGCTTTTCTTACCTATAACGAAAAAAAGAACGCGTTTAAAAAATATCTCACCGAAGACGTTTTGTTGCAAGTCATCATTCAGGTGAACTATTGAAAATTACGAACGAATATAGAATTTCAACTAATAATGCATACTTTCAGGGGTTCTCTGATGAAATTCACATTGTGGTAAACCAAGCGTTGAGCGCATTTGAACTTGTTTTTATGACGTATTGTAAACAACAGCCTTTTAATGGTGTTCAGAATAGAAATTGCGCGTCAAATTCTGTTGATTTCAGTTTTCAAAAAACATCAAAGACAAACTTTTTTATGAATGAGAATGATCAACCGAAGACAAGTCCACAGGACATTCTCGGTCAACTGTTCCTTGTATTTAACAACAAGTACTGGTTGGTGCAATGCAAAGTGTGTGAAGTGTTTGTGAACATAGACTTCAAAACTCTTAGAGCAACGATTGGCGTTGAGCAAACGAAGCTGATCCAGGAAAAATTCTTCCAGCAAATTTTAATACTTTTGCGAAGTAGCGATTTCCGAGTTAGAAACCACGCAGGAGAGAAGCTCATTTGCTATATAGAAAATATTTCTGGAACACACTGTGCAGAAAAAGAAGATGGGATTATTGGAAGCTTTGTCAAAGAACACGTACTATCATGCTTCGCGAATCCTATCGATGTCCGATATTTCTCTCACCCAAACAATAGTCAAGACCTCGATACTAATATTGCAAAAGTTTTGTATACTCTCAGCAACAAGCTTCTCGACTTGAGTGATCGTAACCAATTGGTAAGTATGCAGATCTTCTTTGATTTATCGAAAATAATCGTACTTTTATTTTTAATTTCAGTTTGGGTTTATTAACTTTCTTAAAATGCTGATCGCCAAATACAATCCTTTCGACTATGTGGATATGTGGAATGAATTTAATTTATTAAATGTTATTTCAAGTTTGATGACAGAGCATACAGCAACAGCACTCGATCTAACTGCGCAGAACGATTTGTTGGAGATATGCTCTACGCTAATGATTGGTAAACTACGCAAACATTGACAACTTGACAATATTAATTCTTCTAAAATTTTAGTCACAATATCATCGAAGCCAATTACCGGCATGGACAACGAAGTGATTGATAAGTTTATCTTTCACGTTCTGAAGCTGTTGAACATATATCAACATCTGCTGTTATTGCCCGTGCCAGTACAAAAACCACCCAAAGGAGAATTGTTCGCGAACCCTAAAGAGCTGCAGCTCATCAATTGTTTCGGATACTTTGGAAACGATCCGCTGTATGTGAAGTTGTATAATTTGCTACGAAAAGTATACGAAAGTTATAAGGTATGTACTGTTCGCATTTAACATTGAACCCTAATTTGTATTGGTTCAAAGGTGAGAACCCAGAACTCCGTTTGATTTACAAGATCAATTCCGAGATACACATTCCGATAACACATCCAAATCCAATATAAATTCAATCCAAATAAAATCCAAACCCAATCGAAGTCTAATACAAATCCAATCCAAATCCAATCCAAATCCAATCCAAATCCAATCCAAATCCAATCCAAATCCAATCCAAATCCAATCCAAATCCAATCCAAATCCAATCCAAATCCAATCCAAATCCAATCCAAATCCAATCCAAATCCAATCCAAACCAATCCAAACCAATCCAAACCAATCCAAACCAATCCAAACCAATCCAAACCAATCCAAACCAATCCAAACCAATCCAAACCAATCCAAACCAATCCAAACCAACCAAACCAAATCCAATCCCAAACCAATCCAAACCAATCCAAACCAATCCAAACCAATCCAAACCAATCCAAACCAATCCAAACCAATCCAAACCAATCCAAACCAATCCAAACCAATCCAAACCAATCCAAACCAATCCAAACCAATCCAAACCAATCCAAACCAATCCAAACCAATCCAAACCAATCCAAACCAATCCAAACCAATCCAAACCAACCAAACCAATCCAAACCAATCCAAACCAACCAAACCAATCCAAACCAATCCAAACCAATCCAAACCAATCCAAACCAATCCAAACCAATCCAAACCAATCCAAACCAATCCAAACCAATCCAAACCAATCCAAACCAATCCAAACCAATCCAAACCAATCCAAACCAATCCAAACCAATCCAAACCAATCCAAACCAATCCAAACCAATCCAAACCAATCCAAACCAATCCAAACCAATCCAAACCAATCCAAACCAATCCAAACCAATCCAAACCAACCAAACCAATCCAAACCAATCCAAACCAACCAAACCAATCCAAACCAATCCAAACCAATCCAAACCAATCCAAACCAATCCAAACCAATCCAAACCAATCCAAACCAATCCAAACCAACCAAACCAATCCAAACCAATCCAAACCAACCAAACCAATCCAAACCAATCCAAACCAATCCAAACCAACCAAACCAATCCAAACCAATCCAAACCAATCCAAACCAATCCAAACCAATCCAAACCAATCCAAACCAATCCAAACCAATCCAAACCAATCCAAACCAATCCAAACCAACCAAACCAACCAAACCAATCCAAACCAATCCAAACCAATCCAAACCAATCCAAACCAATCCAAACCAATCCAAACCAATCCAAACCAATCCAAACCAATCCAAACCAATCCAAACCAATCCAACCAATCCAAACCAATCCAAACCAATCCAAACCAATCCAAACCAATCCAAACCAACCAAACCAACCAAACCAACCAAACCAATCCAAACCAATCCAAACCAATCCAAACCAATCCAAACCAATCCAAACCAATCCAAACCAACCAAACCAATCCAAACCAATCCAAACCAATCCAAACCAATCCAAACCAACCAAACCAATCCAAACCAATCCAAACCAACCAAACCAATCCAAACCAACCAAACCAATCCAAACCAATCCAAACCAACCAAACCAATCCAAACCAATCCAAACCAATCCAAACCAATCCAAACCAATCCAAACCAATCCAAACCAATCCAAACCAATCCAAACCAATCCAAACCAACCAAACCAATCCAAACCAATCCAAACCAATCCAAACCAATCCAAACCAATCCAAACCAATCCAAACCAACCAAACCAATCCAAACCAATCCAAACCAATCCAAACCAATCCAAACCAATCCAAACCAACCAAACCAATCCAAACCAATCCAAACCAATCCAAACCAATCCAAACCAATCCAAACCAACCAAACCAACCAAACCAATCCAAACCAATCCAAACCAATCCAAACCAATCCAAACCAACCAAACCAATCCAAACCAATCCAAACCAATCCAAACCAATCCAACCAATCCAAACCAATCCAAACCAACCAAACCAATCCAAACCAATCCAAACCAATCCAACCAATCCAAACCAATCCAAACCAATCCAAACCAATCCAAACCAATCCAAACCAATCCAAACCAATCCAAACCAACCAAACCAATCCAAACCAAATCCAATCCAAACCAATCCAAACCAATCCAAACCAATCCAAACCAACCAAACCAATCCAAACCAATCCAACCAATCCAAACCAATCCAAACCAATCCAAACCAATCCAAACCAATCCAAACCAATCCAAACCAATCCAAACCAATCCAAACCAATCCAAACCAACCAAACCAATCCAAACCAATCCAAACCAATCCAAACCAATCCAAACCAACCAAACCAATCCAAACCAATCCAAACCAATCCAAACCAACCAAACCAATCCAAACCAACCAAACCAATCCAAACCAATCCAAACCAATCCAAACCAATCCAAACCAATCCAAACCAATCCAAACCAACCAAACCAACCAAACCAACCAAACCAATCCAAACCAATCCAAACCAATCCAAACCAATCCAAACCAACCAAACCAATCCAAACCAATCCAAACCAATCCAAACCAATCCAAACCAATCCAAACCAATCCAAACCAATCCAAACCAATCCAAACCAATCCAAACCAATCCAAACCAATCCAAACCAATCCAAACCAATCCAAACCAATCCAAACCAATCCAAACCAATCCAAACCAATCCAAACCAATCCAAACCAATCCAAACCAATCCAAACCAATCCAAACCAATCCAAACCAATCCAAACCAATCCAAACCAATCCAAACCAATCCAAACCAATCCAAACCAATCCAAACCAATCCAAACCAATCCAAACCAACCAAACCAATCCAAACCAATCCAAACCAATCCAAACCAATCCCAAACCAATCCAAACCAACCAAACCAATCCAAACCAATCCAAACCAATCCAAACCAATCCAAACCAACCAAACCAACCAAACCAATCCAAACCAACCAAACCAATCCAAACCAATCCAAACCAATCCAAACCAACCAAACCAATCCAAACCAACCAAACCAATCCAAACCAATCCAAACCAATCCAAACCAATCCAAACCAATCCAAACCAATCCAAACCAATCCAAACCAATCCAAACCAATCCAAACCAACCAAACCAATCCAAACCAATCCAAACCAATCCAAACCAATCCAAACCAATCCAAACCAACCAAACCAATCCAAACCAATCCAAACCAATCCAAACCAATCCAAACCAACCAAACCAATCCAAACCAATCCAAACCAATCCAAACCAATCCAAACCAATCCAAACCAATCCAAACCAATCCAAACCAATCCAAACCAATCCAAACCAACCAAACCAATCCAAACCAATCCAAACCAACCAAACCAACCAAACCAACCAAACCAATCCAAACCAACCAAACCAATCCAAACCAATCCAAACCAATCCAACCAATCCAACCAACCAATCCAAACCAATCCAAACCAATCCAAACCAATCCAAACCAACCAAACCAATCCAAACCAATCCAAACCAATCCAAACCAACCAAACCAATCCAAACCAACCAAACCAATCCAAACCAATCCAAACCAATCCAAACCAACCAAACCAATCCAAACCAATCCAAACCAACCAAACCAATCCAAACCAATCCAAACCAACCAAACCAATCCAAACCAATCCAAACCAATCCAAACCAATCCAAACCAACCAAACCAACCAAACCAATCCCAAACCAATCCAAACCAATCCAAACCAATCCAAACCAATCCAAACCAATCCAAACCAATCCAAACCAATCCAAACCAATCCAACCAATCCAAACCAATCCAAACCAATCCAACCAAACCAATCCAAACCAACCAAACCAATCCAAACCAATCCAAACCAATCCAAACCAATCCAAACCAATCCAAACCAATCCAAACCAATCCAAACCAACCAAACCAATCCAAACCAATCCAAACCAATCCAAACCAATCCAAACCAATCCCAAACCAACCAAACCAATCCAAACCAATCCAAACCAATCCAAACCAATCCAAACCAATCCAAACCAATCCAAACCAATCCAAACCAATCCAAACCAATCCAAACCAATCCAAACCAATCCAAACCAATCCAAACCAATCCAAACCAATCCAAACCAATCCAAACCAATCCAAACCAATCCAAACCAACCAAACCAATCCAAACCAATCCAAACCAATCCAAACCAATCCAAACCAACCAAACCAATCCAAACCAATCCAAACCAACCAAACCAACCAAACCAATCCAACCAATCCAACCAATCCAAACCAATCCAAACCAATCCAAACCAATCCAAACCAATCCAAACCAATCCAACCAACCAAACCAACCAAACCAATCCAAACCAATCCAAACCAATCCAAACCAATCCAAACCAATCCAAACCAATCCAAACCAACCAAACCAATCCAAACCAATCCAAACCAACCAAACCAATCCAAACCAATCCAAACCAATCCAAACCAATCCAAACCAATCCAAACCAATCCAAACCAATCCAAACCAATCCAAACCAATCCAAACCAATCCAAACCAATCCAAACCAATCCAAACCAATCCAAACCAATCCAAACCAATCCAAACCAATCCAAACCAACCAAACCAATCCAAACCAAATCCAACCAATCCAAACCAATCCAAACCAACCAACCAATCCAACCAATCCAAACCAATCCAAATCCAATCCAAACCAATCCAAACCAACCAAACCAAACCCAATCCAATCCAAAACCCAATCCAAACCAATCCAAATCCAATCCAAATCCAATCCAAATCCAATCCAAATCCAATCCAAATCCAATCCAAACCCAATCCAAATCCAATCCAAATCCAATCCAAATCCAATCCAAATCCAATCCAAATCCAATCCAAATAGATTTGTTGTGGGAGGTTTTGGTTAGTAATGTTGCCGAATAGATCGTGGACGATTTTGTTTTCCTGTATTTTTTATTTACAATCTTTGATTTACAGTTTGGTCCCTCCTCCTTTTATAAAATTGTAATTGTATGGTCCTTCGCCTTATGAAATGTTTTCTTTTTTTTCCAGATCACCATCTCATCGGAAATAAATCAAAAGTTCTTCGGTCTTCTACGGACAACGATTACAAGCCTCTGGCGCATTCTGGAAATCAAAAACATCTCATCCATGACCAACGGTTTCAAATTCATCGAAGAGGTTTTGCGATATTTGATCACGTTTCTACCATACGAACCGGAGCACTGTGTCCGCTGCACCAGATTCTTGTTACGTTTTCTCTTCAGCTGCAATTATGCCAACCGTCTGGAGGACGTCGCCTATTTTCGAGAAGCCAGTCAATCGCTTTCGCTTTCCGATGCGGTCGAATGTCGGAAATTTTTCGATCGGTATTATGAGTTCTGCAAGTGCAAGAATATTACCTCCGTTTCGGATCTGGGAAGTTACATCAAGCAGTTTGAGCAGATGGTAATCGCATGCTTAAAAATATACTCAAAAACAACAGCAAAAGTACAGACGGTGATTCTTAAGTTGCTGTGTCAGCTTCTCGATTTCAATATAAATTATCAACTATTGGACTCTAGTAACGTGTTTGTTGAAAGTGTTCTCAAACATGTAGAACTACTGGAAACGGGATCAATTCCGGACGCAGAGCGACTGATGCCATGCATAGTCAAATTTCTATTTATTCTTTCCCATTCGAAAGATCGTGCTAAAATTATTAACATTCCAAAGATAATTAATATCTGTGATAATTTGCTGGCCAATGCTCTGATTAGGAAAACGGCAATAGCATCACTGCAATCTTTGGTGCATGAGATATTTCTACTGTATAAAGTGGCACCTTCCGGTCTGGGCTCTGAACTGTTAATGGCTGAAGTGGCCACGCAAAAGGAGGTCATTCTGAATATGATGATCAAGTTTCCCGAAGAAGTCAGGTGCTATGAAATTGCGCCGATGGTTCTTCTGGTTGAAAGACAGACAGTACCAGGGAAATACGAACCGGAAATATGGAATGCATTGATTGGAGCCATGCAAGAGAAGAAAATGGTGATCAACTGTGACCGTGAAAGACTAATTTTGAAAAGAGTGTTGGAAACGGTGAATGGTGGCGTGAACCAGGATGCGGCAGTTGGACGCGGTATATTGGGAACCGTTAATGATATCTTCAAAAGTAGAGACTTCACGACGAAACAAAAACTGATGTATTATCAAATAATTTTTGAAAACATCGTGCTCAAATATAAAGAGGACGAATTATTACATCAAGTAGCACCGTTTTCCGACGAAGGTCCTGAAACAATTGCCGAGACATATTTGGCAAACTTATTGTGTGACATTTTGTACTCACTGATTGAGGGTTATCAAGCGCAGAAAAAAGACACAGTTTTAAAAAATAATATGATTGATTTTATACGAATCATTGGAAAAATGCATATTTATCCAAAAATCAAACTAGCATTTTTGAACACGTTGAGGATCAACACAATAATCCAGGTTAATGAAGACTATTTGTACCACGCTTGCATCTGCATTCTTCTGATCAAATTTGGCTTTGAATTCAAAATGATAACATCAACAATCAGCGAACAACATGGAACCGTCGCCTATGAACAGTTGATCGAAATATTAATCCAAATGTTTTCTGACCGTGAAAAAGCATCAGCTGATTTTCCCTCTACCGATATCTCATATCTGATAAATGATCATTTTGTAACCTTACAAACCCACTTCGATTCATTCCTTGTACGCTACATTTCCTCCCCTGAGTACTCTGACGTGATTGTGATGAAAACGATTGCTACTATTCGCCAACGAAAGGTGTCCAGTTCTACATTATTCAATTTGTTGGAAAAATCCAATCTTAAGAGCCTTCCGTTGCTGACGGAGGGGCTAATTGATCTGCTAGGAGAAACCAACGTAATTATAGCTCGTAGATCTGCCATGGTGCTGGATGAAAAATTAAATGCTTTACTGAGAGTTACTCCGCTTGATAGCGAAAGCGTCGGATCCCTTCTTCCACGTCAATATTACGAGCAACTATTTAGCAGTTTTACGCCAGAGCGTCGTAAAAGGTTTCCAAAGTTATTCAAAACTGCGTTACTGCTAGTTCGCTTCTATGAAGGTCTGAACATACCGCAAGATCTTGTTACACAGATCGATACGCAAAACCTCAAGCAGCTAAATACCGACGAGGAATGGTTCTTGGATCAAATTAGCTTCCATTGTACGAGAAAATCATATACAAAACCGAAAAACATAGCCCGCATGCTACAAGAAGTCAACTCTGAAAGCAAGCTCATCAATCTGCTCTCCAATTCTAACTTCAACTTCCGTTTGCTCCGAGAAGTGATTGCCACAGCATTCGAAAATATGTCGCACATGTTCCGTATAGATTGCGTACAATTTAATCCGCACCTGAACTATCTCAAAGTACATCCCATGTTGAAAGTTGGTTTGATTGTGCTAATGAGAAAGCTGGATGAAATAAATGCCACCCCGGAGGACGCACTCGACGAGAAAGCCGTATTGCACTGTGTGAAAGCCGCAATCTGCTTCCTGGAAAATGTAATTTGCCTGGAACATCTTTGTTTAATCTACGTTGAAGCACGATTCATAGATCGATTCATCAAAGACCACATTTTGAAGTCAAACTTTTACGAATCGCTTCTACTGTTAGCTTTGAATTGTGCCAAATTTATTCGAACGAATAGGCAGACATCCAAAACAAATGACGCCACATCAATCCAGCTCCATCTTAAATGCATCCACCTTATCCTGCAGCAAAAGTGTCTCTGGTCAGAACTTAACCAAAACGACAAATATTTAGAAGTGCAAGATCTCCTCATCCGGATGGTATTCGAACTCGTCACTGGACATTTGCAGGGAACCCACTTCCTGCAATGCTACCAAGCACCGGAACTTTTCAACGATCTCATTGCGAACCACTACGAACAGGTTGAGGTTTGTCTACAAGCTCTACTAGTGGCACAGTACATCTCCGAACGCGACTACATTGAAGAAGGGGCACATTTGGCGGAGTATCCGAAACAAATGATGACCACGGTTGACTCGGTGGCAATATCTCTGCTGAAAATGGATCGCTTCTACTCGATCGCCATGACCCCGAAGGAGGTGTTCAACTGTTACAGTTTGGACGTTGACGTCGATCCAATGAAGTTGCCCTCAGTACCGATTGATTATCTGTACGAGCTGGATACTTTGGAGGTTTATCTGAAAAGGTGAATGCAACTACGTTTGAAAATAGTTTTTTGAGTATGCAACTAAAAAAAATTCTATCAATTCAATACAGGGTGAACATATTTGGATATTCATCGAAACAACAGTTTGAAGAGTTGTTCATGTCACTGTTGGTGCTGATTAATCGCGAAGGTGATCCAGAAATTATGAGTAAGTATATGCCATAACAAATTTTATATATATTTTTTTACCATTTCACCATAAGTTTAATTTCTTATAATATTGTAACCGACGCGGGATCGGAAAAAGCGATTATGGGATTTTGTCACTATTCGATTGAAGTCGTTGACCTGATAATCCGTGACTCTCTGGTTGGAATGGGTCTGGGCACTGGCGGCCTCAGAGTTCTGGTAATGGTGGGGCACCAGCATATTTGTTTCATTTATAATTTGACGTCAGTAGTAAGAACTATAATTCGAGGCGTTAATAAGCAAATCAAAATTAGAGGTTTCAAATATTACGAAATTTTTATTGCATTTTATCGTCTCTAATTGAAGAGGCCACTAGGTTTTTTGGAATATTTTTCCAAAAACTTCCAATTTCTGTTTGATAATGGATAGAGTGTAATTGCGACATTTTGGGAGGATTTCTAGTAAGCAAACAAGGATGTTCTCAAGTCTTTGTGTATTGATTTCTGACATTTTTTTTCGTAAATATCTTTATTTATTGTTTAGGAAATACCTCCAGGATTGTTTCAAGACATTTCAATAATACTTCCAGAAGTTCCTATAGGAACTTTTTCAAGAATTATTTCAGATATTCCTTCAGATACCATCGGAAATTCCATTCGATCGGAAATTCGTAGAATTCCACAATTTTTGGACAAATTTTCAGAATACCCATAGGAGTTTCCGAACGATTTCTTAACGGAATTTCTGATAGCATTTCCGACATTCTTAAAATGTTCCTAGAATTTCTTGGGACATTCCTCCAAGAATTCTTTCGGAATTTCTTCTAAGGATTTCTGCAGAAAATCCTGCGGAAATTACGGAGACAAATCCAGAAATTCTTTTGGAGATATCTCAAGAGATTCCTTTGAAAATTCAAAGATGGAACTCGATGAAAATTACGAAATTTTTTCGGCAATTCTTTTATGAACTCTTTTAGAAATCTAAATAAATTTCTTCTTTCAGATTCTATTAGAAATACCTTTGGAAATTTTTTTAGGAGCTCCTTTTAAATTCCATTGAAAATTTCTCAGGAATACTAAAGGAAAATACTGCAGATATTTCTTCAGGACTACCCATATAAATTGTTTAAGGACTACCTTCGATATTCGTTTAGCAGAAAGCCCCGTCAATTTCTATAAAAATGTATTGAGAAATTCCTTTAGAAATTCGTTTGGAATTTTATTGAGAAATTTCTTCAGGATATGTGTTGGAAATTTTCTAGAATACACCAGGAATTCTTTTTGATTCCTTCGAAAAATTCTCCGGAAAGGAGTTTGATTTTTTTCTGGAAATTTCTTAGAAACCACCTACAAAAGTCATACAGAAATCCTTTTAGTAAAATCATACGATGTTTTTTGCGAAATTTCTGCAGATAGTATTGCGGAAATTTTGTTTGAAGAGTTTTTCTGGAATTTTATTAAAGAATGAAACAGGAAAGAATAAGAATTTTCGGAAGAGTTTCTAACGGAAGTTTCAAAGGAATTTCCTGATAAAATTCTTAAAGTAACTTCCGAGTAATTCCTAAATGAGTTTTTGAATGAATTTCTGAAGTGATTCCCGAAAGAAGTTCTCAAGGAATGTGCCAAGGAATCCCTAAGAAAATCGAAAGAATTTCTGGGTTAAGTTCTGCAAAAGGAATTACAAGAATTTCTTTCCAGAGTCTTTTTAAGAATTAACTGGAGCAATTTCTTTAAGAAATTCCTGTAATTATTGCTGAAGCAATTTCTTTAAAAAGTTTGAAGGAATTCCCAAAGCATTTCCCAAAAGAAATCATAAAGAAATTTCCGAAGGAATTCTCCTTTCGGAATGTTATCCTGATACAATTTTTTTGAAGGTAATCGACTTTTTGGGACCTGCAAAATTTTTGGGATCGATTTTTTTATGTCAAATGTCTTCAAAAAAAAAAATGTTCAAGAGATAACACCACATCTCGACATTTCATCCATTTCTAAGACATTTATTTGGCATCAAAAATAAAAATTTGATTTCGAAATTTACCTGTGATAAAATTATATCAATCAACTCAGTGAAAACTTTAGTTTCTGTATAAGAATATAGAACGGGCTGATATTTCACCTATATAAAAAAGGCGCATAAAAACTACCATTTTTGACATGCTCTCAAATAATCCAGAATTTCTCCTACGGTTAGAACATGATTTGGAACCAGTTTTTCAGTACTAGATGAATTTCCTGTCTAACTGTTGCAAAACCAAAGGAAACAGTTGGTATTTCACAGAGTATTGGTCAATTAAACTTTGAACTCCCTATCATTTTGTTCATCTCCGGTATGCCAGGTTGTCTGTGATAAAACGAAGAGTTTTTTTGTCTTTATTAGGGAGACTTTCAGCCCGAGGCTGGCTCGTCTCCGAAAACGAAGAGTTTATATCTGTCAGGTGATATTTTGAATGTTATTAAGAATATGTATTTGGTTTAAATTGTTTTGATCGACTTATATGCATTATTTACAAGATTGTTAACTTTACGCCACTGGCTGACAATTTTAACCCGGCCCAAAATAAAATTGAAATATTTTGGAATAATTTTAAAAGTTCAAAATAACATCCCTGGGCAAAGGCACAACTTTGTGATCAGCTTAATTGCTGCCAAGCTCCAGAGCTTAAATGTATCTTTACTCTTCAGAGAAAGATGCACACTAGTGGTGCCACTAGGAATCGATACTTCGATCGATCTTGAGAAGCGATTAGATCATTTTCTGTACTACACATATATCTCCCATTCCAGAATGAAAACTCCCTTGCTTTGAAGAATATAAAAGAGGTCCCATTAGATGGAGATGGCCAATGTACTTGTACACGTCCTAACTCATCCGTCAAGAAACGCAGCCAATAGCATCTGTTCGTACTACACAAAAACAGCTTTGATGGACAATGTCGTTTTGCAATCATGGATCCGAGGATCTAACTATTATTCCTTTTTTGCCTCTTATATAGCACTGTCACTAATTCGAGACTAGTTTGAAGAAATCTCAGCGTGCAAATTTATGACAAATGTTCAGCTTAAGATTTTTAAGAATTTAACGGTAAATCACACATGGGCAATTATATAACTCAAATTTCCAGGGATCAAAGAGGAATAATAATATAATAAATTAACAATCATTTGTCATAAACTCAAGAATTTTGTAGATCAACGACTTTTGGGGGAAACAGTATTTTTATGCACTTAAAAACTTGAAAAACACTTTAGCATGGACAAAACGTGAACGGAACTAATCGCAATGTTCACAAGACTTGTAGAGCACACCAAAAGCTTCCGTATAAAGGTTGTTGCGATAGTTTTCGACGTTTATGTCTCTTGTTAGATTTTTTCCAAAATTTAAAATAGCCCAAAAACACTAAATCGACTTGAGCCACCTCGAAATTTTATCCGAATTAGCTGAAAATTTGACAGCAGACTTATTTTAGCATAAGAATTGTGATTCTGGGCTGACCGGTTGAATTTTTGATACTTTTTGAAAACATGAAGAGGTCTACTACACACATACATCATATAACTTTCATTTTGAAATTAGTTCAGATATCAATCACAGTACTCGGAGACATAATTGTCTATAATCATAACACATTCAGATACATTTTTTTACTATTGTTAATAATCGTCGTGAGAATATCACAATGAATTTCTTACATGCATGCTGCATGTTTTCAATACTAATAATCACCCTCTTTCTTTTCTTTCTTTTGCATTATCAATTAATCGTTGCGAGCTATAACCCTTAACAAAACATTGGAAGACCCCCAATATTGTAATAGAGGCAACAATATTATCTGGATCGATTTGCTATCGGTGTTGACGAAATCGAGCTGGTTGATGAATTCGATTTCTTGGGCCGGTGACCACTGACACGATACCAGCAGTTTCAGAGGCAAATATCCAGAAAGGATACAATAGAAGCAAGGTAAATCACATTTGAATTCACTAGGGACACGGCAGGTATTTCCGTCCATCGTCGTAGGGGCTAAAATCAACGAAAGCAACGTACATGTGCTAGAACTCCACTATAGCAGAACGTTTCTCCTGAGTTTACGATTTGGTACGTATGAGTCTTACAAAAAAGCGTCTCTTTTATTGGTTTTCGAGACTATGACAATTTGATAAAACACTTAACGAAGTCCGATTGAGCTGAAATTCTGCATACAGACCTTTTTCGAGGAGATGAAACTTTTGAGCACTACCCGTTTTTGAAATACGAAATGTTGATTTTCATTCGCACCCTAATGCACATGAATAAAACGACATTACTGACATAACGATCAAAGCTAAATATGATTGTCTGTCCCATCCCATATCCCATTGGGATATCATATCTTCTTTAAAAGTATTCGTTTGCCTGAAGTTGGGCATCGGTAAATACAATTCCTTCTTTGAAAGTAATCGCCTGTACCGTGAAAAGTGATAAGCGCGAAATCAGAAGTGAGATACGGGAACTGAGAAATTTGAAGTGGTGTGGCTTACTTTTCAATTACCATTCATAATTTTATACTTTCCACTTTCACTATTGTTCGGATAAACTATATTCTCGGCCATATGATACGTTCAGCAAACGATATTTACGACATTATGAACCCTTCGGCTAAACAACATGTTTTGCCATATGACCCGTTTGGCCAAATAACATTGGCCCTTTTTACCGAAGGATCATTCCGGCCAGAAGGCATTTTTGACCAATCGATCTATTCGACCTAATGATCTATCCGGCCAAATGGCCTATTCGATCAAACTAGCTGATGAGCCAAAAGTAATTTATGGCAGAATGACCAGTTCGACTGAACGACATTTTCAACCATATGTCCACTATACTTAATATTTTTTTTTCTATTCTAAATTTTTTTGGGAAAAAAACAATATTTTTTCAATAATTCCGAAATGCAATGTCCGATCGGGCCAATTTTCAATAGCAAACAATGGGACCGCATTCCTCGTCGAATGCAACTGTTGCGAGTAAATCGGGTAGTGCTAAGTTCCAAAAAGTGTGTCTACAAAATTTGTACACGTACACACATACACACACACACACACATACGGGACTAATCAGGATGTCTGTTGAGCAGATTCCCCCTCCATTGCTTGGGAAGAAAAAAAACACACACACATACATACGCACATACAGACATCACTTCGATTCGTCGAACTGAGTCGATCGGTATATAACACTATGGGTCTCCGGGCCTTCTATCAAAAGTTGTTTTTTGGAGTAGTCCTATAGCCTTTCGGTACAACTTTGTTGTACGAGAAAGGCAAAAACATTTTTTTCCATTCCCGCGGTATTTGTTCTGGCTCACAAGTCCATTCGCGACCTGGGGTCCAGTTTACTCCCTTTTATATCCGATGTGTCTAAACTCCTCGCTACCAAAAACCCTTAGATGATTCACGGCAGACTTCGTCCATTACAACCTCTCGTATGGTGTATCATCAACCGGTTCTAGAGGATGGCTGCTGTTCGGTTAGTCTCGCCCCAGTATTTCTTATCTATTCCAGCATCTATAACCAACCATACAGGAATCTATTTCCTATACGTAACAACATTTTCGCACGACAGACCGTGTAGTACGCAGTAATTAACTGTGCCACAATTTTCTCCACAATAAATGTTTGTTCAGGTCCTAACCTCCTCCGGTGTGATTATCTACTGGCTGAACTGCATATATTCCTAATTGTAGACTCATGAAATATCGGAGGCAATAATGTGAAGGGGCCGCACAGATCTGTGTGGGGTCAGAAAAGATGCTGTTGGAGCCGCACCTCTTTGGTGAACAGACGCTCGATCAGTCATGACAAAATTGTTTTAAATCCAACCCAACACTAGGACTAGGCTTGTGTGCTTTGAGCGGCACACGGTCGCTATAGCAGGGTCTGCTTTTGCGGATACATGCAGCTTTTTATAAAAGTTCAACAACGTCCACTATTCAACACCACCACATCTAAGTTGGGCAAACTTCACGGGACGCACCCGCTCACTCTAGCTGATTCGAGAAGGACAACAATGCTCAGGATACACTACCTCACCTCACCATTTCATAGGTCTGTATGGACTATGTCAATCTCAAGTAACAATTCTGTGACCGTTGGGTTTTATATGAATTTTAAAAATGTTTTATTGTGGGAATAATTAAAGCCTATTGTTTTATGGTGGTCATAAACAATGCTAACAAACAAAGGTTTTATGTCACTCTCGAGATACCCATAAAACTCTTATAAACCATGTTATAAACTAAACTTTTTGCTAGCTTTGAAGTTTTAATAATAGTTTTATTATTGCTTTCAAATGCGCCATAAAACCAGTTTGGGTCACTGCTTTAAAACAACTCAACGTAACCCGATCTATTCGCTATGTTGAATTTGGAAAGCAGTGTTGCTATATAACTTATATGTGAATCATGCAATAAGACGCATAATGAAGTTAGCATATTTATACCGACATAGTGTGAGTGACATGTGTTTCTCAAACTTAAGATGCTTCTTATTTCCCAAAATGAAAAAAAAATAACTAAAAAGGTACAGATAAAAAATCCCCTGGTCTTAAGAATCTCCGGTATTAGACAATGATACCAATTAAGGGTTATCAAAAACAATTCGATTTCTGTCAATATAAATCATGTTCTATGAGCAGGATTATTTGAAAATTATTCAACTGTAACTCTTATGTTTTGAGAAATAAGGCACATAAATATAAAATGCTGTTAAATATATGCACTTAATTGGATTGCAGCTTTTCATGAAAAGCCGAAACGATGAAGAATCATTTTAATTCACGATGATTTCGAGTTTTCGGTTTCTAAAAAAGTGAAGGAGGAAATAATTTTTGCATTTTTCCTTAAGCACATGACCTCCTGGTTAAAGAATTTGCCATTGTAACATATACATTAGAGTGGGGCGCAGTTGTATGGAAAAACGCAAACTTCGTCCGATCCAGTGAGATCAAGGTTTTTCTGAATCGTTTTAGGACCCCAATCAACTGTGCAAAATATGGGCTCGATTGGTTGCAACCTCGCATGCCGCATCACGTTTCAAATTTACATGGAGATTAGTATGGGAAAACGTACTTTTTCACATTTTTGCTCTTAGCAGCTTCAATTTATCATCAATCACGTGACTCAATGCGTTAGCATATAGTCTGGAAGATGCCTAAATACTTTGCCGAAGAAGGTACGTAGCTGGAAGGTCTACAAAAAATGTTATTACGTTTCGAAAATTGATTGTTCAAACCATATGCAAGAAATCAATGTTACTGCCAGCACTACCAGACAACCTATGGTTATCGGAGGGCTAAACCCATCTTCCTTCTTGTCGGATTTTTTTCTTTGTAAAATGATTCCGGATAGCTCCCATTAGCTCTAAAGCCCTATAAGATCAATTACTTTGAAATAACACTCAGTTAAATTATTGGTCAACGTAGTACGGCAGTGCTGTCAGAATAAACGATTTTTTGCATATGGTTTGACCACTCAAAGTTCGAAGCATTATAACTCTTCAGCAAAGTTTTTCGGCATTCTTTGGGTTATACTTTAACGCAATGTGCCACTTGGTTTACGATGAACTGAAACCTCTAGTAGTAGAAATGCAAACATATACGTTCTTCCATACTAATTTCCATACAAACTTCAAACGCGATGCGGAAAGCGAGGAAGCAACCAATCGGTCCCAAATTTTGCACAGTTGTTCAGGACCCAGAATGGCTTCGAAAAACCATTGATTTGAAAAAAATGACCATGACGCCCCACTCTAATATACATATTTGATTCCCACAAATTACACCAAAAATATGAATGGGTAATATTCCATATATTCGTAGATTCACTAATTTCAGGAAATAACTAGCATTCGTGGATCTATTATACAGATCCGCAAAACCGCCGAGAGCTTTTATTTCCACAGACTTGGCATCGTTGCCCGTAGCCACTAGGCTGCATGTTCAGGCGCCATAAGTAACTGGTGTAAGTTCGAAAGTTTTTAGTGGCTGGGCTGGTGAGTTACGTTAGAGGATCCGCTGATATTGACTGAAGACGGGCTCCATGTGACGGAATAATTCGCAAAAGTTTGCTCGTAAGATTCAATTTTCTTTCTGATATTTTTGGAGAGAGAGAAGCAACGAGATGTAATAGTTTGTAGGGGTAGAAATCTATCAGTACTTTGGAGTCCGCTTAACGCTCCGATAGAATTGAGTACGCCGCCGTACCAAACTGACCATCTACAAAACGCTTTGGTAGCCCTCTACGGACACGAGACCTGGATAATGCGAAAATCGAAAGACTGCGGTGGGCCGGGCACGTAGCCAGAATGTTGGACAATAACCTGTTGAAAATGGTTCTCAATAGCGATCCTTAGGCTGAATAAATAAATAATAAGAAATCCCTTATCGATTTCTTGTACCATGACGCGTTATCTATTTTGAGCCACATCGAAAGAGTGTTGGTAGTTTCACTTCTAGAAGCCTATATACGAATGCACTTTCTCGTCTTCCATGGATCTCAAAAACTCTAGAATTTTTCAATCAGCCTAAGTATTTATGGGTATGATATATATGGTCAAGATGTGGAAGTCATCTTCCTGACATTGACGGCCGGGAAAAATAGGAATTAAAACCATCAGCACCACACTCCTTCTTCTTCTTCTTCTTCTTCATTGGCATTACATCCCCCACTGGGACATTGCTGCCTCGCAGCTTAGTGTTCATTAAGCACTTCCATAGTTATTAAATGCGAGGTTTCTAACCCAAGGTAACATTTCTGCATTCGTATATCATGAGGCTAACACGATGATACTTTTATGCCCAGGGAAGTCGAGACAATTTCCAAACCGAAAATTGTCTAAAACGGCACCGGGAATCGAACCCAGCCACCCTCAGCATGGTCTTGCTTTGTAGCCGAGCATCTTACCGCACGGCTAAGGAGGGCCTCATCAGTAATATTTGATTTAATTTTCTGTTTTTTTTGTAGACTACCAGGAACAATACGAAATTAAAAAAATGTGCCTCACTGCAATTGGTAACCTGCTGTTAACATGCTACAAATACCCAAGAATTGGTTTCGGTAATGGCAAATACCATCATGTGCCTCGTTATTCAACCATCAAATGCACTACCGTTGGGTTTGTATTTTTTGAATATCCGTAATGTCATTGATAATAAAAACAATTTGTTTTTCATTCACAGCGCGAAGAAACTTCACAGCATCCAGCTTCTAATACCTTCCAACAGCGTTTTCTATCAACCAAATTTGGAACGAAAGCTTTCGGTTTCTACCAATGACGATGGATTGTGGACGAACGATAATGTGATTGGAACGAACGCTTTTTTGGCGAATCAATTTTCCATCTACTTCGCGTGGCAAACTTTGGAGAGTTCCGAGAATGAATCCCTGGTATACAAAAACCTCAAATACTTCATCGAGAAGGCTAATTTGGACGTCACGAGTTCCGTACAGTTGATTTACGGAATTTTAGAGCAAATGATTGAGGTAAGGTACAACATACTATACAGTTTAGTTCATAAAAGCTAATTGAACATATTTCATCAGGATAACTACGCTTTAATTCTACCGCTTGTGGTGCAGTTTTGCGAAATCTGCGAGAATAGAGACCAAATACGACACCTTTATAATCAGGTACTTGCTCTGCAGGAAAAAGTCCCAATGGAAGATACGTTATCGCAACAGGTTAGAATTTTTCGTTCAAATGTTCTAGTTTTCATCTCAAAGCACTTTTGTCCATATTGACTCTAACGAATGAGTGAAAACAAAATGAGCTTGTTTTATCAGCGAAAAACCGACTTGTTAATAAATATAACCGGTGAGATTGATGTGACTTTTTTTTTCATATGAGATATAAGGGCGCGTGAGATGAGAAATTGAACTGTTGCTTTGTTCATATTCATGAAATTTAATTTATCCTTACATATTCCAGCATATTATATACTTATTATGCAAGATGGCAGCACTATTAGTACCAACAATGGCAGAATTGACACATCTCTGTACAATCATTCCAACATATTTGAAAAGCACCCAGCTTTACATCAGGAATTCAACATTAAACGGATTATCCTGTCTGCTAGAGTGTCTGGTCCTTTCAAATACCACCATGGGTGGTCTCAGTGAAGAGCTGCAATTACTACGAAACATAGTCGTTAATTACGTTGTGAAGCATGGAATCATAGATGAAAGGTAAAATAGCTACAACTTTACTCATGAATTTGAAGATGATAATGTCCAACTTTAATCATCTCATTTTGCAGTGCGACAACTTACAGTGATATGCACTCGAAACTTGTATGGTCATTAAACTTCTTTTTAATCGAAACAACTTCACGATACGTAGTGGATTGCAATTTGTTGCAGAACAGCATAATTTCTGCGAACAATATTCTCAAACGGACAACAAATCTGGAAATTTACTTATGCATTCTTAATGTGAGTTTTAGTTGCTGTTTCATGCTTAATTACTGGCTTATTGATTATAAATAATAAATTACAGGGTCTCGAACGGCTTGTGCTCACCAACAGTGCCAGCCGACAACTTTTGGAAAGGATTGAAAAACTATCCCTCGATCTAGTCAAACTGGACAATGAAATGTTTGCCTTGGCAGCGCTGAAGTTGCTGCTAACGTGCATCTATCACAGCTCAGATGAACAGTTGGAAAACACTGAACGATCCAACGGCATTGTCCAAGACGAACCGGAGATAATCATTCAGCAGATAGAGAAAATCGAAATACTGTTCGCCAAAATCCGTACAACTACGCCTCAAGGAGCGAAAATCTTCGGCAACGTGTTGTGCCAGCTGATCCGGGACCTGCTACCTCCGAACGAAATCCTCACCAAAGTTTTCAAAGAGTTGATGCTGAATCAACCAAATCCGGACATCATTGCCATCCTGACCTATCAAGTGTTCCGGTCGGCAATCGATTGCTCCTATTTGGCTTTGCTTCAGGAATGGCTGATTTGCTCATTACCGAACTTTCTAGCATTGCCTCAGATCAACAAATCCGTATGGTGTTTGACAGTCATATTTTTGTCCGCTTCACTTAATCAACATTTGTTGAAAATTTTCCCGGAGGTTCTGTCGTTACCATCGTACCAGCAGTTGAACGAACGGGAGATTAACAATCTGATCATTTCGGCTAAGGATTTCTATCGCCGGTTGGACCCAGCGCAAAAATCAAAGTTCAGGGAAATATTCCAGCAAAGCGAATCATATGTGTATCAGGGCCTTTTGCAGAGTCTCTAGTTTGGTGCTAGTTTGTAATGAATTCGACGTTATTTATTGGAAATCTATAGATATATTATTTGTAAAATATTTATATGCTAGTATTTATCAAACCAATAAAGAAACACCCAAATAACAGAACACACACAACCATAATTCGAAAGCCCATTCGTGATGTTATATGGTAGAACAGTACATATTACACTCCTGCGGCAAAATGACCTAACTCATAAAATCACTCATATAATCATTTGTATTTATGAATTTATGAACGGATATTGTCATCACAATTCAATATTAGTTATTACTTATTGAGCTGCAATGAAAAAAATGAGCAAATCCTTTCATTTTCATTTAAATTTAATTTTTTAATTATTAATCTTTCACCTCACTCGTAAGATTGTCGTTCAATCCATTGAGACAAAACAAACAACCATGCGTTCACCATTATATTACATGCATTGAGTCATTTTACACCACCATTCGGGCGGCCCATTTTTTAAACATTTTTTAAATGCGTTAGAAAGTCATGAAAACCTTATTGTTTCAAATAGGAGACGATTGATAAATTTAGCTGGTTTTTTAATTTTGCATTTTGAAATGGTTCGATTTTCTTGTTTATATAGGTGGATACATAGGCACGGCAAATGCTGGATAAAGCGTACCATTGGTACTTCGTGTACCTGAAGGAATAAAATAGACCCCAACTCGCGGTCCTTAGCCTCTTACCCAGCAACTCCTATCCCTACCTCCCCGTGGTGCTGGCCGGGATACGAGCAACCTTAGGGAAGATCGGGTAACCAGTGGAGGGAAGGGAGGGAGGAGGGGGTTTGCTCCTCTCCGAAAGTGCAAATCTTATTGAGCGTCTGTTCTTTATGTCAGGATCGGCTCACAACAGCGTCTGTTCTCCATGTTAGGGACTGCTGATCATCGTCCGAGTGCCAGCGAGGGACTCTAAATGAAATTGTGCACCATGGTCCACCGGGAATAAGGAGGAATGGTCCTCCGGAAATTTAGGGGGTTTGGTGTTAGGCCCTGCAAGCCAGCCAAAAAAAACTCACGCAACGAACAATCAACAAGAGAGTACGGACCGGAACCATCGGTGAAGACCACTGCGACGAAAAGGGACTAGCGATTGGAAACTCGGTTCGTGGAACTGCAAATCTCTCAACTTCATCGGGAGCACACGTATACTCGCCGATGTGCTCAAGGACCGTGGATTCGGCATCGTAGCGCTGCAGGAGGTTTGTTGGAAGGAATCAATGGTACGAACGTTTAGAGGTAATCATACCATCTACCAGAGCACTGATGATGATAAGGACGCATTCTACGCGCAGCTGGAACGTGAGTACGACAGCTGCCCAAGCCACGACATCAAATCATCATAGGAGATTTGAACGCTCAGGTTGGCCAAGAGGAGGAGCTTAGACCGACTATTGGGAAGTTCAGCGCTCACCGGCTGACAAACGAAAATGGCCTATGACTAATTGATTTCGCTGCCTCCAAGAATATGGCCATTTGCAGCACCTACTTCCAACACAGCCTTCCGTATCGGTACACCTGGAGATCACCACTGCAGACAGAATCACAAATCGACCACGTTCTGATTGATGGACGGCACTTCTTCGACATTATCGACCTCAAGACATATCGTGGCGCTAACATCAACTCAGACCACTATCTGGTGATGCGCCCAAAACTATCCGTCATCAACAATGATCGATACCGACGACCGCCGCGGTACGACCTAGAGCGATTGAAGCAACCTGATGTCGCCAATGCATAGGCGCAGCATCTCGAGGCAGCGTTGCCGGAAGAGGGTGAGCTCGATGGGGCCCCTCTTGAGGACTGCTGGAACACAGTAAAAGCAGCCATTAACGACGGAGCGGAGAACAACGGCGGTATATGGGACGAAGTCGACGGAACGATTGGTTCGACGAAGAGTGCAGACAGATTCTGGAGGAGAAGGACGCAGCGCGGGTGGTCGCGCTGCAGCAAGGTACCCGGCAGAACGTGGAACGTTATAGACGGAAGCGGAGACAGCAGACCCGCCTTTTTCAGGAGAAGAAACGGAGGAGATGGAACAGCTGTGCCGTTCTCAAGAAACACGCAAGCTCTATCACAAGTTCAACGCATCCCGCAAAGGCGAGCTGACATGTGCCGGGATAACGATGGGAGCATCTTGACAGACGAACGTGTGGTGATCGAAAGATGGAAGCAGCACTACGAGGAACATTTGAATCGCGCTGAGAGTACAGGCAGTGAAAGTCAAGGCAGCGGCGGAGATGACTACGTCAGATCAGCGGACGATGGAAGCCAACCAGCCCCCACCTTGAGGGAAGTTAAGGATGCCATTCAACAGCTAAAGACCAATAAAGGAAGGAAGAGTTTATATGCCCCATCTACAAGAAAGGCGACAAGCTGGAGTGTGAGAACTTTCAAGCGATCACCATCCTTGATGCCGCCTACAAAGTGATATCCCAGATCATCTTCCGACGTCTGTCACCATTAGTGAATGAGTTCGTGGGAAGTTATCAAGCCGGTTTCGTTGACGGCCGCTCGACAACGGACCAGATCTTTATGGTGCGGCAAATCCTTCAAAAATGCCGCGAATACCAGGTCCAAAGACATCATGTGTTCGTTGATTTCAAGGCGGCATACGACAGTATAGACCGCGTAGAGCTATGGAAAATTATGGTCGAGAACAGCTTCCCTGGGAAGCTTACCAGACTGATCAAAGCAACGGTGGATGGTGTGCAAAACTGTGTGAAGATTTCGGGCGAACACTCCAGTTCGTTCGAATCGCGCCGGGGACTAAGACAAGGTGATGGACTTTCGTGCCTGTTGTTCAACATTGCGCTAGAAGGTGTCATGCGGAGAGCCGGGTGTAACAGCCGGGGTACGATTTTCAACAGATCCAGTCAATTTATTTGCTTCGCGGATGACATGGACATTGTCGGCCGAACATTTGCAAAGGTGGCAGAACTGTACACCCGCCTGAAACGTGAAGCAACAAAAGTTGGACTGGTGGTGGATGCGTCAAAGACAAACCGAGCGCTACAGGGCCCGCCTGGGAAGCAGTGTTACGATAAGCGGGGATACCTTCGAGGTGGTCGAAGAATTCGTTTACCTCGGATCCTTGCTATTGGCTGATAACAATGTTAGTCGTGAAATACGAAGGCACATCATCTGTGGAAGTCGGGCTTACTACGGGCTCCAAAAGAAACTGCGGTCAAAAAAGATTCGCCACCGCACCAAATGTGTCATGTACAAGACGCTAATAAGACCGGTTGTCCTCTACGGACATGAATCATGGACAATGCTCGAGGAGGACTTGCAAGCACTCGGAGTATTGGAGAGACGGGTGCTAAGGACCATCTTTGGCGGTGTGCAAGAAGACGGTGTGTGGCGGCGAAGAATGAACCACGAGCTCGCCCAGCACTACGGCGAACCCAGTATCCAGAAGGTAGCCAAAGCCGGAAGGGTACGATGGACAGGGCATGTTGCAAGAATACCGGGTAGCAACCCTGCAAAGATGGTGTTTGCTTCCGACCCGGCAGGTACGAGACGGCGTGGAGCGCAGCGAGTGAGGTGGGCAGACCAGATGCAAAACGACTTGGCGCATTCGAGGATGGAGAGATGCCGTGTATTGTAGCGTCAAATTGTTGATTCAGTGTTATCTGTTTAGATGTAAACTGATTAAATAATAATGATAATAATAAATATAAAAATAAACAAATCAATAAATAAATGAATAAATAAATGTGGACCCAACCTGGCTGGCTGGTGAGCCTACCTCTCGAGACGAGCCAGCCATGTAAGGGTATGCGATAAAACTCTTTTTCCTGACGAAACGAAACGAAATTTAAAATGTCTGTGTTGATTCGAATCGAAACGAAACGAAATAAATATTTACTATCGAGATTACGAAACAATACGAAATCAACGTCCATTTAATTGGAAATTTTTCGAAACGAAACGAAATTTCAATTTTTTTCCGCGGAATTTTTGTTTAATTGATTTTACATTATGTGTGCAATTCTGATTTCATTTTCTCGAAGTCAAATTACTGCTTTGCGATCAATAGAATTATAGTTACAGAAGAAGCTGTCTGTAATAAATCGCCGTGTTCCCGTTTAGCATTGGCGATAAGGCAAAACCTCAGCATTTGTGGCGCTTTCAAAGGAAATCATCGTGGAATGAGTGCTGGAATTGTTTTATATAATATTCAAATGAAAATAAAAAATATATACTATAGTACACATTTATAAATGTTTCCCAAAATACCCTAAAACAAATCATGAAAAATATAAAAGAATAGAAAGAAGAAGAATCACTAGGTACCCACATCTACACCATATCTAGCAAAAATCTAGAAGACATGTGATACTTATGTCTATTAGATATCTCTACGTTATCTAAGAGAACCGATATGTCAAAGCCTTTCCGGTTCAAACGGTTCGCTCGTCTAAAATTTGAGGTAGACACCGGTTTAAACGGTTGTTGCATTTGAGGCGGATTTGAGGTCTGACAGGTTCTAGACATCGAAGAAAAATATCTAGGAGACTCATCTTTTTGTCTCAGAGATATCACGGTAGATTTCTAGAAGATCTTTCCGAGCGGGTATGAGAGTAATGGATTGCGTCACGGCTAAATTGATTAATGACTTAAAGTGTGCATGTAAACAGCGTATTTGTTAAAAGAAACATAGAAATATTATTCATACCGAATAAGTTATTAACAAACAAAAACAATAGTGTCCAACTAGGAAAGTTTCTCCGTCGAATGAAACTAGGTGCACTCGAATCGGTCAAGTCCTTCTATATGAAACGTGTTTAACATTAAAAAATTCCCGGGGCTACACACATCCACACACACACACACAGACGGACATTTACTCAGTTTTTCGAGCTGAGTCGATTGGTATAAGGTACACTGGGGGAAGTGGAAAAGGAAAAACGATAGTGCATGTTTGAATTTAGTGTAAAACCAGTTTAAATGATTTAAATGCGTTCAATCAAAATGGGCTATCAAAAACAGTCAATTTTGCACCAACTGTGTGGTAATTCATACCATTTTGGTAGCTTGAAATTTATGGAAATAGATTTTAAAATTAGGAGTTGTTTTTCCACTTATCCTAGTGGGATGGGGTAAGTGGAAAACCCATGTTACCTTGACCTTCAATAGTGATGAGTAGTTACATATAAATAAAATCAATACGATAATTGCTCTGAGTATCTTTTGTGGAATACTTTCATTACCTTAACGGAATAGATCCTCAAGGAAGTCTCGTAATAGCTAGGGGAGGGCTGGTTTTGCCTTCTCGGACACTAAGTGTACGTAAAGTCTATATGTTTGCCCCAAAGATGAACATTTTAAAGGAAAAATGGGACCCTAAACTAATCAACTTAGTTTAACGAATTGAGATGATGTCTGTATGTGCGTATTTGTATGTATGTGTGTGCGCAAAGCACGTACAAAATTATCAGCTATTCTTAAGCACTTGTCCTTAACCGATTTGTTCGCAAAAAAATTGCATTCGACGGCGAAACTTATTAGGAATAAAAATTAATTTGAATTATACAATATATTTACTAGGGTGGCTCAAATTAGTATGGGAAAAACTTTTTTCAATTTTTTTGATGGGCCGCCTTCTTATTCGGTTCTATTTGATGCCCTGATGCTCTGGACAAAATTTTAGCCAAATCGGTCAACGTTTGGGCAGTGCTAAACTCGTTGGAAGTTTATATGCAAAAATGTATGCAGAAACATTCCAAAACAGTGAATTGCAGTTGGACGTCACAACTTACGATGAAGAACTATGATACTCACTCAGATCTTGAAGAATTTGATACAGAATGCTATGCAGAAAACCGCGAGAAGATTAGTGTTTGGCCGGCTAAGTTATTAGCATTTCTCTGAAGTGGGGTTTGAGCAAATTTCGTTTCTTTTACCTTTGAAAAGAAATAAATTCACCCCTACAACACTCCAGTAAAATGCTAATATCTTTGCCTAAAAAACTCTAATCTTCTCGCGGTTTTCAGCATAACATTCTGTATTTAATTCTACAAGATCTGAATGAGTATCATGGCTCTTGATCGTAAATTGTACCGTCTAACTGCAAATCACTGTTTTTGGATATTTCTGCATACATTTTTCCACATAAACTTCCAACGAGTTTAGCACTGCCCAAACGTTGACCGATTTGGCTGAAATTTTGTCCAGAGCATCAGGGCATCAAATAGAACCGAATAAGAGGGCGGCCCATCAAAAAATTTGAAAAAGTGTTTTTTGAGCCACCCTAATATTTACCTATCAGTGCTATTTTTAACTTTCTTATATATTTTTTTTTCACATGTAAAACATGTGAAAGGCATCAGTACCGATAGGTGGATTAATCAGGCATTTTCTCATTTATATGAGTCCAATCACCACTGGAATCACAATGATAACAATGAAGGAACATATTGAGATTCACAGGTATCGAAATAAACCCTGGAGGAAAGAAAAAAAATTGCGTAATTAGAACATTATCCACTTCCCCCGCAGTGTTTGATACCTGGGGTAAGTGTAAAATCTTTCAATTATTTGCTTTCTTGGTACAAACCACTACCAATTGAATGGGATTAGTTTAATTGTATTGTAATGGTCACCTGTGATATAAATTCACTTGAAAACAATTGGTGCAAATAAGAATTAATTTTATGAATGCAAATATCAATTTTTCGCGAAACCTAAAATTACAGTTCAAGCGTTAACCGTGTTAGTGTATGGGTTATACAAATTTCAACATAGTATTAGTGTGAGCATCAAAGTATAACATTGCATAATGCTATGATGCGGTAAAAACTGTAAAGTATGCACAATTCCAATTTTTCGAGTCGATTTTTACACTTACCCCCTTTTTCCACTTCCCCCAGTGTACCTTATAACACTATGGGTCTCCAAGCCTTCTATCAAAATTTGGCTTTTGGAGTGAAATTATAGCCTTCTGGTACAACTTTGTTGTACGAGAAAAGCAAAAAGAGGCGCTCTAAAAACAATTCACAAGGGCCTCAAGAATCCCCGCCACGACTGTGCCTCTTTGACAAAATTGTACTGATAATTAAGAATAGCCAATTAGCCAATAAATTAATTTCGATAAGGTTGTACTGATCAGATTCATTCGGATTACATTTACACTCTGAGCCTGACGTCTTAAATATTGAGTCGGATCACTTTTGAAAAAAAAAAAATAATGGGATAGAATAGTTAAAGATATTTTTCGTTTTCTATTGGACATTTCTAACAAAACATCGAACAAGTTTTATATAAGAAAACTAAATACGTCGTCGACTCAGAATGGGATTATGTAGTATAGGCCCTTAGAATGATCAATTTACTGAAAAAGCCCCCTAGAATGATCAATTTACTGAAAAAGAAAAGCAGGTTAGATCGAGGCTCCGGACCGGCCATACAAGGGTCTTCCAACTCTCTACGAAACCGAAAACGGTGTGGAGCATTTTATCTTTATCACTTTATCGCCGAAATAGGTAAAAAATCACAGGAATTTCTGTTTTTGGGCAACAAATTTTGGCGGGATTTTAAGGGTAGGGCCGTTACTTCGACTTCGATTCTTTAGAAACAAATTATGTACCGCTGGAGAACAGCGCACAAATAGGACTGTTGCAAGACACCAATGGTTGCAAATGGATCAGAACTTTCCCATACCAGGTCATAGCGAAACTTCACTATTGCAGGAGTTCCAGAAACAATGTCTTCCACTAGAAACCGTGATATCTACACTACCAGACGAAACCACGTCGTCTTTTTTGTTCATTATATTATATTTATCATGGTTATTTTAACGTGATTATACAACAAAGCCAGGAATCGGCCATCTTGGGAGCCACATGCTTTTTATAGAAATTTTCTAAAAGCTCGTGCAGAAAGAACCGAAAAGCGCATATACCTCAAATACTAGTTCCGTGCTATGCCCTTATTCCGTTCACCTAAGGGACGATGCCCACGTAGTGGTTTTTTTTACGCTGCGTTCAAGGTACCCAGCATCAAATGGAGTAATGCACACCTATACGTGTGCACGACTACATTTGATGCTGGGTACCTTGCGTTGACGCGGCGTGCACGCAGCTTGAAAAAATGCTACGTGGGCATCGGCCCTAAGACAATGAGCTATGTCAAAAAACTCTAAAATATAGCCGTTAAGTATTTCGAAGCTACAATTTCACAACATAGTGTCATTTTCTATATACAATTGAAAATAGAATATGTTGGGATGCATTCATAGACTTAGGTTCCTATTGTGGAAACAAACTTGAGCAATTCTGTGTTCCTTATTCCAATTATCTGAAACGGCATTGTTCCTAATTCCGTTCATTCGTGTTCCTAATTCCATCACCCGAAAACATTTGCTTTCTTGGAGACAATAATATCAGATATATTTTTTCTCACAAATTCATCTTTTCATTCATTATTATTGCAAATTAAAAACTTAAAATATTGTTTTCTTCTAAATTTAAAATACAGTGAATGATATTTCCTTAGTTGGTTGTTTTTTTTGTTTGTTTCACTTTACATTCAAGTTCAACATGAGCATTAATGCCTCCTGCTCAGTAGCATTAGGTACCACAGATAAGGACATATACGATTCACTATCGGAGTTCCCCGCTTTATCTTCAACGTAATTTTGACTTGAACCTGGATACTAGGCCTTTAATTTTGACCTGAATCTTCCAAAACAATATCTCTGTTTGGAATTGTTCGTATCACTGTTTCGTTCAAATTGAATATTTGTTCAGTATTCTTTAAAACACCGGAAAACCCTTCTACAAAGTATATTCACGGATTTCGGTAAAACATAATTTTATTTGTAGCTCAGAGATGGCAGTGTTTTGTAGTGGACTCGAAACTCGCCTAGAAATGCGGATAAAGCTTTTAAAACAAGAACGCCACAACAAAATTGATTGTGCTGTTTGAAGCTGTCCGTGTTCTTCGGAAGCTCTTTTTTCAACATTGTCCAGCAACCACTTGACAATTCATCATTCACCATCAACTGAAAAAAAAACTGCGTTTCTCGGCATGAGTTGAAAAACCGTTTCCATTACCATTTTGCGTAGAGTTGTAAGCGGAGTTCTTTTCGGTCTGACTGCTTGCAGGATAGAATTTCTAAAGTTCTTCTTAATGTACGATGTACCTTTTCCTACTCGTAGATTATATTCTCACGAATGGAATTTTCGTAATCCATCCTCCAGACCCATAAAACGGAATAATAAGCATATGCGGTATTTCGAAAAATTTCGTTTCAGATGGTTCGAAACGAAATTCCGCGAAATTTCGCGGAATTTGAGCATGGTGAAATCCGATTTCTTCATTTCGTTTCGTTTCGTAAAATTACAAAAATTTCGCTTGAAAAAACCAGCTTCTCACGAAATTTAACGGAATTCCGCGGAATTTCGAAACAAATTTTAACTTAAACCATACTTTATATTAGCAAAAATTTTGGCTGCGCCGCTGAATTAAATCATAGTACTATTTTCATAACTTTATGTTGTACATTTTGTTCTATTAACGCTTACTTCTTCTTTTTCAATGGTTCTACATTCCAACTGGAACTTGATCTGCCTTTCAACTTAGTATTCTATTAGCACTTCCTCAGTTATTATTTGAAAACTTTTCTATGACCACCATTGCATAAGTATGTATTTTGTGTGGCAAGACAATGGATACATTATGTCCAGGGTGTCGAGAAAGTTTCCAGCCCGAAAACATCTTTGACCAGACCGAGAATCGAGCTCGCCATCTCTGGTTTGGCAAACCTACGCCTTTGCTCGCATAGCTATTTGAGATGCTTACTACACAACCCCGTTCTGAGTCGACGAATAGGTATTTAGTTTTCTTCTATGAAGCGTCTTCAGTATTTTGTTAGAAATATCTTCATAATTGAAACAGATTTTACAACCGTGATTGTGGTGAATGATTTGTTTATCGGCTTTATCGGTCATTTCTACTCAAAGTATGAGGGAGTAGATAATCGAAAGATAATTGAAAATCGTCAGACTGAAAGCCGTTCGCTAGGGCCCGAACAAGTATTAAACGATAGAGGGTGAAAGTTTACTCGATTATGACCTTTAGCGTCATTGAAACTATGAGTTAACCCTTTAAAAAAATCACAAAAAATTAAAGAAAATTCAGGTGAAATTAGGTTTTTAACGAAATTAGAAATGAAAAATCAAACAATTTCTATATGTTTATATACTAACTAATATAAAGCTGAACTGATTGATCAGATTCGGGAGCACACGCTCCACGATGTATTACTTTGAAAGCGGCACAAATGCTGGGGTATTGCCTTATTGCCAATTGCCAATTGCCAGACTACCCTTCTCTTCATTTCATTCATTTATTTAGTGAACATCTAAACAGATAACACTGAATCAACAATTTGACGCCAGCAATGCACGGTTCGAGGCCGCATCTCTCCATCCTCGAATACGCCCCACGCTCGCCAAGTCGTTCTGCACCTGGTCTGCCCATCTCGCTCGCTGCGCTCCACGTCGTCTCGTACCTGCCGGGTCGGAAGCAAACACCATCTTTGCAGGGTTGCTGTTCGGCATTCTTCCAACATGTCCTGCCCATCGTACCCTTCCGGCTTTAGCAACCTTCTGGATACTGGGTTCGCCGTAGAGTTGGGCGAGCTCATGGTGCATTCTTCGCCGCCACACACCGTCTTCTTGCACACCGCCAAAAATGGTCCTAAGCACCCGTCTCTAGAATACTACGAGTGCTTGCAAGTCCTCCTCGAGCATTGTCCATGTTTCATGTCCGTAGAGGACAACCGGTCTTATAAGCGTCTTGTACATGACACATTTGGTGCGGTGGCGAATCTTTTTCGACCGCAGTTTCTTCTGGAGCCCGTAGTAGGCCCGACTTCCAACAGATTATGCGCCTTCGTATTTCACGACTAACGTTGTTGTCAGCCGTTAGCAAGGATCCGAGGTAGACGAATTCCTCGACCACCTCGAAGGTATCCCCGTCTATCGTAACACTGCTTCCCAGGCGGGCCCTGTCGCGCTCGGTTCCGCCCACAAGCATGTACTTTGTCTTTGACGCATTCACCACCAGCCCAACTTTTGTTGCTTCACGTTTCAGGCGGGTGTACAGTTCTGCCACCTTTGCAAATGTTCGGCCGACAATGTCCATGTCATCCGCGAAGCAAATAAATTGACTGGATCTGTTGAAAATCGTACCCCGGCTGTTACACCCGGCTCTCCGCATAACACCTTCTAGCGCAATGTTGAACAACAGGCACGAAAGTCCATCACCTTGTCTTAGCCCCCGGCGTGATTCGAACGAACTGGAGTGTTCGCCCGAAATCTTCACACAGTTTTGCACACCATCCACCGTTGCTTTGATCAGTCTGGAAAGCTTCCCAGGGAAGCTGTTCTCGTTCATAATTTTCCATAGCTCTACGCGGTCTATACTGTCGTATGCCGCCTTGAAATCAACGAACAGATGGTGCGTTGTAACCTGGTATTCACGGCATTTTTGAAGGATTTGCCGTACAGTAAAGATCTGGTCCGTTGTCGAGCGGCCGTCAACGGAGCCGGCTTGATAACTTCCCACGAACTCGTTCACTAATGGTGACAGACGACGGAAGATGATCTGGGATATCACTTTGTAGGCGGCATTAAGGATGGTGATCGCTCGAAGGTTCTCACACTCCAGTTTGTCGCCTTTCTTGTAGATGGGGCATATAACCCCTTCCTTCCACTCCTCCGGTAGCTGTTCGGTTTCCCAGATTCTGACTATCAGTTTGTGCAGGCAAGTGGCCAGCTTTTCCGGTCCCATTTTGATGAGCTCAGCTCCGATACCATCCTTACCAGCTGCTTTATTGGTCTTTAGCTGTTGAATGGCATCCTTAACTTCCCTCAAGGTGGGGGCTGGTTGGCTTCCATCGTCCGCTGAACTGACGTAGTCATCTCATCCGCTGCCTTGACTTTCACTGCCTGTACTCTCAGCGCCATTCAGATGTTCCTCGTAGTGCTGCTTCCACCTTTCGATCACCACACGTTCGTCCGTCAAGATGCTCCCATCCTTATCCCGGCACATTTCGGCTCGCGGCACGAAGCCTTTGCGAGATGCGTTGAGCTTCTGATAGAACTTGCGTGTATCTTGAGAACGGCACAGCTGTTCCATCTCCTCGCACTCCGCTTCTTCCAGGCGGCGTTTCTTCTCCTGAAAAAGACGGGTCTGCTGTCTCCGCTTCCGTCTATAACGTTCCACGTTCTGCCGGGTACCTTGCTGCAGCGCGACCGCCCGCGCTGCGTCCTTCTCCTCCAAAATCTGTCTGCACTCTTCATATACCCGACGTTGTTCTCCGCTGCGTCGTTAATGGCTGCTTTGACTGTATTCCAGCAGTCCTCAATAGGGGGCCCATCGAGCTCACCCTCTTCCGGCAACGCTGCCTCGAGATGCTGCGCGTATGCAGTGGCGACATCAGGTTGCGAACATTGTTGATGACGGATAGTTTTGGGCGCAGTTTAACCATCACCAGATAGTGGTCAGAGTCGATGTTAGCGCCACGATATGTCCTGACGTCGATAATGTCGGAGAAGTGCCGTCCATCAATCAGAACGTGGTCGATTTGTGATTCTGTCTGCAGTGGTGATCTCCAGGTGTACCGATACGGGAGGCTGTGTTGGAAGTAGGTGCTGCGAATGGCCATATTCTTGGAGGCGGCGAAATCAATTAGTCGTAGGCCGTTTTCGTTCGTCAGCCGGTGAGCGCTGAACTTTCCAATAGTCCTCCTCTTGGCCAACCTGAGCGTTCAAATCTCCTATGATGATTTTGACGTCGTGGCTTGGGCAGCTGTCGTACTCACGTTCCAGCTGCGCGTAGAATGCGTTCTTATCATCATCAGTGCTTCCGGAGTGTGGGCTATGGACGTTGATTATGCTGAAGTTGAAGAACCGGCCTTTGATCCTCAACCTGCACATTCTTTCATTGATCGGCTACCACCCGATCACGCGCCTTTGCATATCGCCCATCACTATGGAAGCTGTTCCCAGCTCGTGTGTGTTGCCGCAGCTCTGGTAGATGGTATGATTACCTCTAAACGTTCGCACCATTGATCCCTTCCAACAAACCTCCTGCAGCGCTACGATGCCGAATCCACGGTCCTTGAGCACATCGGCGAGTATGCGTGTGCTCCCGATGATGTTGAGAGATTTGCAGTTCCACGAACCGAGTTTCCAACCGCTAGTCCCTTTTCGTCGCAGTGGTCTTCGCCGATGGTTCAGGTCCGTACTCTCTTGTTGATTGTTCGTTGCTTATGATTTTTTAAAGGCTGGCTTGCAGGGCCTGACACCAAACCCCCTAAATTTCCGGAGGACCATTCCTCCTTATTTCCGGTGGACCATGGTGCACAGTTTCACTTAGAGTCCCTCGCTGGCACTCGGACGATGATCAGCCGCCCCTAACATGGAGAACAGACGCTGTTGTGAGCCGATCCTGACATGGAGAACAGACGCTCAATAAGATTTGCACATCCGGAGAGGAGCAAACCCCCCCTTCTCTGTCAGCATACGACCATAGTTCCCACCGGGGTTGGTTACCCGATCTTCCCTAAGGTTGCTCGTATCCCGGCCGACACCGCGGGGAGGTAGGGATAGGAGTTGCTGGGTAAGAGGCTAAGGACCGCGAGATGGGGTCTATTTTATTCCTTTAGATACGCGAAGTACAATGGTACGCTTTACCCAGCATTTGCCGTGCCACTACTCTTCTCTTATTATAACTTTATTTAACGCAAAACAGTTAATTGTCTTTGAAAAGTGAAATCGAAACTCCGTACATAATATAAAACCAATTTAATAAAAATTCCGCGGAAAAATAATAAAATTTCGTTTCGATTCGAAAAATTTCGAATTAAATGGACCTTGATTTCGTATCGTTTCGAAGACTCGAAAGTAAATCTATATTTTGTTTCGTTTCGTTTCGAATCAACATAGACATTTTAAATTTCGTTTCGTTTCGTTTCGTTAGGAAAAAGTGTGTTATCGCATACCCTTACGGAATAAGGAACGAGTTGATATAGATGTACCCTTATTCCAGTCAAGATATTTTTCACTTTTCAGCATTTTATATCGGTGAAATATAGACAACGATTAGGTAATACACTACAATGTTACCTGTTATATCTTGTTCTGCTGCTTTGTTTCAAATTCAGGGCAAATTTTCTCCAAAAAATGCTTGAATATTATGACAGACGTTTTTAGCAAGTGAGTTAATGAAAACAATCAAAATAGCGCCTGTAGTGACGGCCAACAAATATTGTTGAAATTTTCACTATTTATCGCTTTCGTTTCATTTCATTTAGCATTAGCATTAGCATTGAGCATTTCGCACAAATTCGTAGATGGTACAAGCCAAGACTATTGTATGAGAGTAGCATCACTTTCATTCGTTACCACAGATATTGATTTTGGGACTAATCACTATCTCTTAGATGGAAGTAATGTCCTCTCCAATAGTCGAGATCTGTCCTGGCCACGTCCTTGCGAATGCTGGGGAAGGGGAAGGATGGTTAGTTGGACACCTACTTAAGAAAGATGCACCGAACTCTACGATCTCTCATGCCACGGGAGGTTGTGGGATTGTGTGGGAGGTTATAACAGTAGGAATCGTTTTGGTAGAACGCGAAACACAGAAAGAACTAAGATAGAAATAAAAAGTAGGAAAGGGACGAGTGCTTTTCATTTCATGCATACCGTGCGGGACCGAAATCCGTACAGCACCGAAATCCGTCCACCTCATGAGATATCAATAAATTAAAGGAGGTTAAAGGTAATTAATGTAGGATTAATTAATCTTATCCTGTTCAGATACTTGACAGTAAGCTTTTAGGGCATAGAATTGGAAAGAAGGCTTTGAAATTAAGACCACAAAAATCAAAAACAAATCTCCACCCACCAAACGCGGAGTTTGTGCCGCCATTTTGTTTTCGGGTAGAGCATAATTGCACCAAAAGTAACTGTGTCTAATTGCTAATTGCAAATCATTACATAGGATAAGCGGAATACAAATCGAAGGAAGCACTTCTTAAGGTGCATATCGAACTATTTATAGTAGTAGTTTAGTCAATCAGACTGTTTCAATTTAAATATTTAGTTAAGAAATAGCTGTACGGATTTTGATCCTTTGATTCGAAATCCGTCCACGGTGGACGAATTTCGAGTCAGGAGTAGTTGATTTAATTAATTATTTTATCATGTTTCTCTTAGTTTTTATTGAGTAAATGTGAAACACTTCAAAAGTAGAAGCCTTCATGCGCCTGTGTCAATGACAAACGTTTTATTTACATTCGATTCCAATTTTCTAATGACTTTTGCATATACTAAGGTGCTTAAGTGTACGGATTTCGATGCCCCACGGTACATAAGCATAGAAAAGTACAAAAATATGGTTCTGTTATTTTTATTCAAATATTTTTCATTATTTATTATTTTGTCTTGCGTGGACGGAATAGGCACTGATTGGAATAAGGGCACAGAACGGTAGATCATTTGACTTACTTATGCTGAACAATCAACTTCAATTTCAAAACTGTGCGAAAATTATTACTTCAGATTTGCGCTTTTGGGAGTTGGAATAGAAAATCAAGTGGTGAATTTTGAAATTCATCACAGGACTCATTTTATAATCACTTTGAAGTGTCTTGGTTAAGTTAAAATTAATAGCGAGGCCCTTGGTTGCCACGCTAGGTTGGGCCCTTTTGCCTACCCTTCCATTTAATACGTTGTTTCCTTTGCATCTGGCGGGACCCTAGGTTGGCTCGTAAAGAAGATTTCTACAGTTTCCTTTCATCTTAGAGTTGAACTTAACCTAGAATAAAAAAAACAAGTTAATCAAGTCTTAAAAAATTCGTGTAGGTATTCCTGCGTAATATGTATGGATGTTTTTTTTCTCTGTATATGTTGTTATTTGCAATATTATTTTTCCTTACATTTTGTATTTAGTATCTGCTTCGACAGAGGCTTATTGCAAATCATGCTCACAGAGTCGCCCTACGCCCTCCATCCATACCGTACGTATATGACTACGATTTAACTGTCGTCGCCGGAAACTCCGTTGCAAATCATGCCGGAATTAGAGCGACAGCTGACGACGGTGCTTAGTATACCTGACGAAGACCAACACAGAGTATGAATCACAAGTGTATGTTGTCCAGTTTTAACGAGCAGAAGAAACGAGGGTTTGTCACTTTTTGCGCTCAACCCCTCCAACGCCAATGACAAAATTTCAACCATTCCAGCGCTGCGGTATATCACATATGTATGGATAAACATACCGAAACCCAAGCTCCTGGCTGTTCCAGATGCGACACACGGTCATAAATGGGAAAAACTTTATCGTTTTTCTTCAAGCTCATGCTCTCGTGGCGAAGGGAACTTACTATTGGAAGCGTTCGGAACTTTTTGGGCGTTTGGGTACAAGCGTGGCTCGAAACTGATTCTGTAGGTGTGGGTCGTACAGAATGTGCAACATCATTCGCTTGAAAATGGGACCGTGTCATTAAAATATACAAACACGCCGTGCGAGGCCGAGTCTTCCGGTTTTATGAAGCAAACGGTTCCTACCCACACACCAAGTGACATGGAGACAAACGTCACTTAGACACTTGGCTACGTTCAATGAAAGAAGAAGGGCCAGTAAGGCGACTCACTTGGGGATGACATAGTGAATCCTTCTTTTTATGAATATGTATGTTGTATATTTCTTGCGTGTTTTGCCGAACTCACAGTTCTGAGAAGAGAAATTCGCGATGTACGTACGGTTTATTTTAAGATATTCAGTAGGTGTTTTATTATTTAGTAACGTAAGCTTCGCCGACTCTTTACAAACATCCATTTGATCTTCTGTGACGGTTGTTCTACAAACTATGTAGTTATGAGCTTGAACCCTGACTCAGCAGATGAGCATCGTGCATGTCGAATAAATATGCTACAGACGCAATAACCCGTGGTAAACTAGTGGAAATATTGCCTTTTTCGTGGGACAACCCAGACACAGGTCCGTGTATGGACATGATTTTTAAATGAGAAGTACGATGGGATACCAAATGAGACGGGTTAAATTTCTAAAAACCAACAGAGGCCTTTGCATTGCCCATTCATTGTTAGGAGGACATGGGAAGCAAATCAGTTTGAATTTATTCTATCCCCCTAAATTGCTACTTCAACAGATTTTAACTTCACTTTTATATTCCTTATCACTTTCTTTAGAAACCAAGATTTGAAGTAACATACAGCAGATTAGACAGCATTTGAAGTAGCATACAGCAGAATTCGAATCCTAAATTTGCCAATCAGTGATATTGTAATATTGGTATTTAAGAGCTTATTACAAAAATCATAGTTCGGAATAAATTGCTGTATGACTCAATCCTTTTTGGAACGATCATAAATCACTCGCATCACATCACAGCAATCATCAAGTTATATTTACAAGAGAGGCAAAACGAAAGAAAAACTGAATGCCAAAGTATCCCTTTGCCACCAACTTCCTATGAAATGAACAAACTGAACATATTTTAAAATCCATCCAAACGAAGCCTGAAAACTTCATGATAAGATTATGCAGAACACTCTTGTAGTACTTTCCCGAGGTTTATGTGTCTTCGCTTTCTTCCAACTGTTCTGGGCCTCCTGGCGAAACATCAATCGCGCAAGTCCTGTGTAAAGTTGCAAATCCCCATGGGGGAGCGAAACTATAATGAGCCAGGTTCAGTTTTTTATTACCATCGCTCATTCACAACGACCTTTCAGGCTCTCATCTCGACTCTGCCCGTCCCGCTGTAAGCCTTTATATTTTATTCCGCGTGCCGTTCCATTCGGTTCGCTTCAAGGGAAGGTACCGATTCTGCACCTCATTCCCATCGTTGTCAGTTAGCAAAGGGTTAAGCATATCACGGGTTATAACACGATTACGCAAATTACCTTTATTACACCGAGAGGTACGAAGAAAGTTTAGCCTCCTGCCGCGTGCGTTTCGCGTTTCAACTCGTTCTTTATTTCCCACACCGCTAGAAGTCATTTAATACCCATAAACGACTGCATCGCTACAGCATCAGGAAACAACATTATGTGAATACTTTTGTTCAACAACAACGCAGATAAGTAGTCCCTTTTAGATAACTAGGGTAAAATTTATTTTCCATTACTTTTTTCTTCTGTATAAACTTAAGAAATAGAATTTTTATTCCATATATTGGATAAGTTAGCAGCATCTCACTCAAAAAGATTCTCTAAAAATCCACTAACCTACGGTGTACCACGCGCCTCCACACACTGTCCATAAGTACCAGAAAGCTGATTTCATGCATACCCTTCCCCTATTCGCAACTCATGGATTCAAACTGCGCTAAACAGCCTCAGACATGCATTTTGAAGCTGGAGAAATGTATTCTTGCTACTCGATAAGCTCTTTTTCGAATCGAGAAAACCTTATCTGATCCCGTGCGTCGAGAATCAGAACGCGATGAAAATATTTTTCTTGCTTCTCGAAGCTCCAACAATTTCTTATTCACTATTTGCATTTAGTGACTTGTGCAATTTGCTTCTCGTACTTGAATCTGTTTTCGGATAGCGAAACGTCGACAATTGAAACGTGGATAATTTAGGTATATGCGGTATTTCGAAATATTTCGTTTCAGATCATTCAAAACGAAATTGAGTGGAATTTGAGCTTGAGGAAATCTGAATTAATGATGTCGTTTCGTTTCTCTTAAATTGCAGAAATTTCGCCAACAAAAACTAGCTTTTAACGATATGAAACAGAATTGTGGAATTCTAAATTTGTAGTGGTACAACCAAAATTCAAAAATTTAAAAAAATTCGGCTGGGCCGTTGAATAAAATTGTAAAGTAGGCATTCAAGATAGCAGAAAAAACACATTCTTTAATTTAGTCCTACCACACCAAACGATTCTGTATCATCAGTAGACACGTATTTATTTTTCAATTTGAAAACAAAATAAATATCTAATGATTCAGAATAATATTTTGTACTAGTAAAAACTAAGAAAATGTAAATCTCATTTATTGTACAAGTCCCGATAAGACGCTCATAACGTAACGCTGGGCGATAAAATCATAAAAAATTTGTATTCGCGATGCTCATGTGTTGCATTTGCAGTATTTGACCTCTAAAATCGACTGGTTGCCGGCGTTTGTTGTTTGATTGGAAAAATCCCGAAATTATTGGCTCACAAAGTAGGGAAGGGTTTCTCGCTTTTACGGCATTGAAGTCACTTGCATGCCCATATTAGTTTTTTTTTAGCATGAACCACTGTCCATTTAATTGAATTTGTGTCACTTGTTTAGTACATGCTTTTCTGCTCCATTTCTATTGAGAAGAAATGAAGTGTTTTCAAACATTTCCCAAACTTAATGTGAGGCCTCTTCAGATTGAGGTACCGCTACTTACACCATTCAATAAATGGCTTATACCAAGCTTATATCAATTAGTTTCGGCTTCAATAATAAGTGGGATAATATTGATTTTTGCCATGCATCGGTACTGAAGTTCAAACATATTTTTGCTTCTTCTTAGGAGTTCTGAATTCGTTTTCGTACAGAGATCTGATTTCATTGCGTTTGGCATTTCGGGATCTCACCTTTACACAGACGTCTCTCTTCTCACTCATTATTTCTCACATTTCAAATGACCTATTTGGTCAAATGTCCTATTCGGCCAAATGACCTATTCGGCCAAATTTCTTATTCGGTCAAATATCCTATTCGGTCAAATGTCTTATTCGGACAAATGGTCCTTTGGCCAGACGACCCTTTCGACCAAATGACCCTTTCGGCCAAATTATTCTTTCGGCCAAATGACCCTTTCGGCCAAATAACTTTTTCGACCAAAAGGCCCTTTCGGCCAAACGACCCTTTTGGCCAAATGACACTTTCGGCCAAATGACATTTTCGGCCAAATGACATTTTCGGCCTTATGGCATTCGGCCGAATAGGTTTCGGCCAAAGAACCCTTCCCCCCAGGGTAAACGATACGTAGTATTTTTGAAAACTGTTCATTGTACATTTTCGATGATTCATCTTGTGACTAAACTTTTTATGTAAATTTCATCACATACGTTTTATTAAATAGATAAAAAAAGTGTGCGAGCATTTGAATGGAACTTGTATAAGAGAACTTAATTGTTTGTTGGGAAGTACATGTTTTTGGTTAACATTTCGAATACTGCGATCAACAAATCATTAGAATCGTGATTTCAAACTGCAGGTTCCCGGGCATCTTCTAAGCATTTTTCACAACTCCTTCACGGTTGTCTTATCTAGTCGAGTCAAGTACGAGACACTGAAGACGACCTTACTGTTGAGGTCGAAATGCGTATCTGTCAAGGTACAATTAAGTGGTGGAATTGAATGGGATTGTACAAACTCGTCTCATTTTTATAGCAAATTCAGCTGGAGTACGGATGTTGTCATTTAGAATGTAGACATTTTTAATTAATCAAATTCCATATAAATAAAATTTACATATTCAAAAAAAAAAAAAACTTCATGACAAGAATCAACCCAGCTTGTCCATACATGTCCCTCAAACCCTTGTGTATTATATTGGTTTGATGCAGATGTACTAGGATCTCCAAATTGTTCCGAAGTTCAGAATAATTAGTCTAACACGTCAAATCCGCCTGGAATCGAACCAAAATCAACCCAGCATGACCATACAAGCCCTTGCCCTTGCACTTCAAATTAATGTGATGTTCTAGGTTCTTTAAATTCTTGTGGAATTCAGATTTATTGGTCTACAAGGTCAATTACGCCTGGTATCCAATCGAAATCAACCAAACATGTCCATACATGTCCAATGTTCAGCGCTCACCGGCTGACGAACGAAAACGGCCTACGACTAATTGATTTCGCCGCCTCCAAGAATATGGCCATTCGCAGCACCTACTTCCAACACAGCCTCCCGTATCGGTACACCTGGAGATCACCACTGCAGACAGAATCACAAATCGACCACGTTCTGATTGATGGACGGCACTTCTCCGACATTATCGACGTCAGGACATATCGTGGCGCTAACATCGACTCTGATCACTATCTGGTGATGGTTAAACTGCGCCCAAAACTATCCGTCATCAACAATGTTCGGTACCGACGACCGCCGCGGTACGACCTAGAGCGACTGAAGCAACCTGATGTCGCCACTGCATACGCGCAGCATCTCGAGGCAGCGTTGCCGGAAGAGGGTGAGCTCGATGGGGCCCCTGTATGGACTTGTATGGACTAGCTGGGTTAGACATCAGGCGTAGATGACCTTTTAAACCAATTGATCTTAGATCTAGAACAATTTGGAGAACCTAGAACATCTGCATTAAACTAATTTGGGCTGCACATAATACACAAGGGTTCTAGAGACTTACATAGAGATGCTGGTTTAATTTAAATCGGATATCAGGCGTAGTTGACCGTGTAGACCAATTGATTTGAACTCCGGAGTGATTTTTAGTACGTAGAACATCTGCCTCAAACTAATTTGGACTGCAGATTGAACGAGTCTGGGTGATTTCTGGCACATACAGAATTTGTTAATTGTTATATATTATAGATCACTTTGTAATTTAATTGCACTTGTTTTGAATATTCGTTGGTTTCTTCCGGTGGTTGAATTTTCGTTTTTCTAGATCTTAAGGTGATTTTGGAGAGTTTTCATGCTACTTGATAATTTCCGCCCATGGTGAGATATGTGTTGACCTCCTAGTTCTCGTTGTCCGTGACTACATATTACTGTTGTTATCCTTCGAGTCATATAGAATCAATCAGCGCAATTTCTTTGAAGAAGTTTAGCACTTTCTTTGCTTGGTCACTGTCATCGGCCAATGTCTCTCTAATGTTCGGTTGAAGTCCAATTTTTCTACGTTCGGCATCGTATCGTGGGCAATTGACTATTATATGTTTGATAGTTAGAACTTGGTTGCATTTTGAGCATTTTTGTGGGTCTGTTTTATCCAAAATATATGCGTGAGTTAGATGTGTGTGGCCTATTCGTAACCTAGTAAGTACGATGTCGTCTCTGCGATTTCCTGTGAATACCTCTCTGCATGGAATGATTGTGTTTTTGCATTCCCTTAGTTTGTTGTCTCGGATAGATTCCCATTCCATTTTGCCATTTTTTGATCATATTGAATTTGATGATCGTTTTTATTTCTTTCTGATCCACTACTTCGTGCGTGACGGGCCTGCTTGGCTTCCTTATCAGCTTTTTCGTTTCCGGGAATGCCTATGTGACTTGGGATTCAGCAGAAAGTGATGAATGTTCCATTTGATATTAAGTCGTTATACAAGTTGATGATTTTATCCTTGAGAATGGATTTTATCTTTTTTTTCTCTAGGCTGTTGATCACACTCAAAGAATCAGTGCATATTATGTAGGAGCCTACTCTTTCTTGGTTAGATATCCAGCGCAGGGCTTCTATTATTGCCATGCTTTCGGCACTGTAAATGCTTATTTGATTATGAGTTCTTTTACGTATTATGTTTCCGTCTACGATAACACTAAAACCCGTTCTGGAGTCAGTTTTTGATCCATCGGTGTAAATTGCTGAGTGGAACCTATATTTAGTGTGGAGTCGTTGCGTGAGTAATTTCCTCAGCTCGATATTGTTCTTCCCATTTCTGCTAGCGCTCAGGATGCCATTATCCACTACTATCTTTTTTCTTTGCCATGGTGCACTGGTCGGAGTGTAGAGAGGTCTAGTTGCCGGGATGTTGGCTTCAATGTCTTCAATGATTTTGCTGCTCCTGGATCTTATTGTATTCGGTTCAATTGTTAAAGTCTGGTTCCATAATTCTCCTGAACTATTGCTGCTTACTTCTTCTGTTTCTTCGTTAGAGGGGCATCGATTATTGTTGTTTTCCTTTGTTGCAAATATCGCCAGTCTCTGGTTCAAAAGGAATCTTATGCTGGGGATACCTGTTTCAGCCCGTATGCTCACTATCGGACTAGTATGGAACGCACCAGTGATGATTCGTAGTCCTTTGTTGTGCACACTTTCGAGTCCTCCAATTATTGCGTCGCTGATTGATGAAGTTACCGGTGCTGCATATAGCATTTTTTCAAGTATAGTTGCTTTGTAAATTTTGATGAGTGTTTGACGATCTCCACCCCAAGATCTGGAAGCAATGAATTTAAGAAACTGGATTCTTTGGATACATGTTGCTTTCAACTCTTCTATATGCGTCTTATAGGTGAGATGTTGATCTAGCGTTACTCCAAGGCATTTGTGACTAGATTTTTCTAGAATAGGTTCGCAGTTTATTTTTAGTCTTTGGCTCTTTTGCTTTCTAGATCTGGAATTCTTGAACACTACTGTTGCGCATTTTTCTGTTGATATTTTGAAACCGGTGCGTTGTTCCCATGTTTCAACCCAGCGCTGATTGGAGTTTTTTGAAAAGATTCTTTTGGTTGGTATCAGTGGAAATGAGCACCACATCATCAGCGAAAAGAAGAGCTTTGACGCCTGATGGAAGGCCCAAGCATATGGTGTCAATTGCAATCAGGAATAGAGTGACGCTTATAACTGATCCTTGGCATAGGTATACCGTTCTCCATTTCAGTTTCTTGGAGAGCGTACCGTGTGCTTTAACTCTGAAAGTTCTTTTTTCCAGCATTTTTTAATTGTATTTGGTAAGGTTTCCACCAATTTTCCATTCGCTGATCCTGTTCAATATCAGCCTACGCCAGGTTGTATCGTATGCCTTTCTGATGTCCAAGAAGATCGCCTGTGTAAGAAGTTTTTTATGCATAGCTTCTCTAACTGTGGTGTCAAATAGAGCTAGATAGGTGGATTTTCCTTTTCGGAATGCAAACTGGTGTTCATTGATAAGCTTACGTTCTTCAATTATGTGCATAAGCCGATTGTCCGCGCTGAAACCCACTTGTTGCGAAGCATCCATCAGTATTATTCCCCAGTCTGCCGGCGATGCAAGCAACGCCCTTTTGTTCGAGCCGAGCATCATGATGACGACGACGACGACGAGGCGGAGCTTAGGTGCCAACCGTGTCGGTGCCAACGCAACAAATCTAATTATAAAAGTGGCGCACGCCACGAGTGTTTTGTCATTGTTAATTTGTAATTCAAGGTGTAAACAGAATAAAAACAGAAGAAGAAAAGTGGCTAGTCTTTCCTTTAGACATCCTTCCAGCCGAGTCCATCTAAGCAGCAGTCCACCCGAGGAGGAGCGATCCAGTCAAGCCGGTTTTACAGTCCGCCGGCCATCGAGTTGTTGCTTCAACGGACTTGTGGAACCCAAACCGCCCTTTTCAGGGCAAGAGAGTTAATTCGCCTTCCACAAGTTCCCGAGAAGAACATTCACCCACCCCGACGGCTTCCTGCTTGAGCGACACCATTTTTTTCCTGACGTGTCAGGACGTGTTTGTTTTGTCGCGAGAGAGCAGAGAAGAAATTTCGTTCATCGTTTGACATCGGATCGGCCCCGATATTGGTTCAATCGAACCGGATTGAACACCGACGCGAGCTTGGAGAGGAGGCTAAAGGGAAACTAGCAAGTGCCAATTAGTGCAAGTGTAAAGCAATTCGAAGTTAGAAACATTCAAAGTTTGTGTGATAGTGAAAAATAGTGATGCCGGTTGATCGCACACCGAAAAAGTCCGCCATGGATCCAGAGCAGCTGCAGTTGCTGATCCATCAGCGTGGACAAATTAAAGGGAAAGTGACAAAGATAGCCAATGGCCTTGAAAAGGCTGAAGATGATCCATCGCTTATCAGTGCAACGCTCCTGAAAGTGTACGGTCAAAAGTTGGAGCGTCATTACACCGAGTATGTCGAAGCCCACCGTGAAGTGATTGCCGTGATTCCGATGGCACAAATTGAGGAGCAAGACTACAAGCTTGACGAGTTTGATGTTTTGCATACGGAAGCGCTAGATAGCCTGGAGCGCTTGAAAGAGTATTTTGCCAAACCAACACCGACGGTTAGCGCAAATGGAAGTGCTCAAGTTATTATGCAACATCAGTCTCTCAAAGTGCCAATACCTTCCTTCGATGGCCGTATGGAGAACTGGCCCAAGTTCAAGGCCATGTTCGAGGACTTGGTAGTGAAAAGCGGAGATTCCGATGCCGTCAAGCTTCATTACCTTGACAAAGCTTTGGTGAGTGACGCAGCTGGTCTCATCAATGCCAAGATGATTCAAGACAACAACTTTACTCAAGTTTGGAAGCAATTGAGGGACCAGTTCGAAAACCAGCGAGTTATAGTCGACAATCACATCGATGGACTAATCCAGCTTAAACCGATGACGAAAGGCAATTACAAGGACCTGTTGGAGCTGACGAAATCCTGCGAGCGACATGTAGCAGCACTCGAGTACCAAGGCCTGATAGTGGACAAGCTTTCCGGGATCATTATCACGAAGTTGCTGACCTCTCGTTTGGACGATCACACGTTGCAGCTGTGGGAGCGGAAGCAGAAACATGGTGAGTTACCTAAGTACGAGGATACGATGCTGTTTCTAAAAGGTGAGTGCCAAATTCTTGAACGCTTCCAAAATTCTCGCCACCCTACGGTGCCGAAAGAGCCTCAGTTCAAACATTTCAAACCTGTGAATCAAAAAGTTCATACTGTCACGTCCTCCAATTCCGATATTCATTGCAAGGTTTGTGATGAGAGCCACCGTCATTTTGAGTGTCCCTCTTTTGTCAAAATGTCTGTTCCCGAACGCATAACCAAAGTGAAACAGTTGCGAATTTGCTTCAACTGTCTCCGACCTGGCCATTGTGCCAAGGATTGTTCCTCCAAGCGAAATTGTTCGAAATGTCATAAACGCCACCATTCCCTCCTCCATGAAGAGCTACCTACAAAAACCCTGAGACCGAAACACCTTGCGAAGAATTCTTCTAATGTCGTCGCCGAATCTTGTCCAGTGCCCAACATTCTTCCGTCAACGAGTTCCAATTCATCTTGTTCCTGTAATCATTCGCAAACCGCGAAGACCGTGATGCTGTTGACTGCTATTGTGAACCTTGAAAGTGCTGATGGTCAGTTGATTCCATGCCGAGCAATGCTAGATAGTGGCTCACAAGTTTGTTTCGTGTCAGAGCTTATCGCCAATCGTTTGATGATTTCCCGCGAGCCGACAAACGTACCGATCACCGGGATAGGTGGAGCAAGAGTATATGCGAAGGAGAAACTGCGTGTTACGGTTCAGTCCAGATGTTCCGATTTTACTATTGACTTGGAATGCCTTGTAGTTCCGAAGGTAACCGGTATCATCCCATCCATTAAAATTGACGTTTCTTCTTGGCCGATTCCTGCTGGCGTTCAATTAGCAGACCCTACCTTCCACGTGCCTGATAAAGTCGACATGCTAATAGGTGCCTCAAAGTTTTTCAATCTGTTGAAATCTGGTCAGATTCACCTAGGCGATGGTTTTCCCGAATTACATGACACCCATCTGGGTTGGGTTTTCTCCGGAGAAGTCAACAACAATGCTGCTCAACCGGTTCTTGCTCATCCTGCGGCTATAAGCGAAATTATGCGCCAATTCTGGGAAGTTGAGGACCTTTCGCAGTCTACGGAAGATAAAACGGAACCAGATGCATGCGAGAAGCATTTTCGCTCCACACATCAGCGGACGTCAACCGGACGGTACATGGTTTCACTTCCTTTCCGAGAAGACACAGCACTGCTGGCGGATAATCGTTCTGCTGCTCTTCGTAGGTTTCTGATGCTCGAGAGACGATTGAAAAAAGACGCAACTTTGAAACAACTATATTCTGAGTTCATTACTGAGTACGAGGCATTGGGTCATTGCAAGGAGATCGATGAATCCAATGATAGGAGTTCGCACGGATGTTACTATTTGCCCCATCATGCGGTGATTAGGCCTACCAGCTCGACAACGAAGCTGAGGGTAGTCTTTGATGCATCAGCAAAGTCTACTCCATCGGATAAGTCACTAAATGAGGTGCTGCAAGTCGGAGGCGTAGTCCAAAGTGATTTGTTTACTATTCTTCTACGGTTTCGCAAGCATGCCATAGTCTTCACTGCAGATATAGCAAAAATGTATCGGCAGGTTTTAGTCGCTCCAGACCATACTCGGTTCCAGCGAATTTTTTGGCGGTTGGAATCCTCACATCCTTTACGTGTCTTGGAGCTCCTAACTGTAACGTATGGAACAGCAGCAGCACCTTTCCTGGCCACTAGATGCTTACTTCAGCTGTGTAACGATGAAGGCCACCAGTTTCCTCTTGCGTCTAGAATTATCACCGATGACTGCTACGTTGATGATATCCTTTCTGGGGCGAAAGATGTTGAAGAAGCTGTTGTAGCGCAAAATCAGCTACAACAATTACTCGAACTTGGTGGTTTTCCTATCCACAAGTGGAGCTCAAATTGCCCCGAGTTGATGAGTCGCATTCCTGAGGAAAAACGAGAGAAATTAGTACGTTTAGACCACGCAAGCGAAGTGATTAAAACCCTTGGACTCACCTGGAGTCCGCAAAACGATGAGTTCATGTTCGTTACGAAGATTTCCTCTGATCTGTCAGATACATATACCAAGCGGAAAATATTCTCGGAGATCGGAAGGCTGTTCGATCCATTGGGTTTAATTTCTCCCGTTATTGTGGTAGCGAAGATCCTGATGCAGAAGTTATGGACAGCTGGTCTTTCTTGGGACGAAATTCTTGAAGATGAGTTGCTGCTTTCCTGGCTGAAATTTCGCGATGCTCTGCCACAACTGTGTGACCTGAAGATACCTAGACGTGTTATGCTGCCCAATACCGTTGCTATGGAGATTCATGGATTCTCGGATGCTTCGATTTCCGCATATGGTGCGGTTTTGTATGTGAGAAATATTTTTGCCGACGGCAGCGCTGAGATGAGATTGCTGTGTAGTAAATCAAAGGTTGCTCCACTAGCAGAGTTGAGTATTCCGAGGAAGGAACTGTTGGCTGCTCGGCTGCTATCACGATTAGTTGTGAAGGTAGTTAATTCGATGAACGTACAAATCTCCGACATTGTGCTTTGGTCTGATAGCCAGATCGTTCTCGCTTGGCTTCGTAAGCCGTTGAATTCTCTTCAGGTATTTGTGAGAAACCGAGTTGCTGACATTATTAACGAAACCAAAGGCTATACCTGGAAGTATGTTCCCACCAAGGAGAACCCCGCGGATATTGTATCCAGAGGAGCGTTACCAAAGGTCTTGATATCCAACGAAATGTGGTGGAATGGTCCTTATTTTCTACGGTCAGCTGGCTATGAAACGGAAACGCCAGATCAGCTCCCAGACGAAGATTTGCCTGAACTGAAATCGACAGCTGTTGTTTCGGCTATTGCGTACAATGTTGACAATCTTCCCGTTTTCGCTAAGTTTAGCTCTTTCCGCAAACTGCAAAGAGTAATCGCTTTTGTACAGCGTTTCGTTTCAAACTGCAAGATAAAGGATCCGAGTCTTCGCAACTTGAGGTGCCATCTAACGGTTCCTGAGCTACAACGATCGATGGAAGTTATCATTAAGGTAGTGCAACACGATGTTTTAGGAGACGAAATAAACCGCATCGAGAACAACGAGCCGTGTAAGAAAATTGCTTCGTTGAACCCCGTTTACGTGAACGGTCTACTGAGAGTAGGTGGAAGATTAACCAATTCGCCAATATTGACTAAGACTAAGCACCCGTACATTTTACCAAGGCACCCTATTGTCGATCTTTTGATAAGGACATACCATTTGGAGAATCTGCACATTGGACCGTCAAGTTTGCTAGTGATAATTCGTGGACGTTTTTGGCTAATGGAAGGAAGATCTGCAGTAAGAAAAATCACAAGAAGTTGCGTAACATGCTTTCATGTCAGACCAACGAAGGCAAGTCAACTTATGGGGAATCTGCCGTCTTGTCGTGTGACTCCTGCTCATCCTTTTGAAGTGACTGGTGTGGATTATGCTGGCCCCGTGTTTGTGAAACAAGGTCGAAGGAAACCAATTGTTGAAAAGGCGTACATAGCGGTTTTTGTGTGCATGGTGACGCGAGCCGTGCACTTGGAGCTAGTGTCGGACATGACCACAGAGGCTTTTATTGCTGCACTGCAAAGATTCACTAGCAGAAGGGGACTGCCTCGAGAATTGCATTCGGATAATGGCTTAAACTTCAGAGGTGGAGAAACGGAGTTAAATGAGCTTTATAAGTTGTTTCGGTCTCAACCTGCCATCGCTGAAATCGAGGGGTTTTGTCTGCCAAAGGAAATCGCTTGGTTCTTTATTCCACCTGAGGCACCTAACTTCGGCGGCCTCTGGGAGGCGGCCGTTAAAAGTGCCAAATATCACTTGAAACGCACTTTGAAGGACACTCAATTGGCTTTCGAAGAATACGTGACAGTATTGACACAGGTAGAGGCTATTTTGAATTCCCGACCGCTTTATGCTACTTCACCCGACGCCGATGATCCTGAGGTACTCACCCCCGGCCATTTTTTGGTCGGACGCCCACTTACTGCCATAATTGAGCCAAGTTATCAAGATGTTTCTGCTAACCGTCTTGGCCGATGGCAGTTTTTGCAACGACTGCGGGAAAACTTTTGGAAAAAGTGGAAAAATGATTACCTGCAAACCTTGCAACAAAGAACTAAGAATCAAATAAGGAAGCTGAATTTAAGGCAAGGAATGATTGTGCTGCTTGAAGACCAAAATTTGCCACCAATGAGCTGGAAGTTAGGACGGATTGTTCGAACCTATCCGGGGTCCGATGAATTGGTTCGTACAGTCGATGTTGAGGTAGGCGGCACTGTCTACAAACGACCAGCAACGAGAATTGCCGTGCTGCCCATCCAGGACAATGTTCAACCTTCTGAGCAACTTTCAGAGAATACTTCTCAGCCCGGGGGAGAATGTCCGCGCTGAAACCCACTTGTTGCGAAGCATCCATCAGTATTATTCCCCAGTCTGCCGGCGATGCAAGCAACGCCCTTTTGTTCGAGCCGAGCATCATGATGACGACGACGACGACGAGGCGGAGCTTAGGTGCCAACCGTGTCGGTGCCAACGCAACAAATCTAATTATAAAAGTGGCGCACGCCACGAGTGTTTTGTCATTGTTAATTTGTAATTCAAGGTGTAAACAGAATAAAAACAGAAGAAGAAGAAAAGTGGCTAGTCTTTCCTTTAGACATCCTTCCAGCCGAGTCCATCTAAGCAGCAGTCCACCCGAGGAGGAGCGATCCAGTCAAGCCGGTTTTTACAGTCCGCCGGCCATCGAGTTGTTGCTTCAACGGACTTGTGGAACCCAAACCGCCCTTTTCAGGGCAAGAGAGTTAATTCGCCTTCCACAAGTTCCCGAGAAGAACATTCACCCACCCCGACGGCTTCCTGCTTGAGCGACACCATTTTTTTCCTGACGTGTCAGGACGTGTTTGTTTTGTCGCGAGAGAGCAGAGAAGAAATTTCGTTCATCGTTTGACATCGGATCGGCCCCGACACCGATTATTGATCATTCTCTCAAAAATCTTTCCGAGGCAGCTATTCAAATAGATTGGCCTGTAGTTCCCTGGACAGTTCCTTTCTCATTTTCCCTTTTATATGGGAACTACTATTGATTTAGTCTAGATTTCTGGATAAATTGAACTTTCCCATAGTTCGTTATAGGTTTTCAGAAGATTTTTGTATTCTATTGGGAGGTTAGTAAATTGGGAGTTAGTAATCATGGATTCCGTCTGGACCAGGGGAGGATCCTTTCAGTCCTTCCATCACTTCTTCCAACTAATTTTTGGAAAATACCGTATTATATTCAGCTCTGTCATCCTGGTTAATTGTTGGCGGAGATTTTTCGATGGTGTTTTTAAATGTCCGAAATGCGTGTTTGTCACTGGATATTTGTCCAAAGTGTTTGGCCAGGCTATCAACGATGCTCTGGTTGTTAGTTGCTCGTTGGTTGTTTAATTTGATTTCTCTGATATGTGAGGATTTATACTTTCCTTGAATTTTGCTGTAGTTGTTCCACAACTTTTTTGCTGGTGTATGCACGTTAAATTTTTGAATAAAGTCGTCCCATGATTTCTTTTTTGCCTTCATGATAATCTCTTGTGCTTTGATATTTGATTCCCGGAAGTCTTGTGTATGATTGGGATTTGGGGATACTCTATTACTTCTTTGCAAATTTCGGAGGGCCTTTCTTCTCGCTTTCACTGCAGAAGCTACTTCATTATTCCACCAGGGTACCTGTTTTTCCCTGACAATCCCTTTCGTTTTTGGAATTGATTGTTCGGCTGCTTTTATTATCTGTCTTATTATCAATTCTATCTGCTAGGTTACGTCATCTCTGTAGGACAGCGGTTCCCCTGGGGGTACCTTTGCCGGGCCCAGGTGGTACCTCGGACAAAAATGCATAATGGCGGATTTTAATTAATTTCAATCAAAACTTATTGATAGGGTTTTGATGTATGTATATTTCTTTTTTTTTCAAAATTTTGTACATAATATGCATGGCGATCAGTAACTTGAATACTATTGAATTCTTCTCTTCACAACCACAGTGGATGAAGGACTGTGAGATAAAAGATCAAAAGGACAAAATGACGAATGAACAAATTTTAAAAATCTTCTGTGCAATCTACCTGATCGAATCAGAATGTTGAATGACATGTTAAGAATATGCTTCTCAACTAAAATTTAGAGCCTACACGTTCGGAAGCCTCAATTTGAGAAACATGAAGTTTTATTTCGAAAAGCTCACTTGCTTCGTTACAAGGGGATTTGAAGTATCCTTCTACGGTTTTTTAAGGACTCCTTTCAAAAGGTTCGAAAACCTACTTTCTAGAGGTTCAGAGGCCTGAAACCCTCTTTTAAGAAGCCCGGAAGCCTTCTTTCAAAACCCTCGGAAGCCTCCCTTTAAGAAGTTCGGAAACTTTCTCTCGAGAGGCTAGGAAGCCTACTTTCAATAAGCTCGGAAACCTCTTTTCAAGTGGTTCAGAAGCCACCTTTAGACAGGCCCGGAAGCCACCTTTAGAGAGGCCCGGAAGCCGCCTTTCAAGAGGCCCGGAAACCTCTTTTCAAGAGGCCCGGAAGCCTCCTTTCAAGAGGCCTAGAAGCTTCCCATCAAGAGGACCGGAAGCCTCCTTTCAAGAGGCCCGGAAGACTGCTTTCAAGAAGCCCGGAAGCCTGCTTTCAAGAAGCCCGTAAGCCTCCTTACAAAAGGCCTGGAAATCTCCTCACAAGAAGCACGGAAGCCTCCTTTAAAGAGCCCGGAAGCCTCCTTTCCAGATGCCGGAAGCTTCCTTTCAAGAGGCCCGGAAGCCTCCTTTCAAGAAGCCCGGAAGCCTCGTTACAAATGGCCTGGAAGCCTCCGTACAAGATGCCCGGAAGCCTCCTTACAAGAATGCCCGGAAGCGTCCTTTCAGAGGCCCAGAAGCCTCCATTAGAGAGGCCCAGAAACCTCCATACAAGAAGCCCAGAAACCTTTCTTCGAGATGCTCGGAAGTCTCCCTTCAAAGTCAACGTTCAAGAGGCTCAGAAGCATCCTTTCAAGATGTTGAGAAGTTTAACTTTAAGTGATTCGAAAGCCGTTTTTCAAGAGAACCGTAACCTTTTCTTCAAGAGCTCGATGTAATGGAAATTTCAGCCAACTTCATGGAGAGACATATATCCCGTTAATTTTCAGTACCATTTTTCATATATTTCATGAGTTATACTTATTTTCATTTACAGCAAAAAAATAGGGGGTACCTCAATTGATGTAAAAGCGCGAAGGGGTACCTCGCAAGAAAAAGGTTGAGAACCGCTGCTGTAGGAGATTTCGATAGTGTTTCTGTATTTCTCCCAGTCGGCTTCTTCGATTTTCCACTTTGGTAGGCATTCTTTTTCCTATAACATGTATGGCATTGATAAGATTAGTGGAATGTGGTCACTTCCATGGGAGTCATTAGAGACTGTTAGCTCTAGAGAGCCTGCTAATTGGTCTGAGCAACAGCAGATGTCGATGCATGATCCCATTCCTGTATTGCTGTTTACATAAGTATTTTCACCATTGTTGAGAAGTACGAGGTTTTCTTCGTCAATAACTGACTCTATGATTTTGCCTCGCTGACTGATTTCGCTGGATCCCCAAAGTGGATGATGTGCATTGAGGTCTCCTACCAATATGAAAGGCTTAGAGATCTGAGACAGCAGATCCAAGATCTCATTCTTTTGAATCCGTTTTCCGGGAGGTAGATATATATTCAGTATATTCGCATTGATCGGTGCGCCTACTTTTACAGCAACTGCTTCTAAGCTTGTGTTTATATCAATGGATTCACTATCGATGTCTTCTTTTTCTGCTGTTATTACCCCGCCTGCTGACCTCGCACCATCTGGTCTTGGTCGATGGTATGTTTTATACTTACTTATGCAAGATTGATAATCGTTTTTACACATTGTTTCTTGAAGGCATACCACTTGGGGGTTGGTTATATTCATTAGCAATTTTAATTCAGTTCTTCTTCTCCGTAGTCCCCGTACATTCCAAGAGACCATATAATTTTCACTATTTGTCAGGTTATGTGTAGGTTGTGCTATGTTTGAGGTTGTTTTTGGTGTGATTACGGTGTACTATTGAGTATTTAGTGTTGTTTATTGTCTCATTGGATGTGATTTCGACTTCAGGACCCCATATCTTCATCTTGGTTGGTAGAATTATCGGATTGTTCTGCTTGTGAGTTGACATAGTCGTCCACTTCGCATGGTTGCATTTTGCTAACTCCTTTCTTCTTCCTTGGAAGGGAAAGTAGGGTATTTTCCTGACTCCTTGTATGTTTAGGGGCAGATTTGTGTCCATACAACTTTAATAGATTTTCAAGTTTACTGCAGGTTTCTTGAAGCTTTTCAATCTCCTTTTCCGCTAACTTTCTTCTTTGTTTTTCTTCCTTGTATCCAGTCAGTAGTTGATCACACTTTTCCTGCATTTCTTGGTAATTTTTTTCCATTTGATTCACTTTTTTTCGTTTCCATGAACGGAACTTTTTAATTCTTCTTTGTACTGGTTTAACTTTGATTCGAATTGCTTTTCATCTCAGTTTTTAGGTTTTCTGCGTATGTTTTTCTTTCTTCCTTTAACTCGTTGATGTTTGATACTAATGCTTGGTTCTCTTCAATAAGCTTTTTTACTTCACCATCGATAGAAGATTTCAACATATTAGAATATGTTGTTTTACCCTCAGCTTCGACTATGTTTCTTGCTTCCCAGAATGATACGTTCCTTTCACTTACGTTATCATTTTTTCTTTCTCCAGGATTGGGCATCCTTTGGAGAAAGCGCCATGTTCACCGAAGCAATTGACACATTTCATTGCATTGTTACATTCTTCGTGAAATTCTTCACCACACTTACTACCCTTTTTGTCACTTTTTCAGTCCTTGCTTGTATGTCCAAACTTAAGACACTTGAAGCAGTGTAATGGATTTGGATACCATGGCCGCGTTTGTAACACTAGGTAGCCAATTTTCACTTCTTTCGGTGGGACGGTTCCTTTAACAACAAGCACAAAAATTCCGGTGGGAGATTTATTGTCGATCGGGCCTTTGGTCATTTGCTTCACTTCTATAATCCCTTGTTGGGTAACGGTCTCAAGAATTGTAGCGTCCGTATCATTTTTCAAATCGCGACAGAAAATTACTACTTTGCACGAGTTTAACGATCTGTGCTCGTACACTTTCACTGTTATTCCCTCGGCAATTTTTTCAATTTTAGTCAAGTTTTTGGCTTGACTTTCATTTTTTACTGTGACAAAAATTTTGCCATCTTTAGTCTTTTTTACTGATGCCACTGTTCCACAGTAGCCCTGAATAGTTTTGTCCACTAGCACTGGCGACACTCCATGAAGATTTTCACCATCCTCTAGTCTCTCAATTACCATAATTTTTTCTCTGGACCCTCCACCAGAGGTTTCCCCCACACGAGGGAAACTTGTATTGTTCATCTGATTGGTCTACCACTTTTCTGTATTATTTATTTACTTTGCACTCATACGGATGTTATGAAATTTACATAAAAAGTTTAGTCACAAGGTGCATCATCGCACATATGTCTCCATATGCTTTTATGCTGCTGAACAGTTTTTAAAATCTCTACTTATTGTTTCCTTGGGGCGATAAGATTCGCAGCTACAAAGCAAGACCATGCTAAGGTGAGTGGGTTCGATTCCCGGTCTGGTCTAGAAAATTTTTGGGTTGAAAATTTTCTCTACTTCCCTGGGCATACAAGTATCGTCGTGTTGGCCTCATGATAAACGAATGCAAAAATTGTGACTTGGCTAAGAAACCTAGCGGGTAATAACTGTGAAAGTGCTTAATGAACATACAGCTGCGAGGCGGCAATGTCCCAGTGAGGGATGTAATGCTAATGAAGCAGAAGAACCTCCTCCAGTTTTGCCTGAAAACACTCATGGGGACATTCAGATGTACTAATCACTTAGATAATTGCAATAACTTAGTATTTTAGCTTATATGAACATGCAATCATGCAAACATGCAAGGGACTTCAACGTTAAAGCGAGTACGCTTTCCTATTTTGTGATCAAATAAGCTCAGAATTTTCCAAAGCAAACAAAAAACGCCAGGATCAATAGGTCAATGATCGCCTGCCTCGCATTTACATAAATAGTCGGTTTTCGATGATGTTTCTGGTTAAATAAGTATCAGTTATCAATGTTAAGACATAAACTTAACCATCTGTTGACATGATTTGTGTTTTACTTCTGAAATATGCAAGTAATCGCAGTTTGAAAAGCTCGCAACAATTACCTCTCCATGTTTGTTGCAAATAAAATGGAACGGAACATTGTTTTTAATCCTCTGCAGATGAGGACAAAGAGTTATCGCAATTTTTTGTTGTTGCTTGTTTTTTGCATTTTTCAGCGACAATTACATTCCTTGAGGACATCATAATTTTTGGTCCAATGAGGGGGATGGTACAAAATACCCCCAAGCTGTTTCAAAACATCAATGTCAACCAAAAAACAAATCATTTTTAATGGAGACACAAATTTTGCAAAACTAGTTACATATCAAAATGATTCGTATTACTTCTGGGCACGGCAAATGCTGGGTAAAGCGTACCATTGGTACGCCGCGTACCGGAACCCTATCCGCATGCTAAGGTAAATGAGCAAATCAAACCACCTTCCTTTTGCCAGTGAAGAGATATCAGTTTCTACGCTGATTCTATCCCCTTCCCCTTCGAACAGAAGCTTGGCAGAAGGAAGGATGTGCGATTTATATCGTCACAAAAATTGTCCTTCGGTCGATTCTATATAAACATTATTCCGTTTTGTAAAGGAAACATTAAATCTATACTTTCGCCTCTAATTCTATGATATTTGCATTTCCATAAAAAAAATGCACTAGAGATGGTACAAAATGGTACACTTACATGAGAAATTAAAAGTGAACGCATATTGAATTTTAGTGGTGATAAACACCTAGAAATGTAACGAAAACGATTATATGAGTGATTTGCTTGAGCAGGACCATTTTGACCCCCCCCTGAATCGTCCCCTAATCATTTTCTTCACAATTTTTGAACGTTAGGGTCGATCGTGATCATCTAGAATTATTATTAATAAGGTTCTATTCCCTATCAAATGCTTATTGCGAGAAATTACAGTGTGGAAAGTTTGCTAATTTATAGAACAGTATAATAATCAATTTTCTTATAGGACCCATAAGTAAGTTATTAAGTAGAACTTTCAATTCTAAATCTTCGTACACTTCTTGTAGCTGAAGAAACGACAGATAATATAAATAATGATAAGAATTTAAAACCAATTAGAAAAATTATCACTTTTTAAATTTTCTATGCTCTTATGATAGATGATGCATAGGTACTGATGTACAGCGAAATATCTATCATAAATTTATATAAAAAATATACGATTCTGAGCATACGCCCCAGGTTTTTTTTAAAGTACTCAAAACTAGGGGCAACAGTTGTAATGATGTATTTCTGTTGCCTGGTTTACACAGCAGATATGCCATTTATAGCCCAGACAGTTTGCATTTTGGAAATCGGATAATTTGTGTTGCGAAGCAGCTTTGCTTTTTGCAACTTTAACTATTTGTTTCTTGGAAGTCGAAAGTGTTGAAATGGTTCAAACGAAACGCTGTTAGTAGTATGCATAACATGCATAACCACAAAAAGAAACAATATTTATTCTCAGACTAAAGGATCCAACTGCGTTACGAAAAAGAAACAAAAATAATCCGGTAAGAAGCCCATCCCGAGTGAACTGAAAATGCTCAATAATAACAAAGCTTGATCGAGATAGTTAGATCAGCTACGATCGTTTTTCACATACTTAATAGAATGAACAATACTGAAATTCACACCTTTAGTATTTAATTTTCGATTTTTTTTTGTAATTCATAAGACTGATCAAAAGTGTTCCCTGGATAGCAATATGTTCGTTACAATAGTTTGAATAGTTTGAAGAGTTTATTTGTGTCGGCTCAAATTTGTTATGTCCTGTTATTCAGCTCATGGCTCCTGTGCGAGATTATTTTAAACAATCTTCAACTACACCAAGCTTCCTATTTATTTTGATTGTCTCTAGAAATTGCTCTGGGAAATTCTCATAAATTAACCGAAAATTTCTTGTTTTATGGCATCCTTTTCTCCTCTCGTTAGAAATTTTCATCATCCAACTGCGAGTTAACGACAGAACTTTTCTCGTTAATTCGATGGCCTAAACGTACGCAAACCAGAGACTATTTGCCTCGTGGTGCTGATCCCCGGCCACAATCTGTTCAGCCGGAACGAGAGTTTCGACGTCGTGTCGTCCTTGTCGTCGTCGCATTGGTGATTGTGCCGTTTAGGGAAGTCATCCACTTCACAATCCACACACCCATCTAATGCTAAGCAGATAGCGGAAATTCCTTCCGCAGCAAAAAGATGGCAAACGGCCAAGGTTGATAAGAAAGATGAAAATATCCCCTGACTAGGTGAGGTATGGTAGACACTGTCAAAGTCAGTGCGAGTGAAAAATTAGACTTTCTAATGCGCGGTAATTTGATTCAATTTGGGCAATTTAGTCGATGCTCGGTTGGACTGCTTGGCTGAAATAATAAAAAGATGTTGTGGAGCGTTAAATTGTTCCGCAGGTATTTATCGGTTTCTGCGAATGAACGAGACATCTTGATACACTTATATTGAAGAGGGAACAATATTTTCATCGATTGATTACGGAAAACCCATATTTTAAACATTGATTTTTTTCTTAATAAAGTGAGATTCATAAAAAACGATATGCAACCCAGGGCTTACACTGTTGTTTTTATGGAATGCAACATCAACCGAAATCACTATATTTTATAATATTTACATAAACTTTCTCAAGGGAAATAGTTTTCCAGATTGAAGACGGCAATGTGCGAAGCGATACTAAAGAAAAAGAAGTTTTATCAGTTGATACCACGCTAGAATCGCAATGTATGTTACTTATATTACGTTCACACGAATCCGGTTAAGATGTGAAGTGTTTAATTATTTTTCAACACAACCCCCCCTGCATTTTCCATAAATATTCCCGTCACATTTTCGATTTCCCACCTAATTACAAACCATCACACCAGTCTGTTTACTGTCATCGAAGATGACCACCCATGACAAACAGTTGCTTTGAATACGAAATCGCCCAGTCTGTCTGAAAATTGAAATAAACACCCCAGTGCAGGAGTGGTCCTGCCAACCAGCAATGCTCACATCCCATATTTTCTCAAGCTCGTGGGCACACAAAAAACACCAAACAACCCCCCCGACCGGTTGGTCGCCTTTTGGTTGCTAATAAAATCCACCGCTGAATTGCTTTTTCGTGAGAATAATCCTATCCCACTTGGTTTCGAAATCGCAAACAATAATTCTGTCGGGACGACGACGCGTTGGAGGACCCGGTGCTCTGCAGGTCATTTGGTCGGTTTTCACACCTGCATAGTGGTTACTGAGGCCCAGATCTGTGGTTGAAATGGTTGAAGTGAGAGATATTTATTTAGTAATCCAACGTCCTTTCGCACATCACGTAACATAAAATTGGAAAATTTTAAGGGGGTCTTCCCGTAACATTTTTTTGTATAATGAACCGCCTACTTTAAGCGGCACACTTGGAGTTAACTTTCGGAAAACAGTATGGCTAAAGGCATCTAAAGTTAAATATCTTGAAAATGATCACCTCAATCGAAAAAAAATGGTTGGTGTAGTAGCAGACACCTTCCTACATAACTGGTACCAAATAGATTTTCGTGTAAAATTCCTGATGTCGAGAAAACCTGGATTTGATCTGGATTAGTCTTTCGCCATACAAACTTCAGGTTGTTAACTCATGCTGGTTATTTTTACATAAACGTTAGCGCCTGGATACGGCAGTGGCGGTAGGAAACTGATTCTTTAAATTTATTTGTATGAACCGTAACGCTTGAACGAACCCCGTTCGTGGTCACGTTTACGTTTTTTTGTGCAAAATCGCTTGCATTTGATATTGATAACGGAGAGGCAAGAATCTCACAAAATCTCAGGAAGCCATGAAAACTAGCGTAACGCAACCAGATACAATAAATCACCCACCTTGAGCGTGCTTACAGCGGTACACTAGCAGTTGACTTTCTGAAATCAGTATAGCGAATGGCATCTAAGGCTCGATTTCTCAAAATTAGGCACTATTATCAAAAAAAAAATTTGGTAGGCGTAGTAGCGGACATCTTTCTACATAACCGGTTCCAAATAGTTTTTAATGATAAGTTCCTAATTTTAAGAAAACCCGCGTTAGGTGTCTTTCGCCATACACATTTCTGGCGGTTAACTCATGCTGGCTATTTGCACATATACGATAACATCTGTGAACATCTGACACATAAAGTACCGTTTTGAACAAAACGTGTTGATCACAAACTTTGAAGAGCTGTTGAAAATATAATACTAATGCATCTACTGAATTCGTGAGGGATAAAATCCCCATAGTAGTCCGCGAGAACAAATAACGTAACGCTAAATTTATAGATTTCTGACTCCCAAGTGAATAATTTTGCATGAATTGCGACGCTTGGCCTGACCCCTCCCTCCCCCTACAGCGTTACGTAATTTGTAAACAGCTCCTTATTTATCTGGGCTGAAGGGAGTAATTCCCCAAGATCCTCAAAATAGGGTTCCAAAAATAGTTCCAAAAATACTTGCATATTTTGGGAGATGGATTTCCCGGAATTCGTATGAGAGGAATTGCCCTGAACTTTTGGAGGCAATTTCCCAAAATTCCAGAATGATTTCTCCAAAATATCTTATGGAGACTTCCTTTCCGTGAAAAAGGAATACCAATGTTGAAGGGGGGGGAGGAGTGTAAGCTGAAGAGCTTTAAGATTTTTGGTGAAAGAATTCCCCATAATTCGTGGAGGGGTAAGTGCTCATAGTTCCTGGGAAAGGAATTCCGAAGAAATCTAGAGTTCATGAAGCAAGTATTTTCCAGCATTCCCAGCAGGAAGAATTTGCTCAGAATTCAAGAAAAATGACAGTCTGAAGGGGGCCTTGGGGGGACTTGGTGCTCGGATGCACTTTTTGCTGCTGCTACCAGCTGGAAGTGAATTTCATCAAATGAACAGTTGGTACCTCATTTAGACAACGCGAAGTCTTATTTTTCGTTTAGCTTGCATCTTTGAGGAGGTACTAAGGTACCGGCTGTTCGAGATTTTTTGTATGATTTGTCAGTTTTTGTAAACTAAGATCTGTCGGTGGTTTGAGAGGGATCGCAGAGTGCCGTGGACAAATGTAGACGTGAAAATTATCTGTTCCCGTCAATTTTTGTGTTTAAAGTAACACCGGTTCAAAATTATAAAATCGATATCCGAAGATCATTAAGTGTTTCTTCATCTCAAGAAAAAACATAGGCTGCAGCTAATGATTTTGGACCAATTTCAACCAGCATTTGAAGCATTTCTGAAGCTGCTACATGAAAAATTACACTGTGCGGAACTTCAATAGTTGCTGTACGACGGACAGGACTGGATTTCGAATCGATCGCACTCATCAAGAACTTGCCAAGCCCAACGGAAGTCTGAAAGCGTACATGATTTGGAGTTTTTCATCAACAAAACGTTGGTGTCCGTTGAGCGCATTTCTAAGGTCCTCACGGTACTGGCGTCTTTGAGGTATCCGAATTGATCAATTGATCATCATTCTCGTCAGCCCGCAAGTAAGCTAAAAACACTAAACTTTCAATTTGCTCAACTATAAGGTAAGTCCAAACGCATGTTAATCAAGATGAGATCTATTATTTTTTATACATAGGGGAGGTTGAGGTAAAATGGACAGGGTGGGTAAAACGGACAGAGTTCCAGTTTGTGCTAAATCGTTTCAAAATGGGCACTCCTTTAAGTGGATCTTATTGCATGTTTCAAATTATGAGTGTAACATGTTTAACTACATTCAAATAATGAAAACTATTCTGTTTATTAAAGATTTAATTAAACTATGGCTGATATTCCATGGCGATGTAATTTTTGTTGTGCAGTATTTAAGCTTTTAAAACAGAAATCGGCAAAACTATTCGGCAAGATCCTCGAGGATCTCAAACTTAGTCTATCCAAAGATTATGTACGGGTTGAATCGATGATTTATCTCAAAATTCGATTTTTTTAGAATTTTTTAAGAAATTGGATCATGGTGGGATAAACGGACACGTTCTGGTGTGGGTAATATGGACCATATGAAGTACATACACTTTTTTCAACGAAATTATATTTTGAAAAGTTTGTACTATTTACCTCCGAAAGACCAAGCATTCATTAGGAAATTCGAATTTCCGAGTTTTGTTCAGACAAATGGCATTTTAAAGTGATTTTTATTGATGTTACATGCTGTTTTTAGTAAAATCATTGTAAGTTACCAATATATTAATTATTATTTTTTATTTCCATTTCTTATTTCCACATTTCCAACATTTTTATTTCCAGAGACTCATTTTAGAGATACTTAGCCTATGCATACAATTTATCAACCAAATTCACTGTTTTAAGCTTAATTTCTTAACATGTCCGTTTTACCCACACATTATGTCCGTTTCACCGCATACTTTTAACACGAGATTTTTTCATCCTTATTTTCATTGTCAAAAAATCACAAAATCCGATTGTTTTCTACTAAATTGACTTCAAGTCATTGTTTTCTATTCTATTCAAGATTCACGTAAGTGATTTAGGTTTTCCTTGTGAAAATGGCGCGATTCCTTAGCAGGTCCATATTACCCCCAGCCTCCCTACTTTGGAATGATGATAGAAAATGTGGGTGTATAAATTTTGAATTAAGATTTTCGTGGAAAGAACGCGGAATCTAATAAGGGACAGGAAAAACATAGTATTGACAAAAATATTTATATTATAGGGGCATTATATTTACACAACTTGGATTCGTTGTATTATTCTAATTCATCGTGCAAATTCTATTCCCTGACTTCAAAATAGGTATTCAATGCTTATGTTCTTATAATTGTGTTACAATTTAGATCAATCACATTTTTTGCATTAAAGACCAGATCATTTAGAAATGGGGCACTTTCAAATGCGTGTATTTTTTTAACTTTTAGTTTGATCGAAAAACTTTCTAAGAATGGAACAAATACTAGCTGTGCATGTGCTAAGACAAGACAAGACGAGATAATAAATCATAACTATTGAATTAGGATTAAATTTTTGATATGTCAGAGAAAACCCATACCTCACGCAAACATTGGAATTTCATCTCCTTTCCTATTATTTTGTATTGAATTTTATATACTTTTTTGACGGGTCGTCACAGTTCTTGTCCCAGTTATATTTCTTTATAAACGTGATATATTTTATGAATGGCCCCTTACTGGAAATTGTATGAATTAAGCATTGTTTGTCCTAATCTTTGCATATTCAGATATTTTCATCATTGAACATTACAACACATTCTTGACAAATATGTTGATGATGATTCACGTATTGTGAAATTCAGCCATTCCATAAATATAATCGTTGAAGATTATGGAAGCGCTTTGAAAAAATCCGGTAAAACTATTGAAAAGCCCTCAGCCCAAGTCTAAAAATATAAAAGAAGAAAAAAGTTTAAGAATGTATGACAAAAGCGTAATGAATAATCATTCTTCTATACCTGTAATCACTGTAATGTAGTTTTTTGCTTTTATTGAAAAACATTTTGAATCACGATTCAGTGATTTCATTTAAACTTGGCGTGTCCTTCATTTTAGTTTTATTTTTAACATTTTCGTGAATTTAACCGAATGGTTTTTACTAGAAATAAAGAAGTTTGTAGGGAGTCCTTAGCATCGCATGCGGTACAAAGATCCTGCAGGTCGCCGTTATCATCGTTACCTATCACCATACTAGTTGCAGAATCTGACGAGGAATTGATTAAAGCTTCTTCTGCGTAGTTTTTCGTCAGTTTTCTTCGACTAGTGTACCGCCGAAGTATCAATGCAATATTCTGGTCGATGGCGAATGTTTCGTAGTTTGTGGTGAAAAACATCTTTGAATCATTCCCGTTTGAAGCAATAGGTTGATCCGACGTTTCGATCGAGTAATTTCCGAATACAACTAAATTTGATTCAACCAAAGTACAGACTGTTATTGGCTTTCCTCAATATTTCTATTTTCTCGATAAAATTTTCTGTGATTGTAAAGTTACATATTTGTTTTCGCTTATTACTAAGGGCATATATTAATATGAGTACATAATTTCAATTGGGATCGCATAAGGGGAAGGGAAAATTAATATATTTTATATTCTTTCTCGTTTCAGAGAGCGAACAATGGCGCTTAAACCTAGGCTAATTACCCGAGCAGCACAAGTCAGACTAAAATGGTTGCAGCAACTTGATAGTGACCAAATCTAGTCGCATATCCGTTGCAGTAATCTATGTGGGACATGTGTCCTACTTGGGTAGCCAGGGCAAGTTTAATAGCTTCGCTTCTTAGCATGGTCACTCCCAACGTCTGTTTAAACGCATTATATCATTTGCTTATGATGATATTCCTAAACTATATTCCCTACCAACCATCCAACTCCTTGACATCTATGAGGGCGTCGGTGAGTCGCTGGCCTCTCGTTAAGTAGATGTCATATCATCATTTCCTTCCCTTCCTTAGTAACAGAGAAGATGGGCGTGGCCGGCAATGGTAGTTTTCATGCTTTATCATTTTTGACCCCCAATTGGGTTGCTATTAAATCCCAAATAGTAATCCATAAGCAGTTGGGGTAAGAAAGTTAAAGAAAATACATGACAGCTATCAGTATGCAATCTACGAAATACTCTGTTACAACGCAACGCAACGCAACGCAACGTACTAAGGTACCGGCTGTTCGATGAAATTCACTTCCTGCCGGCAGCTCTTTGGAATGACATTTTCGAAACGAGCTCATGGAAGAATGGTAGTTGGAGATCGATACCAGATTTGGAAAAACCAGAAATTACTGTTGAGGTCGAAATACGTATCTGTCAAGGTACAATAAAGTGGAGGAATTAAATGGGATTGTACGAATTCGTCTTATGACAAGCAGAAATCACGCAAATTTATAGAATATGGGGGAGTTTGAAAGGAAAGTATTGACAATAAATGAAGTATAAGGTAAAAAGATTATCTCGTGCGCTTAGTTTGCACTTATCATTGGGGCTATAGTGCGCAATTTCGATTTTACCACTGAATCAACCTTATAGAAGATTCTGATGTGTTCTTGTGAATTTTCTGATATTTTCAGCGATGCATACTTTGGAACGTAACGCACTGTAGCGATTGTCTACTTAAACAAACGAATTTCATCACAATTTCAGCTAAATGTCGTTATTTTCCAATAAAAACCTAGTCAACAATATGCTAGAAAAATCCGACAGTCAAAACAAAAAATGCAATGGAAATTCAGCGGCATCGATTCTAGCTCAGAAATGAAGAAATATAATTGAAAAGATTTAACTGTTTTCTTGTTTACGTTCTAATGCGCATTCGGACGACAGTTGAAGCCTATTCTTGCTGTAAACCAGCAAAATTAGAATGGACATTGTTTCGCATTACACTTTACTTTCACAAGCCTATACATTTTTGACCACATATGAGGACCTCAGAAATCACTGTAAACTGGAGTGAGCACAGCAACACTCACATATGTATACAAAGTGGACAACCGGAGCCAGACTTTTGCGGATTGATTATTCAACATGCCGGGCACGTAAAATATTGACCGAACATTTTTATTTCGTACGATTATCTCTCATCGCTATCGCTTATTCGGCTGAGCACTGACTGCCGCCACTACTCACCTACTGCTACAGCGGGGATGCTGCTGAGAATCTGTTGAATCGTTGTTGGTCGCACAGAAGAAGAGCACACTCCATAACAATCGCCGGCAAAGTGATCGTTTCAGTCGTGATGGCTACGACGAGCGTTGAGGAACGGTGATGACAGTGATGATGATGATGTTGTTGTCTGGTCCGGTTGAGCGCTTCCGATATCCTGGCGGTAGTTGAATTTCAGGAAGAAGAGAGTGCTGCTGACCGACCGTCCCTTTTGGTGGTGCTTATTTCGATACACTTCGTAAAAATGGTTATTTGAGTAAGTGAAAATTGATTCCCGTAAGTCAGAAGTTTAACCATTGGACTTAATTTAATTTGAAAAGGGTGTTGCGAAACTAGCTTGAGCACCGAGATTCTATATTGCTGGGTAGAAAGCTCCTTTCATTCATGATTCATATTATTATTACGTGTTATCCACATTCTTTTGATTCTGTGAGATTCCACACACCCGGAAGAACAAAGCAGAATGTCCAAAACAGAGTAAAACATTTTTATCAAATCGATCCATGAGAAAGAAAGAATGGCTCAAGTAGATATCCCCACCGTAGACCAGTGTTCTATTATAAACTCTAAAGAGAAAGATTGTTGCTGTCGTCTGTGGTCGAAACGCTTTTAGGATATGATGAGATGAGAGCCACATATTTTTGCAAAATCCATATATTTTATAAGTCAGTTATGTATCCAACATTCGGAATTAGGAACATAGGGAACCGTAGCTACAATCTTTATCATTAGTTTATAAATCTTTTCCTTATTCTTCTTCATTATTCGGATTTGACAGTATTACGTTTTTCCGATAACTAGTTGCGGTTTTGATGTTGATGAATAAGAAGCGTTGACTAAAATGATGGACATTCTGGTAATGATTTTTTTTACCCAGATTGCTATCAGGAATCAAAATGAGTGGTGTAATCCTTAAATTCAATATACGACAAAAATCACAAAAGCACGAGGATTACTTCCCCTGGCCACGCGCATTTTTGTCTTTTCGTCATAGTCTCGAAAACCAATGCCAATCTCACCCGTACCAAATCCTAAGCTCAGTCAGGAGAAACGTTCTGATATGGTGGAGTTTTAGTAAATGAACGTTGCTTTCGTTGGTTTGAGTCCATATGGGCGGAAATACCTGCCGCGTCCCTAACTGCTAGAATATTTTCTTGAAACATTCATCGCCCATATGGTCGATGAAACAATTTTAATGTTTCATCTCTGAAACTGGTAGCAAATTTTGCCGAAGACAATGGATAGTACTCAAATTTTCACGAATGTTCAGGACAAACTCGCCCCAAACCATACAATGTAAGGGAATATCCATTAATTACGTAACGCAAACATTGGCCATTTTCAATCCCCTGAAGCGTACGCTAGTCAATCTGTCTATCTGATTTTCTCACTTTTTACAAATATTTAGCATTTTGTAAGAAAATAAAATTGTGGCATCTAAATATGATTCTGGGGATGTTGGTCACTAGAAGGACAGTCCCCGGAGGCATCAACATCGAATGTCGTAATTCTTTTTCTCTTCTTAAATGTTTAAATTTGATACATGCCATAGCTTGTAGTATTTTGAAAATGACTGATTAACGTGGTTTTAAAATATTCACCATGCAGCTAGAAAACGATAAATAATTCTGCACACACGCTAAAAATGAACTACTCAAAATTGAGTCGAATCCGACTCATTTTCATTAAAAACGGGACAACTCAAAATTTGAGTAAAAGATACTACTTAGAGTTCATTTTTAGCGTGCACTCCTGCAAAATCCATCTTCGTCAAAAGTCGGATTTTACCCTTCATTCAGTCCCATGATGGCCCTTTTACGTTTTGGCTAGATTTAGCCAGCTGCCATTGTAGCAAGGAAGTGCTACAATGGCACTACAATAGTGGAGTCCAGTTCATCCCAAAAAATCTGAATCCATCAAATAGGCCTCAATTCCATACAATAGAATAATTTTGGGTGATTATTAACCAGAAACTCATGGCTGGAGCAGTTGTGCACCGACTGATTGCACCGAAGAATAAAGAATAAAGAATAAAGAATAAAGAATAAAGAATAAAGAATAAAGAATAAAGAATAAAGAATAAAGAATAAGAATAAAGAATAAAGAATAAAGAATAAAGAATAAAGAATAAAGAATAAAGAATAAAGAATAAAGAATAAAGAATAAAGAATAAAGAATAAAGAATAAAGAATAAAGAATAAAGAATAAAGAATAAAGAATAAAGAATAAAGAATAAAAAAATAAAGAATAAAGAATAAAGAATAAAGAAAAAAGAATAAAGAATAAAGAATAAAGAATAAAGAATAAAGAATAAAGAATAAAGAATAAAGAATAAAGAATAAAGAATAAAGAATAAAGAATAAAGAATAAAGAATAAAGAATAAAGAATAAAGAATAAAGAATAAAGAATAAAGAATAAAGAATAAAGAATAAAGAATAAAGAATAAAAGAATAAAGAATAAAGAATAAAGAATAAAGAATAAAGAATAAAGAATAAAGAATAAAGAATAAAGAATAAAGAATAAAGAATAAAGAATAAAGAATAAAGAATAAAGAATAAAGAATAAAGAATAAAGAATAAAGAATAAAGAATAAAGAATAAAGAATAAAAGAATAAAGAATAAAGAATAAAGAATAAAGAATAAAGAATAAAGAATAAAGAATAAAGAATAAAGAATAAAGAATAAAGAATAAAGAATAAAGAATAAAAGAATAAAGAATAAAGAATAAAAGAATAAAGAATAAAGAATAAAGAATAAAGAATAAAGAATAAAGAATAAAAGAATAAAGAATAAAGAATAAAGAATAAAGAATAAAAGAATAAAAGAATAAAGAATAAAGAATAAAGAATAAAGAATAAAGAATAAAGAATAAAGAATAAAGAATAAAGAATAAAGAATAAAGAATAAAAGAATAAAGAATAAAGAATAAAGAATAAAGAATAAAGAATAAAAGAATAAAGAATAAAGAATAAAGAATAAAGAATAAAGAATAAAAGAATAAAGAATAAAGAATAAAGAATAAAGAATAAAGAATAAAGAATAAAGAATAAAGAATAAAGAATAAAAGAATAAAGAATAAAGAATAAAGAATAAAGAATAAAGAATAAAGAATAAAAGAATAAAGAATAAAGAATAAAGAATAAAGAATAAAGAATAAAGAATAAAGAATAAAGAATAAAGAATAAAGAATAAAGAATAAAGAATAAAGAATAAAGAATAAAGAATAAAGAATAAAGAATAAAGAATAAAGAATAAAGAATAAAGAATAAAGAATAAAGAATAAAGAATAAAAGAATAAAGAATAAAGAATAAAGAATAAAGAATAAAGAATAAAGAATAAAGAATAAAGAATAAAGAATAAAGAATAAAGAAAAAAGAATAAACATATACAATAAAGAATAAAGAATAAAGAATAAAGAATAAAGAATAAAGAATAAAGAATAAAGAATAAAGAATAAAGAATAAAGAATAAAGAATAAAGAATAAAGAATAAAGAATAAAAGAATAAAGAATAAAGAATAAAGAATAAAGAATAAAGAATAAAGAATAAAGAATAAAGAATAAAGAATAAAGAATAAAGAATAAAGAATAAAGAATAAAGAATAAAGAATAAAGAATAAAGAATAAAGAATAAAGAATAAAGAATAAAGAATAAAGAATAAAAGAATAAAGAATAAAGAATAAAGAATAAAGAATAAAGAATAAAGAATAAAGAATAAAGAATAAAGAATAAAGAATAAAGAATAAAGAATAAAGAATAAAGAATAAAGAATAAAGAATAAAGGATAAAGAATAAAGAATAAAGAATAAAGAATAAAGAATAAAGAATAAAGTATAAAGAATAAAGAATAAAGAATAAAAAATAAAGAATAAAGAATAAAGAATAAAGAATAAAGAATAAAGAATAAAGAAAAAAATAAAATGAAAAAAGAAGAGAACAAGACGAAACAATAAAGAAGATGAATAAACAAGGGACAATGAAGAAGGGAAAAATGAAAGAAGAAAAAGATGATGAATCTAGGAACAGGAAAAAAGGTTGAAAGAAGAAGAATGAAGAAAGAATGGAGAAAAAAGAATAAGAGAATAGGAGAAAGAAACTAGTAAGAAGGTAGAAGAAAGAGAACAGAAAGGAAGAAAAAACTAGGAAATAAAAGAAGAAATAATAAAAAAGAAAAAACATAAATAAGAAAGCAAAAGGAAAGAAAGAAGAAGAACATCAAAGTAAAATGAAGGAAGAAGAAGCCAAAAAAGAAGTTGGAACAGGAACAAGGAAGGCAGAAGAAGGAAGAAGGCAATAGGAACAATAAAGGAAAATTGAGGAAGGAAGAACTATGGAGGAAGAACTACGAAGAAAGAAGGTAGAACGAAGAAGGAAGAAAGAAACAGGAAGAAGGAATTAGAAAGAGTTGATAAAGAAAGAAGGAAAATGAAGAATAGAATAAAAAGAAGAAGTAAAAGGGGAGAAGGAAATAGGAAGAAAGAAGGCAAAATAAAAAAAGAAAAAGAAGAAGGAAGAAAAGAGAAGAATAAAAAATTAGAAAGTAATTTTGGCAAGAATCAAAAACCAAATACAAGAACCAAGCTCAATAAAGTCTTGTTCCGTTCTTTGTTACTTCAATTTTTTTTAAGCTGTATAGACTAAAACATAAGAATTCCGTATAAAAAATGAAAAACAGCAAGAAGTCGCAAGAAGGTTGCGGATCATTTTAGTTTGTGCCGTCAAATGTGAATTCTTTCATTAATATTGATTTATTACGATTTTTCAGCCTTTCGAGCTTCAGCCTTTTGTTATTTCAGCCTTATGTGGGATTTTTACTTTTCAGCCTTTCGTGTTCAGCCTTATGTGATTCAGCCTTTCGTGGAAAACCCGGTATAGATACCGCAAAAAAAATCAGGGTGATATGCCGCACCTACTTACTATCAACACTTCAATGAAATATTATTATTAAGTGGGAAAATCATGTAAAATAAAAAGTCCCAGATATTGCAAGGGATTGGGAGGAGAATTCTGCCCAAAAATCCAGACGTTCATGGCTATTAATTTCTTTATTAATATCATGCTCCGAAATTAAAGATTTTTGCACAAGGAACGATTTCGACTCAATCAGTGTCGTTTTTTATTGCTATCGTCCATGCTCACTACTAAAAATATCACAATAATGAGAAATAAATTAATTTACGCCCCATTTTTTTTTCATTGGGTTGTTATCAATATGGGTACATGTTATGAATTGCAAGATCAGATACCCCATGAAGGGAAAGAAGACATGAAAGAGCATTGAAATGAAGGATATAAGGCCATCTTAGAATTATAAAGACAATTTTGAAAAGCGTCGTGGATATAGAACAGGGCTGCCCAACGTACGGCCCGCGGGCCGGATGCGGCCCTCGGCTCCATTTTTTGTGGCCCGTGGCGCGTAAGAAAAATAAACTCAGACTCGGCCCGCTAGTTTTTTTAGCTGTCATGGGAAGCCCTTTTTTATTATTCATTATTTAATACGTAAGTTTTAAATCAAAGCTTGGAACGTTTCCAATAAAGATTGGCACGAGTAGTAACGAAAATAGTTATGTCAAAAATATTTATTGAAAATTTGGTACATACAATAAATCCATTTTTTCAAAGTCACACCCAATAACGGACAACTTAAAAACGTGTGAAAATACTTCCTTTTGGATACCCCTAGCATGTACCAGTGCCATACCTGGTAAAATATTCATTTTTCCTTTAAATTCTTTGATATGGGAGCGTCCACAAATTACGTAACGCTTAGAGGGGGGGAGGGGGGGGGGGTTGGGCGAAGTGTGACGACCCAATTTTTAGATGCTTCATACAAAAAGTGTGACATAGGGGGGAGGAGGGTTGAAAATGCCCCATTTTTGCGTTACGTAATTAAAGGATCTTCCCTATTATCTAGGTGGCCGTCTTGCCCCATATGGGTGGCACTCTTTCTTCGTAGCCCAAAAAACTCGTTATTTATAACCATTTTTAAAACGCTTCAGAAATTGATTTTTTTGCAATTCCTGATCATAATACCTGGTTTACAGTTGCTGTTTGAGTGATAAAACGGCCTACTTTTCCATACCAATGAAACGGGTGCTTTAATGAACGTTATGCAACACGAATGGGTTGCATAAAACCCATTATAGAACTCATTTGGGTGCTATAATGAAAATCCAACATTAGAACAATGGTTACATGTCCACATTTAGCTCAATTAGCTTGGATGAGTGTTCAAATAGTGTATTCTCTGTACCACGTAATAAATAAAATAGTTTGATGGACATAACATCAAATCCTCCAAAGGCAGGTTTTCTATCGCTTTCTGGTCCGTGTGGCACGATAACATGGAATCTGTTTGTTTTCTGTAGCACATGATTTTTTAGCAAGATTGATCATGCGAAGTAAATAAGATTCTATCATTTTGTACCAGATTTATCATATTCAAGGCCATTTTTCGTCATTGCAAAAAAAAAGCATGTGCAACTCGTTGAAAAAATCATCTTTTTGCAACTAGTTGCACAAACTACTATGTTTGCATTTTTTTTTCTGGGACTCAATCATTAGTGAAAATAAAAGTGTAAATTGGTATTTAAACCATATCCGAGTTTAAACAAAGTGCTTAAGATGGCACTTACTTACTTACTTGATGGGCTACAGCTCTTCGATGAACCTACGCCGAATGGAGTATCCTTCTCCACTGGACTCGATCCTGGGCCAATCGCTTCCAGTCGCCCTGAACATTGAGCGCCCTCAGGTCCTCTTCAACTGCAAAAAGCCATCGTGTACACGGCCTTCCACGAAGCCTGCGGCCTCTTCCGGGTTCTCTACTAAATATTATCTTCGCTTGACGTTCTTCCGGCATACGAACAACGTGACCAGCCCACCGTAGTCTGCCGTGTTGTATAAGCTTAATAATATCCAGCCCTTTATACACCTGGTACAATTCGTGATTCATGCGACGCCGCCAGATACCGTTCTCCTGTTTACCGCCGAGTAGTGTCCGCAACACCTTACGCTCAAACACTCCGAGAGCTCTCCGATCAGCCTCCTTTAACGTCCATGTCTCATGGCCGTATAAAGCCACCGGAAGAATCAGAGTAGTATACAGCGCGAGTTTTGTTTTCGTTTGCAGACTATGAGACTTAAGCTGGTTACGAAGTCCGTAATAAGCCCTATTTGCAGCTGCAATACGCCTTTTCACCTCGCGGGTAACATCATTATCGCACGTCACTAATGTTCCAAGATACACAAATTCTTCTACCACTTCAAATTTTTCACCATCCAGCACTATTTCGCTACCACCACTAATGAACCCACGTTGATTGCCAGCGACCATGTACTTCGTTTTGCTGGTATTGATCGTGAGTCCTATCCTCGCTGTCTCCCTCTTAAAAGGCGCAAAAGCCTCTTCCACGGCACGGCGATCAATTCCGATAATATCGATTATTATTATTATTTATTTAATCAGACTAAGGCCGAAGTGGCCTGTGCGGTATATAAGAGTCTTCTCCATTCGGCTCGGTCCATGGCTACACGTCGCCAACCACGCAGTCTACGGAGGGTCCGCAAGTCATCTTCCACCTGATCGATCCACCTTGCCCGCTGCGCACCTCGCCTTCTTGTGCCCGTCGGATCGTTGTCGAGAACCATTTTCACCGGGTTACTGTCCGACATTCTGGCTACGTGCCCGGCCCATCGCAGTCGTCCGATTTTCGCGGTGTGAACGATGGATGGTTCTCCCAACAGCTGATGCAATTCGTGGTTCATTCGCCTCCTCCACGTTCATTTCATTTCATTCATTTATTTAGTTAACATCTAAACAGATAACACTGAATCAACAATTTGACGCCACAATGCACGGTTCGAGGCCGCATCTCTCCATCCTCGGGTACGCCCCATGCTCGCCAAGTCGTTCTGCACCTGGTCTGCCCATCTCGCTCGCTGCGCTCCACGTCGTCTCGTACCTGCCGGATCGGAAGCGAACACCATCTTTGCAGGGTTGCTGTCCGGCATTCTTGCAACATGTCCTGCCCATCGTACCCTTCCGGCTTTAGCTACCTTCTGGATACTGGGTTCGCCGTAGAGTTGGGCGAGCTCATGGTTCATTCTTCGCCGCCACACACCGTCTTCTTGCACACCGCCAAAGATGGTCCTAAGCACCCGTCTCTCGAATACTCCGAGTGCTTGCAAGTCCTCCTCGAGCATTGTCCATGTTTCATGTCCGTAGAGGACTACCGGTCTTATTAACGTCTTGTACATGACACATTTGGTGCGGTGGCGAATCTTTTTGACCGCAGTTTCTTCTGGAGCCCGTAGTAGGCCCGACTTCCACAGATGATGCGCCTTCGTATTTCACGACTAACGTTGTTGTCAGCCGTTAGCAAGGATCCAAGGTAGACGAATTCCTCGACCACCTCGAAGGTATCCCCGTCTATCGTAACACTGCTTCCCAGGCGGGCCCTGTCGCGCTCGGTTCCGCCCACAAGCATGTACTTTGTCTTTGACGCATTCACCACCAGTCCAACTTTTGTTGCTTCACGTTTCAGGCGGGTGTACAGTTCTGCCACCTTTGCAAATGTTTGGCCGACAATGTCCATGTCATCCGCGAAGCAAATAAATTGACTCGATCTGTTGAAAATCGTACCCCGGCTGTTACACCCGGCTCTCCGCATGACACCTTCTAGCGCAATGTTGAACAACAGGCACGAAAGTCCATCACCTTGTCTTAGTCCCCGGCGCGATTCGAACGAACTGGAGTGTTCGCCCGAAATCTTCACACAGTTTTGCACACCATCCACCGTTGCTTTGATCAGTCTGGTAAGCTTCCCAGGGAAGCTGTTCTCGTCCATAATTTTCCATAGCTCTACGCGGTCTATACTGTCGTATGCCGCCTTGAAATCTACGAACAGATGGTGCGTTGGGACCTGGTATTCACGGCATTTTTGAAGGATTTGCCGTACAGTAAAGATCTGGTCCGTTGTCGAGCGGCCGTCAACGAAGCCGGCTTGATAACTTCCCACGAACTCGTTCACTAATGGTGACAGACGACGGAAGATGATCTGGGATATCACTTTGTAGGCGGCATTAAGGATGGTGATCGCTCGAAAGTTCTCACACTCCAGTTTGTCGCCTTTCTTGTAGATGGGGCATATAACCCCTTGGCTTCCATCGTCCGCTGAACTGACGTAGTCATCTCCTCCGCTGCCTTGACTTTCACTGCCTGTACTCTCAGCGCCATTCAGATGTTCCTCGTAGTGCTGCTTCCACCTTTCGATCACCACACGTTCGTCCGTCAAGATGCTCCCATCCTTATCCCGGCACATTTCGGCTCGCGGCACGAAGCCTTTGCGGGATGCGTTGAGCTTCTGGTAGAACTTGCGTGTTTCTTGAGAACGGCACAGCTGTTCCATCTCCTCGCACTCCGCTTCTTCCAGGCGGCGTTTCTTCTCCTGAAAAAGGCGGGTCTGCTGTCTCCGCTTCCGTCTATAACGTTCCACGTTCTGCCGGGTACCTTGCTGCAGCGCGACCGCCCGCGCTGCGTCCTTCTCCTCCAGAATCTGTCTGCACTCTTCGTCGAACCAATCGTTCCGTCGACTTCGACCCATATACCCGACGTTGTTCTCCGCTGCGTCGTTAATGGCTGCTTTAACTGTACTCCAGCAGTCCTCAAGAGGGGCCCCATCGAGCTCACCCTCTTCTGGCAACGCTGCCTCGAGATGTTGCTCGTATGCAGTGGCGACATCAGGTTGCTTCAGTCGCTCTAGGTCGTACCGCGGCGGTCGTCGGTACCGAACAATGTTGATGACGGATAGTTTTGGGCGCATTTTAACCATCACCAGATAGTGGTCAGAATCGATGTTAGCGCCACGATATGTCCTGACGTCGATAATGTCGGAGAAGTGCCGTCCATCAACCAGATTTGTGATTCTGTCTGCAGTGGTGATCTCCAGGTGTACCGATACGGGAGGCTGTGTTGGAAGTAGGTGCTACGAATGGCCATATTCTTGGAGGCGGCGAAATCAATTAGTCGTAGGCCGTTTTCGTTCGTCAGCCGGTGAGCGCTGAGCTTTCCAATAGTCGATCTAAACTCCTCCTCTTGGCCAACCTGAGCGTTCAAATCTCCTATGATGATTTTGACGTCGTGGCTTGGGCAGCTGTCGTACTCACGTTCCAGCTGCGCGTAGAATGCGTCCTTATCATTATCAGTGCTTCCGGAGTGTGGGCTATGGACGTTGATTATGCTGAAGTTGAAGAACCGGCCTTTGATCCTCAACCTGCACATTCTTTCATTGATCGGCCACCACCCGATCACGCGCCTTTGCATATCGCCCATCACTATGAAAGCTGTTCCCAGCTCGTGTGTGTTGCCGCAGCTCTGGTAGATGGTATGATTACCTCTAAAAGTTCGCACCATTGATCCCTTCCAACAAACCTCCTGCAGCGCTACGATGCCGAATCCACGGTCCTTGAGCACATCGGCGAGTATGCGTGTGCTCCCGATGAAGTTGAGAGATTTGCAGTTCCACGAACCGAGTTTCCAATCGCTAGTCCCTTTTCGTCGCAGTGGTCTTCGCCGATGGTTCCGGTCCGTACTCTCTTGTTGATTGTTCGTTGCTTATGATTTTTTAAAGGCTGGCTTGCAGGGCCTGACACCAAACTCCCTAAATTTCCGGAGGACCATTCCTCCTTATTTCCGGTGGACCATGGTGCACAGTTTCACTTAGGGTCCCTCGCTGGCACTCGGACGATGATCAGCCGCCCCTAACATGGAGAACAGACGCTGTTGTGAGCTGATCCTGACATGGAGAACAGACGCTCAATAAGATTTGCAGAGGAGAGGAGCAAATACCCCCTTCCCTGTCAGCATACGACCATAGTTCCCACCGGGGTTGGTTACCCGATCTTCCCTAAGGTTGCTCGTATCCCGGCCAGCACCGCGGGGAGGTAGGGATAGGAGTTGCTGGGTAAGAGGCTAAGGACCGCGAGATGGGGTCTATTTTATTCCTTCAGGTACGCGAAGTACCAATGGTACGCTTTACCCAGCATTTGCCGTGCCCGCCTCCTCCACGTACCGTCCGCCATCTGCACCCCACCATAGATGGTACGCAGCACTTTCCTTTCGAAAACTCCAAGTGCGCGTTGGTCCTCCACGAGCATCGTCCAGGTCTCGTGTCCGTAGAGGACTACCGGTCTAATTAGCGTTTTGTAGATTGTCAGTTTGGTACGGCGGCGAACTCTATTCGATCGGAGCGTCTTGCGGAGTCCAAAGTACGTACGATTTCCAGCCACAATGCGTCTCCGAATTTCTCTGCTGGTGTCATTTTCGGCAGTCACCAGTGAGCCCAAGTACACAAATTCTTCTACCACCTCGATTTCGTCACCACCGATGCAAACTCGCGGTGGGTGGCTCACATTGTCTTCTCTTGAACCTCTTCCTATCATGTACTTCGTCTTCGACGTGTTGATGACTAGTCCGATCCGCTTAGCTTCCCTCTTCAGTCTGATGTAGGCTTCCTCCATCTTCTCAAAGTTACGTGCCATAATATCTATGTCGTCGGCGAAACCAAATAGCTGGACGGACTTATTGAAAATTGTACCACTCGTGTTAATCCCTGCTCTTCGTATTACCCTTCCAAAGCGATGTTGAATAGCAAACACGAAAGACCATCACCTTGCCGTAACCCTCTGCGGGTTTCGAAGGGACTCGAGAATGCCCTGAAACTCGAACTACGCACATCACCCGATCCATCGTCGCTTTGATCAACCGTGTCAGTTTATCCGGAAAACCGTGTTCGTGCATTAGCTGCCATAGCTGGTCCCGATCGATTGTATCATATGCGGCTTTGAAGTCGATGAATAGATGATGTGTGGGCACGTTGTATTCGCGGCATTTCTGCAGTACTTGGCGAATGGCGAACACCTGGTCCGTGGTGGAGCGTTCGCCCATAAAACCCGCCTGGTACTGCCCCACGAACTCCCTTGCAGTTGGTGCTAGTCGACGGAATAAAATTTGGGAGAGTACCTTGTAGGCGGCGTTCAGCAATGTGATTGCGCGGTAGTTGCTACAATCCAGCTTATCGCCCTTTTTGTAGATGGGACACACGACACCTTCCATCCACTCCTGCGGCAAAACTTACTCCTCCCAAATCTTGGTAATGACCCAGTGCAGCGCTCTAGCCAGTGCCTCACCACCGTGTTTAAATAGCTCTCCTGGTAGTTGGTCAACCCCAGGGGCTTTGTTGTTCTTCAGCCGGCCAATCTCCTCCTGGATTTCCTGGAGATCCGGAGCCGGTAGAATTATGTCCTGCGCGCGTTCTCCCAGGTCCATCACCATACCGCCACCTTCGTCTGCCACATCGCCATTCAGGTGTTCTTCGTAGTGCTGCCGCCACCTTTCGATCACCTCACGCTCGTTCGTAAGAAGGTTCCCGTTTATGTCCTTACACATATCAGGCTGTGGCACGTGGCCCTTACGTGAACGGTTTAACTTCTCATAGAACTTTCGTGTGTTATTAGCGCGGTACAGTTGCTCCGTTTCTTCACGGTCTCGATCTTCCTGCTGGCGCTTTTTCCTCCGGAAAATCGAGTTTTGTCTGTTCCGCGCCTGTTTATATCGTGCCTCGTTCGCCCTCGTGCGGTGTTGCAGCCATCTCGCCCATGCTGCATTCTTCTCTTCCACTAACTGCTCACATTCGCCGTCATACCAGTCGTTTCTCTGATCCGGGGGCACCGTGCCAAGTGCAGCGGTTGCGGTGCTACCAATGGCGGATCGAATATCTCTCCAGCCATCTTCAAGAGACGCTGCGCCTAGCTGCTCTTCCGTTGGAAGTGCCACTTCCAGCTGCTGCGCGTATTCTTGGGCTAGTTCTACCATCTTGTAGCCGCCCAATGTTAAGCCGCGGCGTCCGACTTCGACGCGTGTTGTACACCGTCGAGAGTTTTGAGCGCATGCATACTGCAACGAGGTAGTGGTCGGATTCAATATTCGCACTGCGGTAAGTGCGGACGTTCGTGATGTCGGAGAAGAATTTACCGTCGATTAGAACGTGGTCGATTTGGTTTTCCGTTTCTTGGTTAGGTGATCTCCATGTGGCCTTGTGGATATTTTTGCGGGGAAAGAAGGTGCTTCGGACTACCATTCCACGGGAGGCTGCGAAGTTTATGCATCGTTGGCCGTTGTCATTCGATACGGTGTGCAGACTATCCGGTCCGATGACCGGTCTATACATTTCCTCCCTTCCTACCTGTGCGTTCATGTCACCGATGACGATTTTGACGTCCCGCAGTGGGCATCCATCGTATGTCTGCTCCAGCTGCGCATAGAACGCTTCTTTCTCGTCGTCGGGTCTCCCTTCGTGTGGGCAGTGCACGTTGATGATGCTATAGTTGAAGAAACGGCCTTTAATCCTCAGCTTGCACATCCTTGCGTTGATTGGCTGCCACCCAATCACGCGTTGGCGCATCTTACCCAGCACTATGAAGCCGGTTCCCAGCTCGTTGGTGGTGCCACAGCTTTGGTAGAAGGTAGCCGCTCGATGCCCGCTTTTCCACACTTTCTGTCCTGTCCAGCAAATCTCCTGCAGCGCCACGACGTCGAAGTTGCGGGGATGTAACTCATCGTAGATCATCCTGTCGCAACCTGCGAAACCTAGCGACTTGCAATTCCATGTTCCAAGCTTCCAATCGTGATCCTGTATTCGTCGCCTAGGTCTTTGCCGATTATATCGAGTCGCATTATCTCTTATATTGTTCGTAATGATTGGTTTTACAGGCGGCTTATTGGGCCAGCGCAAACCTCCTGTCTCGTCGGAGGGCCGTCGTGTCAGGGCTGTTTAGCGTCCCACCTAACACCAGGACTTGGGCTTGTGCGCTTTGAGCGGCACACGGTCGCTTTGGTAGGGCCTACTTGCGGATACATGCAGCTTTTTATAGAGGTTTAACAGGGCCCACTGTCAAACCCCACCACATCCTAGGCAAGCCCCACAACTCGCAGATGGCCTGGGGAGGGATCGTCAAGCCCTTGGACATAGTCCCTGCTGCCCGCCATAATATCGATAATATCGATATCGTCCGCAAATCCCAGGAGCATATGCGATTTTGTGATAATGGTACCGTTTCTTTGCACACCTGCTCTCCTAATCGCTCCCTCGAGCGCTATATTGAACAGTAGGTTCGAGAGTGCATCACCCTGCTTTAATCCATCTAGGGTACGTTATAAGAATCAGCCGTATCAGTTTCGCCGGAAAACCATGTTCAAGCATAATTTGCCATAATTCATTCTGTTTCACTGAATCGTACGCCGCCTTGAAATCAATAAACAGATGATGTGTCTGCAAGTTGTACTCCCGGAATTTATCAAGGATTTGTCTCAGGGTAAACATTTGATCCGTCGTTGATCGGCCCTTACGAAAACCTGCTTGGTATTCACCGACGAAGGACTCTACAAGCGGTCTCAATCTGTTGAACAGAATACGGGACATAATTTTGTAGGCCGAATTAAGGAGGGTTATTCCTCGATAATTGGCGCACTCCAGTCTGTGCCCTTTCTTAAATAGAGGGCAAATGAGGCCGTCTAACCAGCTAGCAGGCATTTCCTCGCCTTCCCATATTTTCGACATAATATGGTGCAGAACTTCATAAAGCTGCTCACTGCCATGTTTGAGAAGTTCAGCCGGGAGCTGGTCCTTCCCCGCAGCCTTATTGTTTTTCAGCTCTTTGACAGCTTTTTTAACCTCATCTAGTGTAGGTGACTCCACAGCTTGTCCATCGTCGCTAATATTTATTCTGTTCACCGATGCACCGTCACTTTCTCCATTCAACAAAGTCTCGAAGTGTTGCTTCCACCTGGCAGTTTTATCTGTCAGCAAATTCCCTTGTTGGTCGTTGCACATGACGGGAGATGGCGCTGTCTTTCTCCGCACGCCATTGACAGACTCATAAAACCTCCGCATATCGTTCTGCTTCATTTTTTCCTGCGCCTCACTAATAACTTGTTCTTCGTACTCTTTTTTCTTCCTGCGGTGGGTTCGTTTTTCGGCTGCTCTTGCTTCCTTGTATCGATCGGGTACCTGACACCAACATCCGGCTTCTGGCAACGTTCTTCTCATCTGTCACTCTCTGACACTCCACATCGAACCAACCCGTCCTGGGTCGCCTCTGTGCAGTGCCTACCACTTCTCGTGCTGTTGTGCTCACCGCTCCATGGATCGACTCCCATAGATCGTTGATGTTGTCGCTAACGTTGATTGCACTTATCCGTTCGTCGAGCTTCTGGCGGTACTCAGCCGATACTCTTTCCGCCGACAATCGCTGGATATTGTAACGCATCGTTCGCTGTGATCTTTCGTTCGATACAGTTGACAACCGTGATCGAATTTTACTGACAACGAGGTAGTGATCAGAGTCAATGTTCGGACCTCTGAATGTCCGCACATCGATAACATCCGAGAAATGGCGCCCATCCACCAGAACATGGTCTATCTGGTTGCAAGTTTCGCCATTTGGGTGTCTCCAGGTGTGCTTTCGGATGTTCTTTCGTGCAAAGTAGGTGCTACTGATGGCCATCCCTCTGGCAGCAGCAAAATTGACTAGCCGTAGGCCGTTGTCATTGGTAGCGGAGTGAAGGCTCTCCCTACCGATTATGGGACGGAAAAAGTCCTCTCTACCGACCTGAGCGTTAGCGTCTCCGATAACAATTTTCACGTCATGCTTTGGGCACACTCCATAGGCTTTATCAAGACATTCATAAAACGTGTCCTTCACGTCGTCGGATTTATCGTTTGTCGGTGCGTAAACGTTGATTAGGCTGTAATTGAAGAATTTGCCCCGTATCCTCAACACACAGATTCGTTCGCTAATAGGTTTCCACCGCATCACTCGCTTCATCTTCTTGCCCATCACTACGAAACCAACTCCATGCTCTGCTTTTTCACCGCCGCTGTGATAGATGTTATACTTGAATGCAGTATTGGTCGTGGGGTCCACGGCTCGGAATTCACGTTCTCAGGATCTAGGCCATCGGACTTCTTGAATAGCAGCCACGTTCACTCCAACCTTCTGCAGTTCACGAGCCAGAAGGCTCACTCGTCCAGGTTCATTTAGGGTCCTGACATTCCAGGTACCGAGTTTCCAATCATAGTCCTTATTTCGTTGCCGGGTCGGTTTCCAAAAATTACGTTCTCTTTTTCTTCTATCTCCATTTTTCGTGGTATTTGAGAGGCTTCAGTAAGCTACCTTACCGGGGTCGCGTTACCTACATCGCGATGATGGGGCTGCCACCTTAGGTATAGCTGACGCGATACAGCGTTTCGTTAATCAGCCGCTGGGTACCAGGCAGACGCTGTTTGAGCCGCGCCTCCTGGTGAACAGACGCTCGAGGCGTACCTTCTCACTCTAGCTGATGTCAGAAGGACAACAGTGCCCAGGCTGCACTACCAGCTAAGTACACAACCCTTTTGTCATCGGACGACCCGTGGAAGCGTGAGATAGGGACTTGTGGGCAGTGACGGGAAATGTCATATCGATGTCATGGGACTAACTTGCTAATAACGTTTCTCACAAGTCATTTACAATTATGTTTTCCATATAAACATGTAGCCCTCAAATGACTCGAAAACTTTTTCTAATAGGTAATTTCTCTAAATATGATATTGGCGGCGTGAGAGCCGAATTAGTGTCAGATGACATTAATGTCATGACATTCCGTGACATTTTTTTATTCTCGCTCTCATGGCTCACACTTTGTATTTAGAACAATGATCTGTTCGACAAAGTTCTAGGACCCTTGAAGTACTACATGTTAATCAAAAAATCTGAACTGTAAATGACTTTTGGAAAAAGTTATTACGAAATTAGTAATAGCAATGCCATGACATTTTTTTGACATTTCCCATCACTGCTTGTGGGGACCAGAGCTCTATTGGGCGCTCCTTCCTTGATGTCAACCCACCGTTTTGCAGCCCACTTAGGATGGCACACTTGCCCCAAATTCTGCTAGTTTACGTTCACGTTGAAAAAAGAAAGTCTGGTTTACTCAATTTGTTCAGAAAGTTTTGCTATATTGAAAGAATAAAATCTGAATCCAAGCATTCTATGAAATATGATATTTGAGAAGGCTCAGGTACGAAACAGAAGTTGGTAGAACTTCAAAGGTTGGGCACTCAATCAATTTAAATTTGCATTCATTGAATTAAATTATTGGTACAATGGATTATAGAAAGAACAACTCTCTTCACTCAAGAAAACACGAAGTCAGAAAATGTAGTACGGGCCAGTTTTGCTGTTAGTAGGATTTTGGCAAAACGAAGAACTTGTTAAGCAATTCGGTTGTTTACAACATCGTAAGTCTCTAGGAAATAGCAACCTTCAGAAGCATTAGTTTGCGCGAAACACGGTGAAGAGTAAAAGTTCTCGCAAAAGATTTATAAGATACGTTACATGATTTTCTCTCGCAAACGATGAAAATACTGACGTGAAAAACGTGGCATAGAGGTGAGCCAGCCCACGGCTGCAAGCTTTTCTAATAAAGATAAAAAGAAACGTGGCAAAATTGGCTGTGTTCATAAGAGGAATTGATGGTCATTTTCGAATGACAGCGAAATTGGCAGCTTCGAACCCTATGCAGGAAACAACTAACGGGAAACCCTGAGGGCTGATAAGACCTGTGTGAAGGAACTATTTTTCTCCTTGGAAAGCTTAAGTGACCTTACGATTTATGCAGCACCAGCAATCAATGACAGGAAATTACAATGGCGTTGTGACAATTCGAAGCATGGAAAAGCAATCACAAAGATATGGCGATATTCCCTGCCATACTGCATATTCACCAATAGAATCGATATGCGAAAACGATCAATATTCCTCAAGTATTGACGTTTGTTATTAAGACAATCAACTTTATCAACGTTAGGGATCTCAACCACCACTAATTATAAATGATGTTGGCGGAAATGATGAATACGAAGACTTTCTGTATTATTGCGAAGTTCATTAACTACGTCTTGGTACCATGCTTGAAAGATTTTTTTTTTCGAAAGGAAAATGGAATTATTTTTACAAGATAAAGGATAACCACTACTCGAGCAGAATGATACTGAATAGATGAGTGACTTGGCTTTTCTAGCAGATATCGCCAAACATCTCAATGACTTGAACATGAAGCACTTTGGCTTTGGGTTGCTGAAATCTGGTATATTTCTCTCATCCCGTTGAAACAGTTCATGCAAATATGCTGGTAAAGTAACGAAATTCCCATTTTATCAACACCGTTTACCGAATGGAATAATTTACCTGAAATGTTTCAAATGGATTCCTCATGCAACGATCGAGTTTAGTTTGTTTTAGATAATGAAAAAAAAATACTGATAATTTTGGAAATTTTAAAAAAGTTATGTACCGAATATTTTCTGGCCCGCCAGCAAGCGTGAATTCTAAAAATTGGCCCGTGGCGTGAAAAGGTTGGGCAGGCCTGATATAGAAGAACGCAATATGTGCATTTCTTGACGATTTATGTTGGTTATGGGAGAAAAATAACAAAGTTAAAGTGGCGTCTAACCCGGATTTTTATTCAAATATTAATAGTACAGTCCGATTTTATTTGTTTTGCAAATGGTTTCTACACAATGTAGTAGGATCCCTAAACTATCAAAAACAATAAGAAGAGTTTCAATTTAACGTTTTGTTTTGGAGAAATATCGATTTTAAAAAGGTGTGGCATCTCACCCGGATTTACCCTATTAAACTCCTTTGAGTTTTATTCGGATAAGCGCTGAAATTCTCTGCAACAACCACCACTCAAAAGGTAGTTCAAAGCTAAATCATTTGATTTTATTAGTGTTTTAAAAAGCATATTATGGAAACTAATTCTCGTGGATTTAGTTTCATTGTGATTATTCTGATACAATATAAGATTGACCACAAGGAATGCATATCGTAAGTAATCACGAATTTGAGTAATAAGAGTCCGAAAAGTAATCAGAGGTTTAACGAATCATCTTTACTCTTATCCGAAGACATTTCAAACTATCAATTGCGTTTTGGTGAGTTCTTCTTTGTTTTATACGTGTTATATTATTTCGGAAAATGTTATATAAGAGATTGGGTTTCGGGTATTTAAGTTTCAGCATAATATGAAAGATAATTGTATTACTGTTTTACTGAAATAACAGCTGTTCGGCTTTGATATTTTAAAGTATTTTTACGTTCTGCGTTCATTCATTATTCCCCCCTTTTCCCATTTAGCATAAAACATCAACCCTTTGGAACATTACTGCTTATTGTACATACTTACCGGAACAAAAGCCGAAACCTTGCGTTCAATGTGCTTTCCATCAACGTTGTACCTTCGCCGGGCTTATCACGAGTACCATAACTTTATGATATTCCAATTTCTCTTCGCGCCGGTGAACCAGCAGCAGCGTCCCGCTGCTCGTACTATTCATCGAGGCCCGTCTTGCTGTTAAACCTTCCATTCTCACCACTTTCGATGGAAAACATGAAAGCTTCGCATTTACCTTGTTCATTATTCGGTGCTTACAAAAGGAGGGTTCCGGTACACGGGACGGATCGGTGGTCCGGTTCGGCCGAATTATTGCCAGCCTGCCGCTCATTGTGAACCGGGACGTCCCACTGGCTCTTCATCTACTCATCTTTGCCATCCGACAGAACCCATCTCATTTTATTTGAATATAAATGCGCCTTTTTCGTAGCTATCTGTGATCCAATTAAATTTCACATGATTTCCTAGCATAAAAGGTTCACAAGCAATTCAAATATGGACATAAAATTATGACTTACCCTTTTGGTCTATTGTTTCACTGGTTAGTATCAACTGGCTGGGCTATCCGTGGAAAGCAATATTTCGGATTAATATAGGGTTATGTCATTGAACCAAAATACACTAATGGTGATAGCAACGAAATTCTTTATATCATAGAAAATCCTAATTTAAGAATATGTTGATTGAAGCTCATTGCTATTTAACATATTTTATTTTTTGGTTTATTTTTTTTGTACACCAAGAAACGCCTTAATGCGCGGGAGAAGGAGGAAAGTAGAGTTTAATGTTGTGTTTCAAGGGTGTTCCACTTCTTAAATCGCGGTTTATCATTGATAGTGTTTGAAGTACATACAAACATAGACTTCGGTGAAATATCAGAGGTCAAGTTTGAATATTCCAGGAAGGCTTAGAGTCCTTGGGAATATCTCTTGTCTGAAGTAAATAAATTCTGTACCAAGTTCATCTAGCAGATACGATTCGTATACAAAGTGTACAAATCACGTACCTTGATAATACATTTTTGGAGTGATCCTACAGCCTTCTAGTACACTCAAAGTACGAGAAGGCAAAAATGTGAATTTATCATCCCACGATCTATTTCTCTGTAACCCTGAAAAATCCGTTGATTAAAATTTATTTTCTGCCCACTGCAACCGCGACAAAAGAAGCAGAACATTGCCATCACCATCACCACAAGCAAATTTCCCTCTAACAGTTTTCAAAAGCGGAGTTTTTTCAATTTATGCTAATTTATTCCATAATTATAATTCGACAATTCCTTTCTCGATTGCCCTTCTTTTCCATTCCATCCTACAGCGAAACGGGTTGAACCAGCTCCGGTGAGCAGAAGGCGATTCACCCACTCTTGGGATCTGCTATTGAGGAATCCGTGACTTAAATGCAACACTTTCCCTTTTGGAATAGAGACGTCCACGTTACGAGACTTAATGGTAATGTCCTCGATTTTGTGCGACATAACGTAGTAATACAAATGTTTTGTATTTTTTTTTTGTATTATTAACTTTGGGTTCGGTGCTGTTTCATTTATTCGGTTTTACGTTAGATAGAAGCAATGGTCTATTTTAATATATGACCCCAAAATAAAAATGTATGTAGAAAATCGCACGATGGATAAAAGTTTTGAGATATTCTGGGTACAAGCTGTCCTCGAGTTCGGGAATTGAGATCTTAAGCTGTGAAAGTAGCTTTTATTGTCACTCAAAGTTTCTGAATACAGTCAAACCTCCATGAGTCGATATTGAAGGGACCATCGACTCATGGAAATATCGTGATGTGGAATAGGAAATCTTTGGAAAGCTCTTTGGAGGGACCATCACAGTAACCCAGAAAATATTTTTTGATATGGAATAATTTGCTTCCATGAGTCGATATCGAGTCATAGAACATCGACTCATGGAGGTTTGACTGTATATTCAACCATGTGATGTAAGGAAGGTAAATGACATGACATCTTAAGATAGTTTTGATATGTTCTGGAACATCCAAGCTGTTATTGACTTCAGGACTTGAGTTCTGCAGCTGCTTTGCAGACTTTTTTACACTATAATTAATGATATAAGGTACCCCGGGGCAAGTGATAGTCCAGGGTAAGTGGGTACTATGGCTAAACGTTATATTTGGGGTACATTTGCTGAATAGGACATTTGGCCGAATAGAACATTTGGCCGAATAGGACATTTGACCGAATAGGACATTTGTCGAAAAGGACATTTGTTGAATAGGACATTTGGCTGAATACGACATTTGGCCAAATAGATTGTATAACATTTCACCGAAAACTATTTCGCGGTTGAACATTTCGCAGAATAACATTTGGCGATTTGTAACTTTTCGCGGTACGACATTTGGCGGTTTGTACCTTTTCGCTGAATGACTTTTGGCGGAATGTACCATTTCGCGGAATATAAATAATAATAGCCCTAGTTCATTCAGCATTCCCACAATTATTACCTGCGAGGTTTCTAAGCCAAGTTACCATTTTTTTGCATTCGTTAAACACGAGATTAACACGTTGAAACTTTTATACCTAAACTAGCATTATGTACCCGGCCTTGCTCGGAATTGCCAGTTTGGTTTGCAGTTTTCTTTTACAATCGAAAAATGATGAACCAATTGGTCAACAGGGTAATTGTGTTTACTTATTCATACTTTATCATTTTATTAAAAGAAGGCTTTTGGAAACATTGACTGATTTTGAAGAAGGGATCGTGGGTTTGAAAGGTCTTATTCCGGGCAAACGTCTATTTCTAAAGAAGGAAAAACATTCATCGATGCCATACTCCGGGCAACGCTTATTTTTAAAGAAGGGATCACACCCACCATTGCCTTATTCCGGGCAAATGCCTACTTTCAAAGAAGCAATCACATCCACCATTCAGAAGGAAACACAATAATCATTGCTTTTCACTGGGCATACCATTATTCCGATGAACAACAATACCCAATACCAATATCCATCCACCCCCTCCCTCCCATTCCAAAAGTCCCTTCCAGCCTATCTATAATAGTTTCCTTTGGGTAGGGATAACGTGTTTACGTGTTTGGTTTGAATTGACCTATGCGATAAAAAGGTATACTAAACTGTTCGTTTAATGAATATACCCTCTCTCTCATTTAGCTATGGCCTTTATCACCTGTCATAAGACGAGTTTAAACAATCCCATTGAATTCCACCACTTAATTGTATCCTGACAGATACGTATTTCGACCTCAACAGTAAGGCCGTCTTCAGTGTCTTGTACTTGACTCGACTATCGACTATTGACAAGTCGAGTCAAGTACAAGACACTGAAGACGGCCTTACTGTTGAGGTCGAAATACGTATCTGTCAGGATACAATTAAGTGGTGGAATTCAATGGGATTGTTTAAACTCGTCTTATGACAGGTGAAAACATTCCACTAAAAAGCTCAAAATAATTTTCTTACCAAATATGGCCTTTATACCCAGTCTGATATAGTCTTCCTTAGACAGATAATATGGGTTCCAAATTTGGTGGACATCGATAAATGGGTTCAGAAGTCATACTGAATTGATCGATAACTAAACAATACCCCCTCTCCCACACCCTCCCCCTTTTAAAATTACTTAACCACATCCACTAAAATCGCTTCCTTAGGACAGACAATATTTGATATAAATTTGGTTCAAATCGGTCATGAGGCTCAGGATTTACATTGAGGTGATCGATTGCTAAACAATACCCCTCCCCCCATACCCTCCCTCTTTTGTAAAGAGCATCCCTAATCTCCTAATGTCGTCTCCTCCGTCGACAAAGAATTTGTGTTTCAAATTCGGTTGAAATCGGCCAAGGGGCTCAGAATTTACACTGAGTTGATCGATAACTAAGTAATAAGCCCTCCCCCCACACCCTACCTCTTTTTCAAAGAGCATGCTTAACCCCCTATCGTCCCCTTCTCAAGATAAGGTAATTGTGTTCTGAATTTGGTCGAAATCGGCCAAGGGGTTCAGAATTTAAACTGCGTTGATCGATAACTAAGCAATACCCCTCCCCTCATACCCTCCCCCTTTTCCAAAGAGCATGCTCAACCCCCCTATCGTCTCCTCCTTAAGATAAAGAATTTGTGTTCCAAATTTGGTTGGAATCGGCCAAGGGGTTCAGAATTTACACTGAGCTGACCGATAACTAAGCAATACCCCTCCCCCCACACCCTCCCCCTTTTCCAAAGGGCATGCTTAACCCCCTATCGTCCCCTTTTTAAGATAAGGAATTTGTTTTCCAAATTTGGTCGAATTCGGCCAAGGGATTCAGAATTTATACTGCGTAGATCGATAATTAAGCAATACTCTCCCCCCATACCCTCCCCCTCTTCCAAAATACATGCTCAACCCCTCTATCGTCCCCTCCTTAAGAGAAAGAATTTGTGTTCTAAATTTGGTTGAAATCGGCCAAGGGGTTCAGAATTTACACTGAGTTGACCGATAACTAAGCAATACCCCTCCCCTCACACCCTCCCCCTTTTCCAAAGAGCATGCCTAACCCCCCTATCGTCGTCTCCTCAAGATAAAGAATGTGTGTTCCAAATTTGGTTAAACTCGGTAAATGGGTTCAGAAGTTATGCTGGAACATACATACAAACATACATACAAACATACAAACATTGAGTTTTATATATATAGATAGATAGATAGATAGATAGATAGATAGATAGATAGATAGATAGATAGATAAAAAGCCTAAAAAAATTGTTCCAATAAATTTCCTAGACCGGGCCAGAAGTTGAACCCAGTTTCCTTCAGCATAGTCTTGCTTGGCAGCCACGCCGGGCAGATGCATCCATTTAAAGAAAGCGTTATCCCTTCCTTCGTCTTATACCGGGCAGACGCGTTTTTTTAAAGAAGGCATTATCAACTCCTTTTGCCTTATACCAGGCAGGTGCATCCATTTAAAGAAAGCTTTACTCCTCTCTTCGCCTTAAACCAGGCAGATGCATCCATTATCAGAAGGCGTTTACTCCTCCTTTCGCCTTATACCGGGCAGTAAGCATATGCGGTATTTCGAAAAATATCGATTGAAGTGGTTCGAAACGAAATTCCGCGGAATTTCGCGGAATTTGAGCATGGCGAAATCTGATTTCTTGATTTCGTTTCGTTAAATTACAAAAATTTCGCTAGAATAAACTAGCTTTTAACGAAATTTAAAGGAATTCCGCGGAATTTCGCAGCAAATCTAAACTTATACCATACTGCCTAGTACGGTCATGTATTATCAAAAATTTTGGCTGCGCCGATGAACAAAAATATAAATCTGTTTTCAAAATTTTAAATTATACGAATTTGTCTTTTAACGCCTACTACATAACCTAATAATGCACGAACACGGTTTTCCGGATAAACTGACACGGTTGATCAAATCGACGATGGATCGGGTGATGTGCGTAGTTCGAGCTTCAGGGCCATTCTCGAGTCCCTTCGAAACCTGCAGAGGGTTACGGCAAGGTGATGGTCTTTCGTGTCTGCTATTCAACATCGCTTTGGAAGGGGTAATACGAAGAGCAGGGATTAACACGAGTGGTACAATTTTCAATAAGTCCGTCCAGCTATTTGGCTTCGCCGACGACATAGATATTAAGACACGTAACTTTGAGAAGATGGAGGAAGCCTACATCAGACTGAAGAGGGAAGCTAAGCGGATCGGACTAGTCATCAACACGTCGAAGACGAAGTACATGATAAGAAGAGGTTCAAGAGAAGACAATGTGAGCCATCCACCGTGAGTTTGCATCGGTGGTGACGAAATCGAGGTGGTAGAAGAATTTGTATACTTGGGCTCACTGGTGACTGCCGAAAATGACACCAGCAGAGAAATTCGGAGACGCCTAGTGCCTGGAAATCGTACGTACTTTGGACTCCGCAAGACGCTCCAATCGAATAGAGTTCGCCGCCGTACCAAACTGACAATCTACAAAACGCTCATTAGACCGGTAGTCCTCTACGGACACGAGACCTGAACGATGCTCGTGGAGGACCAACGCGTACTTGGAGTTTTCGAAAGGAAAGTGCTGCGTACCATCTATGGTGGGGTGCAGATGGCGGACGGTACGTGGAGGAGGCGAATGAACCGCGAGTTGCATCAGCTGTTGGGAGAACCATCCATCGTTCACACCGCGAAAATCGGACGACTGCGATGGGCCGGGCACGTAGCCAGAATGTCGGACAGTAACCCGGTGAAAATGGTTCTCGACAACGATCCGACGGGCACAAGAAGGCGAGGTGCGCAGCGGGCAAGGTGGATCGATCAGGTGAAAGATGACTTGCGGACCCTCCGTAGACTGCGTGGTTTGCGACGTGTAGCCATGGACCGAACCGAATGGAAAAGACTCTTATATACCGCACAGGCCATTTCGGCCTTAGTCTTAATAAATAATAATAATAACATAACCTCATTCTGAGTCGACAAATACGTATATAGTTTTTTTTCTTTCTATAAAACGTCTTCAGTGTTCAGTCTTCAGTATAACTCAATTTTTGGGATATCCTATTTTTAGCAAAAGTGACCCGACTCAATATTTAAGAAGTCGGGCTTAAAGTGTTAATGTAATCAGATATGAAAAATTGATCAGATTCTGTAGCACATGCTCCACGTTGAATTCTTTTGACAGCGCTACGAGTGCTGGTGTATTGAATTTTCGCCAATAGTACAGTGACCTGCATAATAAAAGGCCCACTTGCCATTTTTCATACAAAATGGTCAACTTTGGAGATCTAGATCTCGATTGCGTGTGAACCAATTTTGCTGAAAACCAGAGCTCAGATATAACTTGAATTTTATCACACCTGAATTTCGACCATATTGATTCATAGGGTAAAAAATTATCGGCAAATTGGCAAAAAATTGATTTTATAATATCTTTAAAACTACAACTCTTAGTATACAAGTATGTTCCGCGAATATTTTTTATTGCCAAAATACGCGTTTTTGCTGAATAAGTCATCAGTTTACCACCTATAGAATTCAAGATGTTTAAAAAATAATTTTTTGCCAAAAATTCATTTTGGTATTACCGCAATATTTTTTTACCCTATGAATCAATATGGTCAGAACTCAGGTGTGGTAAAATTCAACTTATATCTGAGCTCTGGTCAAATTTTCAGCAAAATTGGTTCACACGCAATCGAGATCTAGATCTCCAAAGTTGACCATTTTGTATGAAAAACGGCAAGTGGGCTTTTTATTATGCCGGTCACTGTACATAAACGGGAACGCGGCGATTTATCACACCCTACTCCTTCTTTTACTGTAACTTCATTGGTCGCAAAATAGTTATTTGACTTCGAAAAAATGGTATCAGAATTGCGTACTTTATGTAAAACTAATTCAATAAAAAAATTTGGGGAAAAAATTAAAATTTCGTTTCGTTTCGTAAAATTTCGAATTAAATGGACCTTGATTTCGTATCGTTTCGAAGTATCGAAAGTAAATCTATGTTTCGTTTCGTTTCGTTTTGAATCCACATAGACATTTTAAATTTCGTTTCGTTTCGTTTCGTTAAGAAAATGTGTGTTATCGCATACTCTTACCGGGCAGTAGATTGGGGTTTCAGGTTTTGAAACTCGCAACCCGATCGGGTTCGGGTCGGGTTCGGGTTTGAAAAATTAGTACAATATCGGGTTCGGGTCGGGTACGGGTTTGTGAGATAAAAAAATCAGGTCCGGGTTGGGTACGGGTTTGAAAAATAAAATACTGAAAATTAGATTATTCAGTTTTGTTAATTGTGAGGCTAGTTCGTTGTTTGGGCTTACATTTTTTCAATTTTAAGAGAACAAGAAAATATCAAGTTTGGATTTTCCGGGGAAAACTTTTGTGTGTTTTCAAATGCAAAAATTCTCGGGTACGGGTCGGGTTCGGATTTGCATTAAATCCAAATAAGGTTAGCCCGTATTTCATGTAATTAAGCAGAAATCGTTAAATATTTGAATGATAATCATTCTAACTGAATTTCGCCAAATGGCATTCCGCGGAATGATTTTCGGTGAAAAGGTACATTCCGCGAAATGTCTTTCGGAAAAAAAGGTTCATTCCGCGAAATGTGTTTCGGAGAGTTGATACATTCCGCGGAATGTCGCAATGCGAAAAAAAATTCCGCGAAATGTTTTTCGGTGAACTAGTATACAACCGGCCAAATAGGACGATTGTATAACATTTCGCCGAAAACTATTTGGCGGAATTCATTTTCGCTGTCGAATATTTCGCGGAATAACATTTGGTGGTTTGTCACTTTTCGCCTTACGGCATTTGGCGGCTTTTCGCCAAATGAGTTTTGGCGGGATGTACCATTTCGCGGAATATTAATAATAATAGCTTAATGTGCATTTAGCACTTCCACAATTATTACCTGCGAAGTTTCTAAGCCAAGTTACCATGTTTTTGCATTCGTATAACACGAGATTGACACGTTAACACTTTTATACCTAAAAAGATGAAATTTTTTTTTCGATTGATTTGCAAGACCGGGCCAGAAGTTGAATCCAGCCTCCTTCAGCATAGTCTTGCTTGGCAGCCACGCATCTTCCCGCACGGCAAAGGAAGGCCTCCCAGAATATGTAGAAGTAGTTTTCAAAATTTAATTTGCCCCTTACGAAGTTTTTATAATATCTGGCAGATGGGCCAGATATAATGGAGAGATTATCTCCTCTCTTTACTTTGTTACGGATAGACGTTTTTATGAATAATCCTTTATTTCTTCCTTTCGCCTTATACCAAAAAAACGTATTTATTTAAATATGGCATTACATCCTTCCTTCGCCTTGTACCGGACAGACGCTATTATTTAAAGAAGGCATTCCCTTTCCTTCGGCTTATACCGGGCAGATTCGTTCTTTTAAAGAAGGTTTTATCTACTCTTTTCGCCATATACCGGGCAGACGCATCTATACAAAGCAGGCATTACCAGCTTTTTTCGCCTTATACCGCACAGATGCATCCATTTTAACAAAAGCGTTATTCGTCCCTTCGCCTTATACCGGGCAGACGCGTTTTTTTAAGAAGGCATCATCAACTCCTGTCCTCTTATACCGGGCACATGAATCCATTTTAAGGAGGCATTACCCCTTCCTTCGCCTTATACCGAGAAGACGCGTTCTTTTTTTAAAGAAGGCATTATCATTTCCCTTCGGTTTATGCCGGGCAGATGCATCCATTTAAAGAAGGCGTTACTCCTCCTTTCGCCTGATACCGGACAGACGCGTTATTTTAAAATAGACATTATCAACTCCTTTCGCCTTATACCGGGCAGACTACAGATGTTCGGGTTTCGAGTTTTTAAATCCTAAATCCGACGGGTTCGTGCTTGAAAAATTAGTACAATATTGGGTTCGGGTCGGTTCGGTCGGTTCGGGTCGGGTACGGGTTTGTGAGATAAAAAAAATCGGGTCCAGGTCGGGTACGGGTTTAAGAGATAAAATACTGAATATTATTTCATATAGTTTTGTTAATTGTGAGGTTAGTTCGTTGTTTGGGCCTACATTTTTTTTCAATTTAAAAAACAAACCGAAAATATCTAGTTTGAATTTTCGGACATAACGTTAGTGCGGGCTTAAATTTAATTATTTAATTAATTAAATTTAAGCCCGCACTACCGAAAATTCAAACGTCGGGTTCGAGTTTGGTGAAAAAAAATATTCCCGATTCGGGTCGGATCCGGGTTTGAAGGAAATTTACAAATCGGGTTCGGGTTTGCAAAATGTGAAACCCGACCATCTCTAGGGCTGACGCATCCATTTAATGTGGGTATTATCTTTTCCCTTTACCGGGACGATGCGTTAATTCATAGAAGGGACTACCTCCTTTCTTTTCTTTATACCGAGCAATCTTGTCCATTTTAAGAAGGTATTGTGTACTCACTTTGCGTTATACCGACTGGATGCGGTCATTCAAAGAAAGCATTACCTTCCTTCATAATTTAAATCGCAGTGTAAAAGAATTTAGCCCGGATTGTATGTAATTGAGCAGAAATCCGCAAATATTTCAATGATAATTAATCTATCTGAATTCCGCCAAATGGCATTCCGCGGAATGATTTTCGGTGAAAGGGTACATTCCGCGAAATGTCTTTCGAAAAAAAGGTGCATTCCGCGAAATGTGTTTCGGATAGTTGATACATTCGGGGAATGTCGAGCCGCGAAAAAAAAAATCCGCGAAGGGTTTTTTGGCGAATTAGTATACAACTAAATAGAACATTTGGCACAATATGACATTTGGCCGAATAGAACATTTGGCCGAATAGGACATTTGGCCGAATAGGACATTTGGCCGAATAGGACATTTGGGCGAATAGGACATTTGGCCGAATAGGATATTTGGTCGAATAGGATATTTGGTCGAATTGGACATATGGCCGAACAGGACATTTGACCGAATAGGACATTTGGCAGAATACGACATTTAGCCGAATTAAACATTTGGCAAAACTTGTCATTTGAAAAGTGAGAAATGAGGAGTGAAAAGTGAGACGTTTCATTACTCATCCCTCACTTCTCACTTTTTACAGTGAGCAGTGAGAACTGAAAAGTGAGTAGTGAGACGTCTCACTACCCAAGCAACCAAAAGTTCACATTTTACTTAAATTTGTTCCTAACCAAACCAATTAGTTCTCTCTTGGTTCATATCGAGTTCCAAGCAGAATACGACATTTGGCCGAATTAAACATTTGGCCAAACTTGTCATTTGAAAAGTGAGAAATGAGGAGTGAAAAGTGAGACGTTCTCACACCTGACTACTCACTTCTCACTTTTTACAGTGAGCAGTGAGAACTGAAAAGTGAGTAGTGAGACGTCTCACTACCCAAGCAACCAAAAGTTCACATTTTACTTAAATTTGTTCCTAACCAAACCAATTAGTTCTCTCTTGGTTCATATCGAGTTCCAAGCACCTTAACAGAACTTCAAAGTTCACTTTTGCGCTCCAGCCATACAAAAAATTACTTAAAATGCAAGCTGCTTAAGTCAAAACATCCCATCTTATCCGTACTTTTGGTTGCTTGAGTATTCACTCCTCATTTCTCACCTCTCACTGCAAAAACTAGGAAGCGTGAAGTGAAATAAGGAGTGACAATTAAGATATCACAATGCCTACTCCTAATTTCTCACTTCTCGCTGTGAAAAATGAAAAGGGAGAAGTGTAAGTTACACGTATCACTTCTCACTTCGCAGTACTCAATTTTCACAGATAGAAGTGGGAAATAAGTAGCGAGTAGTGAGACGTCTAACTTTCCACATCTCATTTCTCACTTTTCAAATGACCTATTCAGCTAGATGACCTATTCGGCCAAATGACCTATTCGGAAAAATGACCTATTCGGCGAAATGACATATTTAGCCAAATGACCCTTTCAGCCAAATGACTTTCGCCGAACAAGAAACAGCATCCGGCCGAGCGGTATTCGGCCAAACGGCCTATCCCTGTGTTAGCTTCATGATATACGAATGCAAAAATGGTAACTTAACTTAGAAACTTCGCATTTAATAAATGTTGAAGTGCGGAATGAATACTAAGCTTCAAGGCGGCAATATCCCAATGAGTGAGAATGAGTTCCAGCCATGAGTATTACAACCCCTAAGAAAGTCAACAGACACTGAAAGACAGTTTTGGAATAAGTCATCCACAACTATCTTTTAGCTCAGAATTTGCGATCTTCAGCTTCCAAAGTAGCGTTTTACATCAAACAAAGTATAGAAATATGCAGACAATACCCCTAAGTGAAGAAGATCAGCGGATATAAGGAGACAACAATACAAGCAATCATCAACAAGAAGAAAAGTAACTTAAGTAGAAACTAGCTGACAACACTAAGACCAATCGGTGATCCGCTAATGAGAGTATCGGTTCCTTATGTTCAACACATAACCAACCAGCTACGCCATCGACTAGGGAAATTCGGCATCGATTTAGTATTCTCCAGCTCAAAGCAATCAATTTAAGACTTTGTTGGGCTCAGTGTGATATAGTATGGGGGTTTGACAATAATGATTAGATAGGCAACATTTTGTCAAAACTCAAATCAACCAAACTTTGCGTAGAGTAATCCGATTTTGATAAAACCGGGACCATCGGAATCGGATACTCTTACTAGAATACTATACTAGTATTGGGTCTCTTTTTCAATTTTCAGATTGGTTTTTTGGAACTGAAGATGTTTCGGGTTTTCCGAGGGAATGTTCAAAATGTATTTTTTCTACTGCTTGTCATAATGTATGACGTATACTTTCATAATGTGTTATGCTTTCCCCAGAAACTAGAACAAATATGTTGACCAACGCTGGCTGTAGATAGAGAATCCAAAACAATACGCGATGATTTGGCCATTTCCGTAAAAATGGTTCCGGGAGCATGATGCAATGATAATCGGAATAATGCGAATATGGGTATCTAACTTCATGGCTTTGCGAGACGATGATTACAGAAACATGCATTTTTAACTTGGAACAACTCAGGTGGTCGAGGGCCAATCTAAGGCTTTGGATAGGGCCAGAAGTAGGTTTTATCAAAATCTGATTATTCTATGCAAAGTGATGCTGATTCTATTTTCGACAAAATTTTGCCAATTTGAACATTTTTGTTTAACCCCTGTATATGTGGCCTAAACAAAAAGATCTTTAGATCTTTTTCAAAGAACATATAGCAGAAGTAAGTATGGCTGAGAGGGAAATTAATAAGGGATGAGGGTGAAACTGTCCAGAATCTAAATAAATTATATCATGTGTAACCAAGTAACCAATCACGATAAACAAGCAACGAATAACTGTAATCTTTTTATGTCGCAGCAAGCGTAGAATAAAAATATGACAGCTGATCGTTGCTTCAGTGTTGATAGTAGTGTCCTTAGTGCCCGAACACAATGTGAACGGCAATGCGGCAGAACGGAACTGCGGCAGAGCGGAATTGTTCTAAAACTGCCGTTGCTGTTCTGCCGTTGCCGCTTTGCCGCTAACCAACCCACAATGTGAACGGTTCAAAGGCGATACTGACAGTTCAAAATAACCACAAACAGTTTATTTTTGTAACATTATTGGCATTATTTTCACTTTTATTAGTATAATAAAAGGAGGGCATCATGACTTGCTGTTTCTTCGAAAATATATACATTCGTGAGCAGATTTTAGGCAAAAATATATTTGTTTACAAATCATCTTAAAAAGCACCTCAGGCATTCTCATTCGTTGATCTTGATTGGGACGTTTGACGTTTACCGCTTTGCTGTTCCGCCAAGTTCCAAATTTCTGAGATTTAGTACAATGTCACTTTTGCCGCAGCGCCGTCATTGTGGGCTAAACCATATAGTTCCATGTGTTGGAAATTTGCCGTTACCGTTCTGCCGCATTGCCGTTCACATTGTGTTTGGGCACTTAAAATCGCGAGGTGGAACAAAGTTTCATTCCGAAAAGTTCGTCCTTACATCATGGATTTAGATATAAGGTAGTAGTTTTAAGGTAGTTGAACATGTATATCAGGAAAATCATTCAATTACGACATCCATCATTAAAATTTTAAGAAATATCTCTTCCCCGCACAGAAGGACGAATTCTTAGAAAGAGGGTCAAAAGGTCATTTTTCAAAATGATGTATTCTATTTTTTAAATATTTTTCTCGCATTATACAGGTTATAAAACATTGTAAATTACTTTGGTTGAGTCAATTTTACGATGTTGTGCCCATTGGGGTACCTTTGAAGTTGGCATGAAAACTGTTTTTAACACCATTGATAATATATAAATATTAAGTATGCCATCTTTGCAATATTTTTCAAATTTGTTATTCAATCATTTCAAACTCAATACATCTTCAAAGATGACATAATCAACTATCAATTGCATACATTGTATCACAAATTCATGAAATATTCACCCTTGGCTTATGGAGTTGAATTTGGGCTTATTTCGAAATTTACTCATTTCGTGGTGTTTCCATGTGGTCAGAAAACAATTTACCCATCATTACCCAGCGCTGAAAATCGCATGGCTACTACTTTACATTATATATTTTTAAACTAAACCAAATTTAGGGCCCGCCAGGGCCCGCAGGTTTTTTCCGAGGCATTTGAAAATGACGTAAAATACATGAAAATGTATGTATATGTACTGAACGCTACAATCACAACAATCGTTATGAATGTAGTTGAAAATGATAAAATTTCATCACAGTAAGTATAATAAACCCATTTGTTCTCATTTTAAGCCATATTTGTACTTTTGACCGTCTTTTTTTCAATCCGTCCCACTGTGCCCCGTGGAAACTTGATGTTGTAGTAGTTGAACTTCGAATGACGAAAAAAACTAGAGTCATGCTTATAGATTGCTAGTTCTGACCCTCATATCCAATTCTCGAAGGAACTTCTTAAGAATTCCCAAAAGAATCTCTGGAGGAATTCCGGAAGAATATCCGCCAAAGAAATTTTCGGAGTTATTCTCTAAATAATGAAAGGAATCAACGAAAAAAAAAATCGGAGTTTCCGAAAGAATTTGCGAAGGAGTTTCCGGAATTTACTTTCCGGAGAAATTCTTAAGAGCCAGTTCGCGAGAAGCGCGACCCCCTTCCAAGGGAGGTTGCAACGATGTTCTCCGATTTGGATGAATTTTTCAGGGTTTGTTTATATATGTAAGAGAAGACATTTTGCAAATTTTCAGATTTTTTCATTGAGGGGAAGTGGAGTAAAACGGCCTTTCAAAAATTATTGTTCAAAAATCGAAAAAACCAAAAAAAAATGCAATAACTTTGACAATGACTGACCGATTTTATTTAAATTTTGCACGCTTTTTCTACTCAATTAGTATTTTATGTCTGAAACTTGATTATGCATATGTACAACATGTGATAGATTTAGTTCGGAAAAGGTATTGGAGGGTAACCGCCCCTTCGGTGGGGTTTGATCCCACGACCCCAGTTCGCTGTCATGCGAACTGGGGTCGTGGGATCAAACCCCACCGAAGGGGCGGTTACCCTCCAATACCTTTTCCGAACTAAATCTATCACATGTTGTACATATGCATAATCAAGTTTCAGACATAGTAATTAATTTCCACTCCGGGTGGCTTAATACCCGGCATATAGGCAATTAACTTTGAATGTACTAGTATTTTATACCAAGTGGTTAACATGGTTATAAAGTTGTTTATTTTAGGAGAAAATGGACTTTTTCGATAAAAATGGTCGTTTTTCTAAAGGGAATATTTTTCACCAACAGATAAGAAACTAAACCCGCAAGGCAATTAAGGAACTAAAGAGATTTCATCTCATATATAATTCAGAAGCGCCAACTCGAGAATTTCCAAGAAAATCGCAATTTTCTGCAACACTGTTTATTCAAAAGAAAGTTCGCAAAAATTTCGTCTCTACTTATGTTGATGCTTTTCGATCTGGTGAAAACTGTTCTAAATTTTTTGTCTAAGTAGAAAAAAATCGACATTTTCCATTAGGGAAGTGTGGGGTAAAATAGTCCTTTAAAAATAATTTTTAAAAAATACATATTTTTTTTTTATATTAGCTCATGCAAAATATACATTAGTATAAAAATATGACGTATTTCCTTTCTAACTTGAAAACTTATTGAAACTTATTTCAGTGCGCCGACTTAAGAACAATCAATCAAATCAAAGTTTCTGCACACTGCACTGTTTGTTTGCAAGCCAGTTTGTAAGAATCGCAACTCCATATCGATGTTTCAACATCTGGCTGAATCTTACAAGGTTTATTTCTGTATGTAGATGAAACTATTTGGCAAAATATTAGGATGGGGAGAGTGGGGTAAAATAGCCGAAACCAGATGATCGTAACCACACTTCTTAGATTTGATTATTCCGACCCAACTGGCAACTGATCTAGCGATTTTGCTAGTTTGCTTCGAAATTCTTCCAAGCGTAGTATTTTTTATGGTTATTTTTTTATCTATCAACAATTAAATACTTCACAATCTCTCAGTCTCGAAAAATAACGTGAAATGGTCATTTAGTCATGTTTTATATATAATATTCCGGCGGATGTATTGTTAACTTAGCGCCATCTTAAACTCCCGTTTAAAAATATTGTCCCACTAAAATATATTCCCACCAGTTCTTCCATATATGGGTGACGTCCTAACTGCAAGAACAATGGTTCAAGAACGACGTAAAGCACAATCCAATGCTTTAGCTAGTTTCTATCCATTCGGAAGTGTGAACATTTGATTTGGTACTTCAACACGGTAGTCTATTCCTCGGTGAAAAAAGTAATAGATAGATTTCTCAAAAAGTATTGCAAGCTGTTACTACCCAAGTACTACTTCTTAGCAAACCACATATTGGATGGTTGGTTGGAAATATGTTCTTATAAGGTTAGAAAAGATTTTCAGAGAAAAAGGGTGGTATTCAAAGCATCCTTTTTACACATAAACTACACAGTCTTGTTAAGATACTCAAGCACTGAATATCGCACAATCGTTACAAGCTACAAAAACAAGCCTATGGTAACAAGGATGCAAGTACAAAAAAATAATCTGTGAAGTAACTCCACCAACAAACTATGATTAAACGCTACGAAATTGCTCATTTGCCGTTAAGAATATTTTTTTTCTCATAGCTGTAAAAGCAACATCAGTAGGGTAAGACGGTATAATATGCCCCCCCCCCCCTAAGGCAACTCCTTGATAACTTTTTACTTTTCAATGTAATTTTTGCAAACTTTGTGTTATTTGGTAGTCCAGGAAGTCGAAAATGCATTGCCCGTGAGTAGTCTTATAAAAATATTTCAGTTAACACGTAATAAAGCTTTTTTTGAAAAGTCGTGAAAAAATGAATTTTAAAAAGTGCCTGGGCAATACGCCCCACCTCAACCAAAGACGTTTAATTGCCCTTCATTAGTATTTTATCAATCCCATAATAAAAAAGCTACAACTCCTTATGCGCTTGACATTAAAAAACCAACATAGGTCCATTCAAGCAGGTGTGAATTACATTTCAATATTTTCCATACAATTTGGAAGCAACTGCTGCAGGCTCGCTGCGCTTGTGTCCAGTTGGTAAGGGCATATCGTCCTGCCTACACTGGGGCGTTTTGGCCAGTGAAACATGTTTTTGAAAATCGTTACATTTTTGAAGATGGAAGCAATTTTATATCATATTAACCACTGAGGAAAGTAATTTTGTTGCACAACTGAGTGTTCCAGTGCAAGTTTTGCAGACAGTATGCTAGAGTCGCTCCAGAATGTTGAGCAAACAAACATGAAAAGTTATTGTATTTTGTATTTTTGTTTTTGTATTTTGCTATTATTTTCATTGTGTAATACAAAAATACTTCCACATTCACATAGTATGATGGGTTTACAAATACTTATAGGTACCAACTGTTATTGACCCTTAATTAGGTATAGTTTTCTAGAAATCAAAGGGGGGCGTTTTGGCCAGGTGGGGCGCAGTATACCGTCTTACCCTACCGGTACCCACAAGCACTTTCGCCGAATCCGTTCATTTTTGTTTCAGTTTGCGAAAGACGTGCTAATGTTCAAGGCACTTATTTTGGTCCTATTTTACTTCTGTTGAAGATTGTTCTTCAAATAGTTTGCAATCTAATATAGATCAGCGAAGGATATACGTATCTATTGAGACGAAAAATATAGATGAATTAAAAGGAAGAAGAAATAGTGTTTTTGAACTTATGTATTTTCTGCTAGAACTCACATAAAAATATAGATGTATTCTTTGTCATTTATTTTTAACTACTTTTTACCCTACCCTACAGACAAAAAAAGTTTGGACAGTTTTCACCAAATCGGAAAACATCTACATAAGAAGGGTCGAAATTTGTGCGAACTTTCTTTTGAATAAATAGTGCTGCAGAAAATTGCGTTTTTCTTAGAAATTCTTCAGTTGGCGCTTCTGAATTATATATGAGATGAAAGCTCTTTAGTTCCTTAATTGCCTTACGGGTTTAGTTTTTTATTCTAGATCTGTTGGTGAAAAATATTCCCTTTGGAAAAACTACAATTTTTTATTGAAAAAGTCCATTTTCTCCTAAAGTAAACAACTTTATAACCATATTAACCACTTGGTATAAAGTACTAATTGAGTAGAAAAGGCGTGCAAAATTTATTGTTATTGATTTTTTTGGTTTTGGCGATTTTTGAACAATAATTTTTGAAAGGCCGTTTTACCCCACTTCCCCTCAATGAAAATCTGAAAATTTGCAAAATATCTTCTCTTACATATATGAACAAACTCTGAAAATTTCATCCAAATCGGAGAATATCGATACAAGAGGGCGTCGCGCTTCTCGCGAACTGGCTCTTAAAACAAACAAAAAATGCCGGAAGAATTCTCAAAGGAATCCTCAAGAGGAACTCTTGAAACATTTTAAAAGAAATACCTGAAAGAGTTTTCGGAGTGATTCCCGAAGGAATTCCTAAAATAATCCCCAAAAGAATATCTGAAGGAATTCTCAAAGGAATTTCTGATGGAATTACCGGAATTTCTGATGGAATTACCGGAATTACCAAACGAAATTTCGGTGGATTTCCCGACAGAAAAATTGCAGAAGGATTTTCCAGAATAATTCCCAGCGAAATTCGCAAAAGAATTATCAAAGAAATTATTGGAGCTATTTGCAAAGGAATTCTCAAAAAAATCACTGAGGATTCTCTATTGAATTCCCGTAGGAATTTCCGAAATAATTCCTGTCGGGTTTCTTTAACTATTAATTAAATAACACTGACAAACAACAAATCAATTTTTTTATTTCACTTTTTATCTTTTTCATTTTTTCTTCACCTCACTTTAACATCCGTTTTCAGCAACATTCGTCACAAAACTGATTATCCTCGAACTGAGAGAAGCCCTACAGCGGATTACTCTCTCCGCTCTCCGCTCGAATAGAATTATTTGTTGTCCAAGGGGATCTCCATATCTCGCGTTCACGGCAGATGAATATTTGTTTTCTTTCACTATAATAATACAAATACAACAAATACAAATCGTAAACAAATACAACAAATACAATCGTACAAATTTCAAAGTATGAAATACTAGAATACGTGTATGACACGATTGTTTTAAACTAATATTATTTTGAACAGAAGCGGATGCTACCAAATGATATTGTACTATTTTCTACATCCTTCTTCTCCTCTACTCTTAATCAATTGTAACATTTTGAATCAAAATTTTTTTAAATTTATTATAAAAGTAAAAAAAAAACATATTAAACAGCTCAAAAACTTCCTAAAGAGTAAAATATCACTAGAAATTGAATTATTATATCTCGCGTGATTTTTGAAAACGTCGTATGTCCAAATGAGAGACTCTCTTTCATTAATATCGAAGCTAGTTTTGCATTTATTGCAATATTTCCACCTCAGCACGCTAGGCAAAGCTATTTTCTTCAGATCTCTGTTGAAAAATCCGATATAAATGTTAGTATGGCTTCGTAATAATCGAAAGAGAAAATAAACAAAGAGAGCCTCTCTTTTGGACATACGACGTTTTCAAAACCACGCAAGATATATTTAATCCTATTTGAATACATATTTGAGATGGCTGATTTAATATGATGTTCTGAAAAGAGAAAATGGTTAATAACGTATCAAAACTGCAATTATGTGAAACGAGACTTACCATGACCATGAATTAAAAGTAAAATAGAACAATTGAAATTAAGCACAATCTTTGAAACTATGATACTGATACACGTTACTTACAGTTTCTATTAGTAATTCAGGCTTCACACGTTTGAATTATCTACCGATGCGAAAATAACACCAATATCTTCATCTTCCATTCTCAAGTATCACGTAGAGCTCACCTGGCTCTAGAACAGGCTCAGACCAGGCTCAATTCATCTCAGTTTACATTTTTGAACACTAATACACGGCAACAACTGATCTTGTTCATGCAGTCATGGGTAGAGCTTACCAGGCTCTAAAAACTCAATCTTGCATCAAAACCAGAAAAATTACAACAGCATGAGAAATTCCCAGAGGAATTATAGGAGTATTTGCTGAAAGAATTTCTGAAGAAATTCCCAACATAATTCCCGAAGGAATTGCCAAAGAAATTCCCAGAGGAGTTCCCAGTAGAATCGTCCGGAGGAATTCCAAAAATAATTAACGTGTACAGCGTTGGCTCATGTGACCATATTATTCACAGTTAAAATCGAAGAATTGAAGCACACAATCTTCCTCAACTCTTCCATGGAACGTGAAAAATTGAGTTTGAATCATCTGTTTCCGATAACAGTTAATGTCTATTGAAGCTTAATGAAATTGATACCATATCTAATTTTACGAAGAATTTGAAACTTTCAATGTACGATACCTGCCTCAACAAGATTCGAACCATCAGAACAATCTTTTGTTAAGTTTAAATGTGAAAAGCAACTGCCAAATTAAGCCAACATCGGAAACTCAAACGACCCAACTTCTCCCAATGTTTGATAGTTTTTCTTTCCTATCCTTCAAAATTACATCACCGATATTTCCGATTTTTCCCAGCATGCCTTCTTCTGCTTGCCAATATATCCGAAAGAATTTTCCGGCGGCAGAACCACGCAACTTTATTTTTGGCTGGCTGGAATGACAAAATATTATCCCAGAGAGAAAGCGGTTGGAAATCAATTTCTTTGACAACTAATAAAAAAAGCTTATCGCCTTTCCTTTCGCAGCTCTGCCGCAACTTTGGTTCTTAAAGGGAAGTGGATTTTTTTCAAGTGTTCCTTTTTTTCGATCCAATGGTCCAATCTTTTCCTTTTGATTCCCCTCCCTTCTTATTTGACATTCTCTGTAGCTATTCTGTTGCTGATCCAATTCCGCCAGCTGTCCCAATATGATATCGCTTCGAACGAATGACAAATTTTGTTTTTGTTCGGTTTTTGACTGACAGAGCCTGTGCTAAATTTTTTATCTTTTCCTGGCAAAACTTCTGTGCAGCAGCAGCATCAATGCAACAAGGAAGAATCTAGCGAAAGTTTGTTCAGCAATGTTGTTTCTTAACCTCAATGGCCGAATTGTGCCAAAGTAAAAAGAATTGCCATAATATTCTTGATTGCGGTTGAGACTTAGTAATTCAATGCAGTAAAAAGTGCGATTACTTTCAGAATTCTTGGTAAATTGCCTTCCATGATCACGATCGATTTCTTTCGATAGTTGGGGCTATGTCTGTGTTAGAAGTTTGGACTATCCATCCTTATTTCTGTTATGAGGTTTTTATCTTATTTGATAAAATTAAGGTTTCATACAAATAATTATCCGTATTTGGACGATGAAGCCATACTACCGCAAAGCGCATTACTCAGTGGCATTGCTCCTTGAGCATTATATCTACATAATGGACATAATGAGCTAATAGGTTTTACTGCGAAGCTTATTGTCAAACAAGAACCCATTCGATTTGCCTTCCGGGCAGAGGCGGTCAAACCAGAGTTCACAATCATATTTTCGTGTAAGCCTCTTCACCTTTCACGGTAGGATGATTTCGATCAATATTTGCATTTATTTGTGCTTTTTTCGGACACCCAGTGTGCAATAAAATCACAAAAATGGGCATTGCTTTTTAAATTACTAAAAACTATTATTTTCGAGAGAAAATGTAGAGATGTAGCTGGGGTTTGCTTTCTAAGCAAATTTAGGTGTTTACACGTTTCTATAGTGAATTTTATAATTTATGTGGTAATATTTACGCGGATCTCAGGATCTACGCGAATTTTTCGAAAAGTCTTTTTACGCATTTCTTAAAGGTCGCGAAACACCTGAAAACCACGAAATATTAGTTTACGCGGTTTACTTCAGTGTAAAAGAATGCAGAAAGTGTAGACCAAATAAAATTACGTGATTTGTCTACTTGAAGTGCTTATTTATGAGGTTTTATTACTTTCCAAACGCATTACAATGTTTTTTTATTATCTACTAGAATGAACGAAAATGCATCTTGTCTGATACGTGGATTAATCTGATTTTATTTTCAGCATTTTGGGTTGTAGAGCAAGCGGCGAAACCATGTTCTGTTGATTAACGAAATTGAAATGCAAAAGAGAGGGGAGTTCCGCGCAGCAACAGTCGTTCTGTAATTAAATCGGCATTGAGATTATGGGGTGATGTACGCTTGAACACATTTTCAACATTTGGTGCTCTTTGTGGTTTCCAAGCGGCTTAAATGGTGGCAAATATTGAATAAACATGCAATAAAATCAGATTCTGTTTTATTTATTTTTTGAATGTGGATAGCATAACAATTCAAAAGACAAATTGCAAATCTGTAGCTATACTGAGATACATTTCTACTTCACATGTGTCAGATGCATTGTGCTTATTATAATTTAGCTAATCTAGTATGAACTTAAGTTGTTATTCAAGAACAACATTTTTTGTATAAGAATCTAACAATATCGCATATGCCCAGTCTTGCCAAGGTTTTGGTAGGTTCTTATACAGAATTGTTAGAAAATTCAACAGTCGTTGGTTGGGTGAAGCTAAATTAACGTCGTCTTATACAGAATGTAAAAGTAATCTACTTATTTGGCAGCATATTTTAACTTATGCTGACTGGGTTTATTAGTACATGTACACAATATTACTGTATTTTACTATCGAAGGTTTCCGGGAAATGTGGCATTGATTCGCTAGCGGTCTGATGCCTGGTTGAACGAAAGGATGCTGTTGTTTGGGATTCAAGCTAGTATCAGAATGGCCATTCATGGAGTTCAGCCAAATCACACCAAGCACCAACAAAAAATCACCCAGTTTTCTGTCCTACCTTTAATTTTTTAGATTTAACTGATCACAAATCGTATCGGATTTACCTCAACACCGTAAGTGAGGATATCCTAAAACGAATGTACGTATTAATTGATATGCAATTATTTCCCTTATGCTTTTACGAACAAAATATCGCAAGTCAGTTAAATAGCTGCTTGGTGCGGTTTGGCAGAACCCCGACCAATTGTACTACGGAGAATTTAAAAAATTGGGTTATAGCTTTGGCCATGACCATGTTTTGATTGGGATGGTTCGTTCACCCGCGGATGATCGCCGTGATCTGGATGTAGTATTTATGCAAGTCAAACTCTTGGCAAGCTTCAGAATCACTTAGGTGGTATATCAGGGATTTCGAAATTTTCGACCAGCTAGCCTTCGCCAAGTTGATTAACAGCTCTGGCAGCGTTGCACAAAACAGGACCATATGTCTTGCCTTGGGCAACCTCCACAAGGTCTCCGTCAGCTGTTCGCCGAAACCAATATCAACGTCAATTTCAACTTTATAGCAGTCTCTCGTCGTTTTAGTTTCTCTAAAAGCGGAATCAAAAAGCCACTGGTTTTTGTCGAGCCTGCCATAGCCATTGCAACTACACCGTTGTAGTGATTTGGGGCTAGGATAATGGTAATAAATAATAATAAACAATACTCAGCAAAATGTATCTTAACATCTCAAATCTATTCCATGATATATACAGCTGTTCATTCGTCAAATTGCACAATCTTCAATTTTCAAATTGCAAATCATTTGAAATTGCACTATATATACATTAGTGATTCTGTTTTGCAGTGAGATTGACAGTTACTGTCAATCTCACTGCAAACTATAACTCTTATATTTTTATTCTGTCATTATTAAACACTAGTTTATTTGTGGACGCAGTAGCGCCAGTGGCAAGTGTTTTTTTTATTTCAATATAAACGACTCATTAGTTCATGCATTAAAAAAAAACAACATTTTCAACGTCTGTCTGTGATTTTTTTCATCAAATGCTGTGTCTGGTTGTCTAAGGTTTTCACTGGTTTTGTTTTCTGCATCTGATAGTAAAAAAGAATTGAAGTGTCCAATAATTTAATTTTTTGTGACGTGCTGCGTCTGGACAAACAGGACTATTACAGGCCGGACTCGATTATCCAAAGGCTCGATTACCCGGAGGCTCGATTATCCGGTGTAATATTTTTACCCATCTTACAAAAATAGAAATATGTATTATCAGTGTGTATCCGTAACGTATCCAATATGTGCAAGACACCTAGTAATGATAGTGCCTTTCTCGCTTTCCTAAGGGACTGTTCACAAATTACGTAACGCTTTAGAGGGAGGGAGGAAGTCAGACCAAGCGTTACGGTCCGTACAAAAATATTAAACCTTCCATAAAAAAGGATAGTGAAAGGAAGAATGGGTAATCAAAATTATCAAACTCAGCGTTACTAATTTTGTGAAATAACCCTAAGGGAACTGAAATCAAGACTTTCATAAAAAAGGCAAATTTATGAATTTCAATTCAACGCATATTTTTTAAGCATTCGTATGCACATTATGAGTACAGCATTATGGGTTCGTTCGCAAATTACGTAACGCTTTTGATTTGACGATTTTGAGCCTCCATCCTCCCATCGTAACGCTTTTTGTATGGAAGGTTCAATAGGTTTGTATTACTCGTGACGCACGGTCTGACCGGCTTCCGGCTTCTGACCTCTCCTTCCAGCGTTTCGTAATTTGTGAAGACCCTCAATATTTATATGAAAAAATGGTTATTTCGCCAACGGTAGTCCATGTATAGATTCAAACACTGGAACTGCTGTGCGCATAGTAACAACAAAAAATCCTTATGTTTAGGGAGCATCCATTAATTAGATAACGCTTAGAGTGGGAGAAAGGGGGGGGGGGTCCATGAAGTGTGACAATCCTTACATTTTTTTGGATACCTCATACAAAAAGTGTGACATAGGGAGGAGGGGGATTGAAAAAGGCCATTTTTTGCGTTACGTAATTAATGGATCTTCCCTTAATTATGAAATTAGTATTTTCGTTTTCTAAAGAATCACTCGGTGGCCAAGAGGACAGGAAGGCGAGGTGCGCAGAGAGCAAGGTTCTATTTGAGGTCCCCCCGTGGACTACAAAGTTGGCGACGTGCAAATACTGACCGAGCTGAATGTAGACGAATTTTATGTACTCCAGAGGCCTTAGTTTGAGTAAATCAAATGAAATAAATTGGTTCTATTTGAGGTCCCCCCGTGGACTACAAAGTTGGCGACGTGCAAATACTGACCGAGCTGAATTTAGACGAATTTTATGTACTCCAGAGGCCTTAGTTTGAGTAAATCAAATGAAATAAATTCCGTTGTTAGAATGTCGAATGATGCTATGCAATGAAATTAATTATTTTTTGTTTTATTTCACGGATGTTCCCGAATTTTCGGAAGGCCACAGCATGTATAAGCCATAACACTAAGTGCATACTCATAATACAAACATAAATGCACCAGAAAAATCTATAAATCGATTAATCGATTGCGCGGGGTTTCGTGCTGGTCAGACCACTTTAAAGTGCCCATTTTACCCAAAATCCCCTAAAAATCACAATATTTTTACTATGCCTTGAACTGACGCTGATATTTTTTTCAAAAATTATAAGTTTCTTGAAGCGAAAAAGTGTGATAAATCGATTGTGAGGGGTTTCGTGCTGGTCAGAAGTGCCCATTGTAGCATACTCAATCTTGTTGATTAATTTATTCATCTCGAAATTCATCTGAAACAACTTCAACATGTTTGGATCAGACCTCACATGTACATTTCATTTAACAAGTCATAAATTGCAATTGGATACAACTGCCTTTAGCAACATTACACTCAAGTGCATGTGTAGTCAAATTTATTAACAGACCTACTTTCGTAGCGACCTCCTTTGAATTTATTACATGCACATGTTTTCCTTACTTGAACCATAATATGTTTTGGACACTTTTAAACAAAAGCTCAAATTACCATCCAATTCAAGCTACGTGTTCTCATTCTTTCTTGACATACATTCTATGTTATGAGCAGTCATCAATATGCCACCGGAGTAGAAAAGGCATATGTTGTTTTCAAAACATATGTCGCATGGATAGCCAACTCGAAAGTGATTGGTTCAAATAGAATTTGTTATGTACATACACGCACCTCCCATAATTATATTGTAGTGTAGAAATGTAATAATTGTGTAGAGTTTAAGTTTCAATTGTACAAATCTGAAATCTGAAATATAGTGCTAGAGTAACAGTCAAACTGGAAAGTTCATCAAATATCACGTGCTCCCTAACCCCAAGTTCCAGCGTATTATATGGCGACGAGTGACTTTCGGACGTGCAATGTTTGGACTTTAAAAAATCAGTGATAGTAAAAAAGTGCTAAGTGCATTAGTGAAAACATTTTCTTAAAATGCAGTAAATGAGATGCAAATAAAATGGGCAAAGGAGCATCTAAAGAAGAAAGTGCTAAAACTATCGGCGATCAAACAGTCACCATAGTTGAAAATCAGGAAGTTCATACAGGCTTCCACGAAGACCATAGTGCGAAGTTGAATATTATTTTGTGCTTATTAATTATCCAAACTCTTTGGATAATAATTAAAAATGTGGCGAAGTTGGCTAAGAAAATGATGGTAAAAGCCGCCAAAAAGGCTGTATTTGCGCAAACAGTATAGAGCGCGGAGTGAAAATTATTGCGCCCCAGTTGACACAGTTCTCAATAAACAAAAACAATTAACAGTGAGATGCGACGGTGCAGTGCATGGACACAAAAAAAAAAAAATAACTGCTTTTTACACATGGCTCCTACTAAATAACTGTGCGTAACCTTTGTACATGCATTGGCGAAAGAAGAATCAAAACAAACACTAATTGATGATGAAGTGACCCACCGAGTGACGATACAAGTGAAAAAAAAAAAAATGCATATTTCTGCCTTTGGTGCGAAGTGAACAACGAAAATAAACATTCAACTGCAGGCGAGACCACTGTCGGCGGGAGTCGGCAGGCGGGTTTTCTGAAGGAAGAGGAGAAAGGTGACGGAGGAACGTAACAGCTTATGAATGCAACAAGGAGCACCAGCGTAAAATAATGTAAGTCAGCTGATGGATTTCAATTACATGATAAACATAATTGTGGAATATCTATTCTTATTGAAGTGTTAGATTATTGTGGAATATCTATTATGATTGATTTTTCTTATGTTATCAAAAATTTCTGAGCCTTGTAAATTAAATTAAATCGCAAAATGGAAACAAAATGAACGGATCCGCCAGAGTTGTGGCAGAGCTAAATAATTGGCACAATGTTGATTATGTGCGCGCCTTAGAAGTTGATAGGAAAAACAATGAATTAAGGATAAATGGTACATTTGATAAGGAATTATTTGCTGAAATTTCATATATGAGTGAAAAATGGCAACCAGAATTTACTAAGGAATCTAAAAATACCCCTAGAACTTGGAAGGAATTAGTAAAATTAGAATAAGCATATCAACTTAATTGAGATCTTAACAATCAATGAATCAATTGCGCGAAATTGAGCAATTAATTTCTAAAGAGCATTTAAATTTGCAGAAAAGTAAATACAGAGCAAGATCATTGGAGAATATTTTGAATAAAAGGAAAATTTGAATCAAAATATTGAACGTTATAGAAAAATCCTGAAAAGTTATGAACATAGAATTAGTGCAAAAGAGTGGAATTCAGAAGTTGAAACTTATTCTGCGGTAAAATTGAGATACAATCAATGCATTACATTACTGGATACTAGTGAAGTAATTTTGAATGATGGTCAGACAGAAACAATTCAGGAAGACGACCAAAATAAATTTTCATTAGAAGGTTTAAAGCAACCTAAAGTTAAAATTAGGGTAAAAACTATTGCTAAAATAATTATTTGGTACTCCAGAGTGAAACATAATCGTATACTAAACATGGCTATGGATATAAAAACAGCTTCCGAGCTAGCGACGCTAATTCCATCATACAATGGGAACGTCGAGGGAGTAAAATCTTTTACTGATGCGGTAGCATTGGTCAAAACAATTATACCAGCTGGACAAAAGGAGGCTGCAATTAAAATAATATTAACTAAATTAAGTGGCAAGGCGCGAAACCTCTTCGTGGCCGTACCACTGGAATTCGATGAGATAATCGATAAAATTAAATCAGAATGTTCTGATAAAAGTAATTCAGATTTAGCGCAATCAAGTCTGAAAATTTGAAACTCAAAAATATCGATGACCTACAGAACTTTACAAAACAAATAGAATTTCTTTCTGACAAGCTGACTGGAGCTTATATCAGAGAAGAAATTCCTGCTGACGTAGCAAAAGAAAATGGCTATTAAACTTGCCATACAGACCATGGCAAGGGAATCTTATAGCAGCGAAACAAAAATGATGCTGAAAATAGGGAAATTTGACACCCTGAAGGATGCAATCAATGTCTTGATTGAGAATGTTCCCGATGCAACTCAAACTTCTGCAATTCTGCAAACCAAAAATATACAAACTCGTAAATTTGATACCATTCCAAGAAATTTTAGACCGAATTTCTCGCGAGATGCATATTCTAACCGAAATCAATCGTATGATCGAACACGGTTTTCCAGAACTTTCAATAATAGACAACCAAACAGAAGTTTTAATCCCACTCCAAATCAAAGAAATAGAAATATCCATTTCCGAAATAGAGATGTTGGTTACAATCGTTTTCAGAATTTTGGAAACCATAACAGCAACAGATTCTCTCGTGTTTATTTCTCTAATTTAAACCCACAAGTTGGAAATGTTACAACTTATCAAGACAATACATCCGACATGCAAACAGCTAACCAATCTGTAAATCGTTCTATTCATCCGAGCCAAGCCACCCAAACGTATGCGCAAGTTGTGCAAAACCAGCAACCCCAACAAACGCAACAACATTTTTTAGACCGGCGAATGTAAATACAAATAGGAATAAAATGCAAATGACCGTCTTTACCATTAATTTAAACGCATCAAATTTCATAACAGCTGAGGTTCACATGGCAAATCGCAAGTGTACTTTTATAATCGATTGTGGAGCTGACGTATCGCTCTTTAAAGCTGACAAAATTAATCCAACACAAATTATTGATACAGCAGTTAAAACAAGGTTAACGGGTATAACCAGTGGAACTGTTTATACACTAGCAACTACGGTAACTGACCTACATTTTGAACATGGTTTATCAATACGGCATACCTTTCATGTGGTGCCTAGCAACTTTCCTATTGCGACAGATGGCATTTTAGGAAGAGATTTTCTAACCAATAATAAATGCATAATTGATTATGAAACATGGTTATTACATTTTAATGTTGGTAATATAAAAATTTCAATTCCAATTGAGGATAACGTAAACAATGGATTTATTCTGCCTAACAGAAGTGAAGTAATTCGAAAAATTTCAAATTTGCATATTCAAGAAGATGTGGTGGTACATTCACAAGAAATTCTACCAGGAATTTTTGTGGAAATACTATCATATCGCCAGAAATGCCATATGTAAAATTTATAAATACTACTGATAATCCGGTATATATTTCAAATTTATCATTTAATCCAATTTTAGAACCACTGAAGGATTATTGCATAATGAAATATTCCAAAAATAAACAAGTTTTTACAGAGAGAGTACAGAATATTTTGAAGGAGTTAGATGTCTGCAATTTACCAGAAAGTTCACAGAAAAATTTCAATAAACTCATTACAGATTATGCAGATATATTCTGTTTACCAGAGGAAAAGTTAACTACCAATAATTTTTATTCACAGAACATTGTGTTAAACGATGCTGTTCCAACGTATATACCCAATTACAAGACAATACATGCTCAGCATGATGAAATACACAGTCAAGTGAAGAAGATGCTTCAAAATAAAACTATTGAACCATCTGTGTCATCTTACAATTCACCCATACTTTTGGTCCCGAAAAAATCAGATAATGGAGAAAAGAAGTGGCGTTTAGTTGTTGATTTCAGACAACTTAACAAAAAAATAATGGCTGATAAATTCCCATTACCAAGAATTGATACGATTCTTGATCAACTTGGTAGAGCGAAGTATTTTACAACTTTAGATTTGATGTCTGGATTTCATCAAATTCCTTTGGAAAATGATTCCAGAAAATATACTGCTTTTTCAACACAGTCTGGTCATTATCAGTTTACGCGACTACCGTTTGGATTGAATGTAAGTCCAAATAGTTTCCAGCGTATGATGACAATAGCTATGGCTGGATTATCTCCCGAATGTGCTTTTGTATACATCGATGATATTGTAGTCATCGGTTGTTCAATCAAACACCATTTATCAAATTTAGAAACAGTTTTTAATCGTTTAAGAAAATACAATCTTAAACTTAATGTAAAGAAGTGCAAATTTTTCCGCTCTGAAGTAACATATTTAGGGCATCACATAACTGATAAAGGTATTTTACCTGACAGTTCTAAATTCGATGTAATCATAAATTACCCAACACCTACGAACGCAGATGAAGTTCGAAGATTTGTGGCATTTTGTAATTACTATCGTAAATTTGTTCCGCATTTTGCGACTATAGCACAACCTTTAAATAAGCTTTTAAGGAAAAATATTCAATTTAAATGGACTTCAGAATGTGAAACAGCATTTAATAGTTTGAGAAATTATCTAATATCTCCAACAATTCTCCAATACCCAGATTTTTCAAATGAATTTATACTTACAACAGACGCTTCAGACGTTGGATGTGGAGCAGTCTTATCCCAGAAGTTTGGAAATGAAGATTTACCCATTGCATTTGCAAGTAAATCATTTACCCAAGGTGAAAAGAATAAACCTGTTATACTTAAGGAATTAACTGCCATACACTGGGCTATAAACTATTTTAAAGCGTATTTGTATGGACGTCAATTCAGAGTAAGAACAGATCATAGACCACTTGTTTACTTGTTTGGAATGAAAATCCTACTTCAAAATTAACAAGAATGCGTATTGATTTAGAAGATTACAATTATGTAGTAGAATACATTAAAGGAAAAATAATACTGGTGCAGATGCATTATCAAGAATTATAATTTCATCTGATGACTTAAAAGAGACAGTGTTCTAGTAGTTAACACTAGATCAATGACTCGAAATAAACAAAATTCTAATGTAAAACACAATGATAACAACGGATCTTTACATTTACCAGAATGTAATCAAAAGATTGATCACCTTTTGACTTATGTTACTGAGAACCCAACTGAGACAAAACGATTATGGAAACTTCGTGTACACGTTGATAATAAAATATGGACTTTTATTATGGAAAATAGAGCAAAGAAAATTATTGTAGCACACGTGAAACAAAGAAATGAAAGTGGAAGTCAAATTCTTGAATTTGTTCTTCCAATACTTGAAAATAATGCAAAATTGTTGAATATTAAAGAAATGGCAATATCATTACTAGAAGATATATTCAAATACATACCCTTGAATTCGTTCAAGACTGTAGTAAATCAAGCGTTAAAAAGCATGCGCATTATAATCTATCAACCGCCAAAGTTTCTTACTGATTTAAATGAAATTCAGTCAATTTTAGAAAATTATCATAATACACCCACAGGAGGACACATAGGACAACATCGCTTGTACCTTAAAGTTCGTGAAAAGTATACCTGGAGAGATATGAAAGGTTCGATTTCTAGATTCGTAAGGGCCTGCGAATCGTGTAAAAAGAACAAAACAATAAGACACACAAAAGAAAAATGGTGATTACCACAACACCATCTTCACCATTTGAAGTTATATCTATAGATACTGTAGGACCTTTACCTATAAGTATTAAGGGAAACAGATATGCCATAAGCATACAATGTGACCTTACAAAATATATAGTTTTAATTCCTATACCGACTAAAGAAGCAACCGTTATTGCTAAGGCTTTAGTAGAAAATTTTATACTTATTTATGGTACATTTTTGATTTAAAATCCGACCAAGGAACAGAATACAAGAATGAAGTTCTTGACCGAATTTGTAAATTATTAGGTATAAAACAAACATTTGCAACAGCTTATCATCCACAGACAATTGGATCATTAGAGAGGAATCATAGATGCTTAAACGAGTATCTAAGATCTTTCATCAATGATCAGAAAGATGATTGGGATAACTGGATGAAGTTTTATTCTTTTACATATAATACTACTCCTCATACTGACCATGGTTTTACACCTTATGAGTTAGTTTTTGGAAGAAAATGCAGTTTACCTAATGAAATTCACAAACTTGGAATAGAACCCGTATATAATATCAATGAATACTACTATGAATTGAAATATAAACTACAAAAATCTAACGAAATCGCAAAAAGAATTTAAATAAACACAAAATATCCCGAACGAATAAATATGAACCAATTAGCAACCCAATCCATATTCAAATAAATGATAGAGTATATTTAACGAATGAAAATAGAAGTAAACTAGATGCAAAATATATTGGACCATTTAAAGTGATTGACATAACAGGAACAAATTGTACAATTCAAGATATGGCGTCAAATAAAACAATGGTAGTGCATAAAAATAGATTGATAAAATAATAAGAAATATAATATATATATATATTTTTTCCCAATATTCAATCGGTATTCGGTAAGTAAAATGAAGAAAAAAAATGAGATAAGTTCATCAAATATCACGTGCTCCCTAACCCCAAGTTCCAGCGTATTATACCATTTTGCCCAAATTCCCTTGAAATCACAATATTTCTACTATGCCTCGAACTGACGCTGATAGTTTTTCAATAATTTCCTGAAGGGAAAAAGTGTGATAAATCAATTGAAAGGGGTTTCGTGCTGGTCAGACCACTTTGAAATGCCCATTTTGCCCCAATTCCCTTGGAATCACAATATATCTACTATGCCTCGAACTGACGCTGATATTTGTTTAATAATTATAAGTTTCATGAAGGGAAAAGGTGTGATAAATCAATTGCGAGGGGTTTCGTGCTGGTTAGACCATTTTGAAGTGCCCATTTTGCCCCAATTCCCCTTGAAGCACAATATTTCTCGCTTAACTTTTCAAAAGGACCTAAGTAACATTTTTTCATGAATTAATTTGAATAGCGCAATCAACAGAGCAACATGAAAGCTTTTGATTGTAATACTCAAATTAATTCATGAAAAAAATGTTACTTAGGTCCTTTTGAAAAGTTAAGCGAGATTTCTGCTACAGCTAAAACTGACGCTGATATTTCTTTAATAATTATAAGTTTCCTGAAGGGAAAACGTGTTATAAATCGATTGTGAGGGGTTTCATGCTGATCAGATCACTTTAAAGTGCCCATTTTACCCAAATTCCCCTGAAAATCTGATATTTTTTCAATATTTAAAGCTCCTGAAGCGATAAAGTGTGATAAATCGATTGCGAGGAGTTTCGTGCTGGTTAGATCACTTTGAAGTACCCATTTTCCCCAATTACCCTGAAATCACAATATTTCTGCTACGCCTCGATCTGACGCTGATATTTGTTCTATAATTATAAGTTTCCCTAAAAAAAGTACTATAAATCGATTGCGCGGGATTTCGTGCTGGTCAGTCCACTTTAACATGCCCATTTTACCCCAATTCCTCTGAAATAACAATATTTCAGTTGTGCATCGATCTGACGCTGATGTATGGAACTCTGAGTCTTCATTCGAGACATGTGTTCTCTACTAAGACAAAACTGATAAATGCTTAAAAGTAAGGAATGACAGAGAGGGGAAATGCATGTTTCATATCCTACCTTACCGTCAGCCGTAAAAATGCATTCTTCGGAAAAAGAGATCATATCTCGTCTTGCCTTAAACCGAGAAAATGTGAATTTAAAATAAGAATCATATTCTTTCTTGCCTTCCGCCAGGTAAATGCATCCCTCAAAGAAGGGATCATATATCCCCTTGCCTTAAACCGAGCGAATGACTGAATTCAAAGAAAAAAAAATCCAGATTAATCCACCTAGCAGTGATTGCCTTTCTCGTGCATTATTGAACAACCCAATCAAACAATCGAATGCATTATCGGAAAATTCGTTGAAATGCTGATTTTTTTTTTTGTTTTTTTTGTCTTTATTTAGGAGACTTGCAGCCCGAGGCTGGCTCGTCTCCGCTATGCAGAATTATTTGTGACATTAATTTTAAAATCACTAAGTAAAGTATTATTAGCGTGCGCGTTTTATGCGAGATTTTTTATTATATCAGAAAGCTGCAGAAACGTTCTGGTGTTATGCGTCGTAACTTGCATGCAATCAAAGCTTGCGTTTCAATTGTTGTTCATCCTAAACTGCCGTTATACGCATAACTGTCCCATGTATATAGGAAATCCAAGCAAACATGTGACAAATGTGCGTATGACGGCAGTAAAGTCGTGTACTAAATCGAGTAGAAGAGCTTGCATGGGTTGAAATAAATAAATAAATAAAATTAATAAAATAAATAAATTCTCTGTAACTTGATGTACGAGAATCGGTTTAGAATTAGTATGTGAATTTACACGCACACAAACAGACACTTACTCAGTTCGTCGAGCTGAGTCGATTGGTATATAACATTATCGGTCTCTGTTCTCTGAGCTTTCTATAAAAATTTCGATATTGGAGTGAAACGATAGCCTTTCGGTACAACTTTGTTGCACGAGACTGGCAAAAACCATATTCCCTCTTGCCTTCTGCTGGGCAAATGCTTGACTTGCCTTAAACCAAACGACTACATGAATTAAAAGATGGAATCAAATATATCTTATATCTTCTTATTATTATCTTCCCTTGTCATAAACCATGAAAATACATCAATTGAAAGGAATCAAATTGATTAACATTGATTCTAGTTTAAAAAAATACTTTAGAAGCATTTGAATAAAAGGGATTCATATCTTCCTTTTCCATATGCCGGGAAAAGAAAGAATGAAGAAAGAATCGCACAAGACAAAGTGTGTTTGAACAATATGTTTCTACATCCTGAAGAATGTTCTTCATTGAATTTTATTGTCTTTTCCGCAACATTTCGTAACATTTTTGTTGAGAAAATATCAGCGTCACTTCAAGGTAAAGGGAAAATATTGTGATTTTCAAGAGATTTGTGCAAAATGGACACTTCAAAGTGGTCTGACCAGCACGAAACCCCTCGCATTCGATTTATCATACTTTTTCCCTTCAGCAAACTTATAATTATTTAAAAAAAATATCAGCGTCAGTTCGAGAAATAGTAGAAATGTTGTGATTTTTAGGGGAATTTGGGGAAAATGGGCACTTTAAAGTGATCTGACCAGCACGAAACCCCTTATCACACTTTTTTCCCTTCATGAAACTTATAATTATTGAAAAAATATCAGCGTCAGTTCGAGGCATAGTAAAAATATTCTGATTTCAGGGGAAATAGGGCAAAATGAGCACTTCAAAGTGGTCTAACCAGCACGAAACCCCTCGCAATCGATTCATCACACTTTTCCCCTTCATGAAACTTGAAATTATTAAACAAATATCAATGTCAGTTCGAGGCATAGTAGAAATATTTTGATTTCAAGGGAATTTGGGCAAAATGGGCACTTCAAAGTGGTCTGACTAGCACAAAACCCCTCGCAATCGATTTATCACACGTTTTCCCTTCAGGAAATTTATAAGTATTGAAAAAATATCAGCGTCAGTTCGAGGCATAGTTGAAATGTTGTGATTTTTAGGGGAATTTGGGCAAAATGGGCACTTTGCCTGACCAGCATGAAACTTCGCGCAATCGATTTATCGTACTTTTTCTCTTCAGGAAACATCTACTTTCTGGAAATTTTGCAGCGTCAGCTGGAGTAATTGAATTTCGAGCCTTTTGCTTTTGAAAATCCCCAGTGTGCGGTGGTTAGATGTGTGCGCCGTCACCGCCGACAGTTTATGGCAATGCCGTTGAAACTCCAGAGGATTTCTCGTGAAAAGGCTATTTTTTCGAAAATTCCTTACATTTTTTCGTTCAAAAATCATAAAAGCTTTTCGTAAAATCTTAGAAAATTTAATGAAAATGCTGAAGAATATTTTTCGAAATCTCAAAAACACTACGTTGAAATTAAAAATAAATTTCCTTAAAAGTAGATTTCCTTAAAAACTAGGGAGATCTTTTTATAAAAAAATAGGAAGATCTTTTTGTAGAATTTAAAAGAAAGAAAGACAGGATCACCATCTTTGAACAGAGCTCGCACAGACTGAATACTTAACGATTAGCGTTAGACAACGGACAGGACATTCACACAGCACCTAGTGGAGCGTTTCCCGCTTTACGAAATGTTTTCTTCTTACCAGGGCAGGAATCAAACTCACATTCCATGGCTTGCAAATACGCTTATACGACTGACGTCACTAATAATGCAAATTCCAGAAATTTCCCGGGTAAATTATAAAAAATTTCCTTTGGAAATCTTGAAGCATTACCTACATAAATTTCCAAGGATTTCTTGTTGAAATCCACAAAATTTCAAGTTAAAATCAAATGTTTTGACGGGGAAGGACCGTTTGTTGTTTGGCAGAATATGTTATTAATCCGAAACTCGACTGGCATAAAATCATTTGGCCGAAATAGACATATGGCCGATAATGTCGTTCGGCCGAACAGGTCATTTGACTGAAAAGTCGTCTAATCGAATAGGTCATTTAGCCAAAAAGGCCTATGGTCGTTTGGTAGAAAAGGGCCATTTGGCTGAAGTGGACATATGGTGTTGTTTGTCCGAGCTGCTGAAAAAAATCGTTTGTCCAAAAATGTTGCTTGGCCGGACGAGTTGACATAAGGTCGAAAACGGTTTGCAATGTACAGGTGAAGATCATACGGCCGAACTGATATTTTGGCTGAAAAAGTCGTTTTCTCCGACAGCTAATTTGTTCGAAAATGGCGTTTGGCTGAACGGTCGACGCTTTTCGCCGTATAATCCGATCAGCCGAATAACATTTTCGGCCAAATTGCCCTTCCTGCTAAACTACCGTTTCGGCCAAATGGAATTTTCGATGACAAGGCCTATTCGACCAAACGACCTGATAGGGCATATGGATTTTTCGGCCAAATGACAAGTTTGATCATACCACCAAACCATTTTCCACATAATAACCGTATCGGACAAATGGAATTTGGCTAGAAAGCTTTCGACTTAACGTATTATTCGGCCATGTGGTATTCGGTCAAATGACTTTCAACCAAACGACCCTTCGTGTTTTGAAAATTTTCTCGTAGAATTTCCGAAGAATTACTAATAGACAACAAAGAATTTCACGTAGAAATCCAAAGAAATTCCGTAAAAAAATCAAGTTAAAATTCCGTTGGAAACAGTTTTTGTGAAACTTAAAAAAATCGAAGCATGCATGCCCGGTGGCATAAACAAACTCCTAAACATTTTCCCGTGAACATTTCAGAGAAATTCCCGTGAAAACTTTAGACCAATTCCTGTTGAAAATTCGAAAAATCTCCTGGGACAGCTCATTTGATTTTTCCGGGGAAATTAAAAGGATTCTCCCGTTAATGTCTTAAAATATCCTGAAGAAAAAACTTTACGTTACGAACGTAATAAAAAAATCGCCAAGCAATCGCTGACCAAAATTATGACAAACGTTGCCGTCGACGATTTGCGGATCGGCGCTGACCTCCAACGGTAGTCAGAATCCATGAACGGACCAACGGGATATTTTATAAGATGTTGGTTCGATTATCCGGAGGGTTAGATTATCCGGAGTGAAATTTTTTTCAACACTCCGGATAATCGAGTCCGGCCCGTATATAGTAAAAAAATAATAAATAAAAGCAGTTTGAAATAATTTAAGGCTCAAATTACCGTCATCCAGTCATTGACGAGAAAGACAGCCACGCTCTTTCATATATAAGAGAGCGTGAGAGTAAATTGTCGAATTCCCCTCTTAGGAAAAATGTTGCAAAAGGCAGTTTTTTGAAAACTAAAGCGAAATACTACCAAATGAAGCATCCATTATGTATTCGCTATTGGATGATATAGTTTTTCTCCCCGGTGGGTGGTTTTATTTTAGGGGGGGGGGGGGGGGGGTACGAGCACGTGGCTGTTTTTCCTGTCGAAAAACATCATGCTATGAATTATATTTGCAAAGTGAAGTCCGTTTTTAATATCTCTCGGTCTCAAAAAATCAGGTAATTTAAAGGGGGGTTTTTGTCGACCAAATTTTATGAAATCTGGCCGCAATATTCTTTGATATGCAAAGAATGTTCAGGCCAAATTTGAGCCTAGTCAGTCATAAAAAAAACCCCTGTCAATAAAAGAACAAAACCTGCCAAAGCCGTCATCCCCCCTATCAAAATTTTGGTAATTAACGGACTACTGAAAAAACCAGAGCGAGCAGGACTCTGTAACTAAGCAAATGGAGCAAGCAGGTCTTTCTGAAACAAAAAAAAATAAAAATAATTATAAATGGAGCAAGCAGGACTCCACAACAAAGTCAGAGCGAGCAGGACTCTGCTTCAATCAAAATAAAGTCATATTAATCATATTAATAACGATAAAAAAATAGTTTAAACAAATAGTAAAAAAAGTACGAAATAAAATATATGGATGAAACAGATTTATGTCAAACTAGTCGACCCGGCAGACGTTGTCCTGCATAGTAGGCGAGAATGTGCGTTCCGAACAGCCCATGCAGCCCAGTTTTTCACGATTTGCTCAACTTATTCATAATTTTCGCATTAGGAAATATCATATAAACCCGTCGGAAACTATGAAGAATGTTTCTGCTGAAGAAATGAAAAAAACCTTCCAGTCGCTTTCGAGTTATGCGGATACGAACACAGACCATTTCATTTTTATATATAAGAAGAAGAAGATGACGATTTATGTCTCTATACGGCGATTTTATTTTTTGCTTATTTATTTATTACCAGACTAAGGCCGGAGTTGCCTGTGCAGTACACAAAAGTTTTATCGATTCAGCTCGGTCTATGACTGCACGTCTCCAACCACACATTCTGCGGAGGGTCCGTCAATCGTCCTCCACCTGATCGATCCACCTTGCCCGCTGTGCACCTCGCCTTCTAGTTTCCGTCGGATCGTTGTCGAGAACCATTTTCACCGAATTACTGTCCGACATTCTGGCCCAGTCCACCACAATCTTCCTATTTCCGCGGTGTGAACGATTGATGGTTCTCCCAACAGCTGATGCGACTCGTGGTTCCTTCGCCTCCTCCACGTACCGTCCGCCATCTGCACTCCACCATAGATGGTACGCAGCACTTTCCGTTCGAAAACTCGCAGTGACCCTTTGGTCTTCATGTACTTCCTTTTCGACGGGTTAATGACTAGTCCAATCCGCTTCGCTTCCCTCTTTAGTCTGACGTAGGATTCCTCCATCTTCTCAAAGAAACGTGCCATAATATTAATGTCGTCGGCAAAACCAAATAACTGAATGGACTTCATGAAAATCGTACCACTGGTGTCAATCCCTGCCCTTCGTATTACTCCCTCTAAACCGATGTTGAATAGGAGACACGAAAGACCATAACCTTGCCGTTACCCTCTGCGCGTTTCGAGCGGACTCGATAATGCCCCTGAAACTCGAACTACGCACATCACCCTATCCATCGTCGCCTTGATCAACCGTGTCAGTTTATCCGGAAATCTGTTTTCGTGCATTAGCTGCCATAGCTGGTCCCAATCGATTGTATCATATGCGGCTTTGAAGTCGATAAATAGATGGTTTGTGGGTACGTTGTATTCGCGGCACTTCTGCAGTACTAGGCGAATGGCGAACACCTGGTCCGTGGTGAAGCGTTCGCCCATAAAACCCGCCTGGTACTACCCCACGTACTCTCTTACAATCGGTGTTCGTCAGCGACATAAAATTCGGGAGAGTACCTAGTAGGCGGCGTTCAGTAATGTGATTGCGCGGCAGTTGCTACAATCCAGCTTGTCGCCATTTTGTAGATGGAACACTCAACACCTTCTATCCACTCCTGCGGCTAAACTTTCTCCTCCCAAATCTTGGTTATGACCAGTGCAGCGCTCTTGCCAGTGCCTCTCCACTGTAAATAGCTCTCCTGGTAGTTGGTTAACCCCAGAGCTTTGATGTTCTTCAGCCGGACAATCTCCCCCAGGATTTCCTGGAAATCCGGAGCCGGTAAAATTATGTCCTGAGCGCGTTCTTCTAGGTTCATCACCATAACGCCATCTTCGTCTACCACATCGCCATTCAGGTGTTCTTCGTAGTGCTGCCGCCACCTTTGGATCACCTCACGCTCGTTCGTAAGAAGGTTCCTGTTTATGTCCTCACACATATCGAGCTGTGGCACGTGGCCCTTTCATGAACGGTTCAACTTCTCATAGAACTTTCGAGTGTTATTAGCGTTGTACAGTTGCTCCGTATTTTTACGGTCTCGATCTTCCTGCTGACGCTTTTTCTTCCGGAAAATCGAGTTTTGTCTGTTCCGCGCACGTTTATATCGTGCCTCGTTCGCCCTCGTGTGGTGTTGCAGCAATCTCGCCCATGCTGCATTCTTCTCTTCCACTAACTGCTCACATTCGCCGTCATACCAGTCGTTTCTCTGATCTAGGGGCTCCGTGCCAAGTGCAGCGGTTGCGGAGCTACCAATTTATTACTACGCATTTATTACCTTAAAATTAATTTACAGCTCACCTACGCGAAGTTGGCAATTTTCACTTTCTTTAATTCATCACTCTCTCGTAACGGCCCATTAGGAGTCTTTCTGGATGTGCTTTATATTACTTGATAAGCAAAAGTAAGGCATACTTAAACAAACAAACAAAACTCCGTTGTGGAACGCAATCTTTTTCTTGTGCGGGATAGGTTTCAAAGTTTCTGTTGTTCACAATTCTGTATAAAAGACTGAAACGGAAACCGCTAAAGAAATTTAAGAAGATGAGGTCTCCACTGAAGAATGGAGAAGAAAAAGGAAAAACGAAGAAGAAAGAGGAAGAAAAAAGATTCAAGAAGTGAGAAGAAAGAAAATAAGAAGGAAGAAGGAAAATAGAAGAAGAAATATGAAGGAAGGAAGAAAAATAAAGAAGCTAAAGAAATAAGAAGAAGTAAACATAATTAAGAAAATGAAAGAGAAAGTTAAAATGTAAGAAGAAAGAAGCAAAAAAGGGAAGAAGGAAAAAGAGAAAATATGAAAAAGAAGGAAAAAAAGAAGATAGAAGGAGGAGGAAAGCAGAATTAAGAGGAAATAGGAAAATGGAAGAAGGAAAAAAAGTAGATATAAGAAGGAAAAAGACAGAAGAAAGGGGAACCGACTTCCCATTTCTCACTTCTTACTTCCCATAGGCCTATTGACCATTCGTTCTAATGACCTTTGGCCTAATAACATTTGGCCTAGCGTGCTTCGGCCTAATGACCTGATATCTAATTCAGCAACCTAGAGTTGGATTTCCTGGCGATTCGGGCCATTAATTAATACCCTCTAGAGTTAGATATTATTAATTCAATATGTGCGAGAATTCTGGACAGTTGTAGTGTCTATCGTAATGCATTTGTTGTTATCTCTGCATTCGTTAAAGCTTAGTAGCAAATAAACCTCCAACCCAGTTGATCGCAAAATCCATCTCGCTGTATTAATTACCCGCTAATAAAATCTTGTTAGTGTAGTGCAGTTGTTAGTGTAGTGCAGTTGGAAGAAAGGATCAACAGTTTGTGCTTTATTCGAGAAGTGGAAGTTTGGAAGTTGTTGATGAGAAAACGGATGTTCAGTAATTGTATAGAAAGAAAGGTTCCGAACAGTAAGGAAATCTAAAAATTATTAGTACTATTCAATTTAATTCTACCACGTTGTAATCTTTACGAATATATCTGTATTTTGACCTCAACTGTGATGCCGTCTACAACTTTACAGTTGAGGTCGAAATACGTATACAGTTGCTTAGCTCGTTGAGCTGAGTCGATTGGTATATAACACTGTGGGTCTCAAAGGCTTCTATAAAAAGTTCGTTTACGGGAGGAAATGATAGCCTTTTGGTACAACTTTGTTGTACTAGAAAGGCAAATAGATTCTCATGTTTTGGATTCCATATTATGCTAAGGATATTTGCCGGAAACAACCGTAGCGTGATTTATTGTATGCCTTCCGTGTTTCTGATTAAAATTAATTATGCGATCATCTCCAATTATTTCTAATACCACATAGCCAGACACAGTCAAGCACCTTCACTTTCTTGATTCTGGTGTAAAGGTATGACTTCCTGCCTTATTGTTTTTTGTGCAGCTTCCATTCTCACTTGGAACAGCTTTATTTATTTATATGTGCAAATGTAAAATGGTAATTTTCAGGAAGAATCATTATCGCAAGTGGTACTTGGTATCAGCCGAGTGTTTCGGGCACCTAATATGACAGCAAATGAGATAAATCATTCTTTCTGAAAGCTACCCCCCAATGACGCCAATAGGTCGACTGCCATCGGAGCTTTCTTTCTGTTTGGCGAGACGGTAACAAAGACTAAGCGGTATTGCGTGACTGGTATGGTGTTTGGCGCCACGGATAGGTACTTTCTGGCGGACTGGATGTAGGTTAGATGGTCTCGTTATCATCGGTGAGAAAAATGTCGGTGTTTTTCAAAGTAGAGACAGGGCAGTGAGAAATGAGACAAATGCTATAAATAAAATATTTTGACAGCTGAATCTTACACGAGCATAAGCACTGCTTTTCTTAGCATGATTGTCTTCCTAGCGGGCATCCAAGTCTCGTATTTCGATAGCGTCAGTCCTCTGGAAAGCAGTGGCAGTTTGATAGATGAGCGAACAGATGTTTCGCCTGCCACCATTTGGTATTGGATAAATTTTAATTCTTTCGTTCTCAAGGATTGATCGGTACATAGTATAGATATTTTTTTCACATTTTAACCAGAATAAATTCTTACACTAAAGTTCCTAATCCAAATTTACATCCATGCGTATGTAGGTAAAAACAATACGATAAAGTTTGTGATTTTGAAAAATTGTTCGATACTATAATTTTGTAGGCATGAGCAAAAATTGAACCTAAGAACCTTTATTTATTATTCAAATCAATGCAACAACAAACAATCCAATCACAAACTATTCATGCTGATGATCTTGTTTCTCTCACATTATTCTTCGTTTCATAATGATGTTCAGCAGCCAAGCTACTTCCCTTAAATTAGATTCCATGAATAAGTGAATTCTCTTTTCTCTGCTCCGACACCACTCGTTTGAAGTGCAGTTAATCGCATTAAGCCTTGAGAGACAACCCAAGATTTGACTTGAATAGAAATCCTTTCCAGCTTCGGAACTGATGATGTCGTCTTTGTCGGTTCGTCTTGAGTTGACCAAAGTGTTGGAAAATGGCTGAGGTGCGAACAAAAAATAAAACGTGAATGCCACTAATAAGAGAGTTCTGAAGAACCAAAAACCACTGGGAAAAGTTGCATGGTTCGCAGTGAATGGTAGCCCTGAACGAAGAAGTACCAACAACAAACCATCTTATCTTCACTCACTCATTCACTCACAAGTCACCGCAGTTTAGTTTCTTTTACTTAATTTTCCTCTACTTTGCACTTTCTTGCTCAGCATTACGATGAGGATAAGGGAAGGAAAAGAATAAAGGAAGTTTTCCAGCATGTCTGTACATAGGAGAGATGAGTCAGGAGGTACGAGACTAACTGAAACCATTTTTGCCTTTCTCGTATACTAAGTATACGGTAAAGGCTATATGATCGCTCCAAAAACAAACTTTTTATAGAAGGCCTGGAGACCCATAGTGTTATATACCAATCGACTCAGTTCGACGAATCGAGGTGATGTCTGTGTGTGTGTGTGTGTGTGTGTGTGTGTGTATGTGTGTGTATGTGTGTGTGTGTGTGTGCGCAAAACTACTCAAAAAATGTCACTCATTTTTCGGGCACTTATCCTCAACCGATTTGCTCGCAACAAGTTGCATTCGACGCAGAATCTTGTCCCATTGTTTCCTATTTGAAATTGGCCAGATCGAACTATGGGATCGGAAGTTATGGCCAAAATACAAATTCATACGAAAAAATCGCGTAAAAAATGTCACTCATTTTTCGGGCACTTATCCTCAACCGATTTGCTCGCAACAAGTTGCATTCGACGCAGAATCCTGTCCCATTGTTTCCTATTTGAAATTGGCCAGATCGAACTATGGGATCGAAAGTTATGGCCAAAATACAAATTCATACGAAAAAATCGCGTAAGAAATGTCACTCATTTTTCGGGCACTTATCCTCAACCGATTTGCTCGCAACAAGTTGCATTCGACGCAGAATCTTGTCCCATTGTTTCCTATTTGAAATTAGCCAGATCGGATCATGGGATCAGAAGTTATGGCCAAAATACAAATTCATACGAAAAAATCGCGTGAAAAATGTCACTCATTTTTCGGGCACTTATCCTTAGCCGATTTGCTTGCAACAAGTTGCATTCGACGCAAAATCCTGTCGTATTATTTCCTATTTGAAATTGATCAGATCGGACTATGGGATCAGAAATTATGGCCAAAATACAAATTCATACGAAAAAATCGCGTAAAAAATGTCACTCATTTTTCGGGAACTTATTCTCAACCGATTTGCTCGCAACAAGTTGCATTCGACGCAGAATCCTGCCCTAAAGTTTCCTATTTGAAATTGGCCAGATCGAACTATGAGATCGAAAGTTATGGCCAAAATACAAATTCATACGAAAAAATCGCGCAAAAAATGTCACTCATTTTTCGGGCACTTATCCTCAACCGATTTGCTCGCAACAAGTTGCATTCGACGTAGAATCCTGTCCCATTGTTTCCTATTTGAAATTGGCCAGATCGAACTATGAGATCAAAAGTTATGGCCAAAATACAAATTCATACGAAAAAATCGCGTAAAAAATGTCACTCATTTTTCGGGAACTTATTCTCAACCGATTTGCTCGCAACAAGTTGCATTCGACGCAGAATCCTGCCCTAAAGTTTCCTATTTGAAATTGGCCAGATCGAACTATGAGATCGAAAGTTATGGCCAAAATACAAATTCATACGAAAAAATCGCGCAAAAAATGTCACTCATTTTTCGGGCACTTATCCTCAACCGATTTGCTCGCAACAAGTTGCATTCGACGTAGAATCCTGTCCCATTGTTTCCTATTTGAAATTGGCCAGATCGAACTATGAGATCAAAAGTTATGGCCAAAATACAAATTCATACGAAAAATCGCGTAAAAAATGTCACTCATTTTTCGGGCACTTATCCTTAGCCGATTTGCTTGCAACAAGTTGCATTCGACGCAAAATCCTGTCGTATTATTTCCTATTTGAAATTGATCAGATCGGACTATGGGATCAGAAATTATGGCCAAAATACAAATTCATACGAAAAAATCGCGTAAAAAATGTCACTCATTTTTCGGGAACTTATTCTCAACCGATTTGCTCGCAACAAGTTGCATTCGACGCAGAATCCTGCCCTAAAGTTTCCTATTTGAAATTGGCCAGATCGAACTATGAGATCGAAAGTTATGGCCAAAATACAAATTCATACGAAAAAATCGCGCAAAAAATGTCACTCATTTTTCGGGCACTTATCCTCAACCGATTTGCTCGCAACAAGTTGTATTCGACGTAGAATCATGTCCCATTGTTTCCTATTTGAAATTGGTCAGATCGGACTATGGGATCAGAGGTTACGGCCAAAATACAAATTCATACCAGAAAATCGCGTAAAAAATGTCACTCATTTTCCGGGCACTTATCCTCAATCGATTTGCTCACAACAAGTTGCATTCGACGTAGAATCCTGTCCCGTTGTTTCCTATTGAAAATTGGCCATATCGGACTATGGGATCGAAAATTATACCATTTTTTTATGAAAAAATCGCTAAAAAAATGTCACTCATTTTTCAGGCACTTTTCCTCAACCGATTTGCTCGCATTTGCATTCGACGCAGAATGTCTCATATTTTCTTATTGAAAATTAGCCAGATCGGACTATGGGATTAGATGTTATGGTCAAATTACTATTTATTGTGAAAAAGAGTTCAAAAAAGTCTAGCTCACTTTCTTAGCACTTATACTTCATCTATTCCCCAAGCAACACAATTTCAACAAATCTGGTTGCAGTAACCATATTGTGACTGAATCCGGTCATATATAAGTTACTGTGATTGATGTACAATATGTGTGCTTCTCAGGTCGCTCGCAACAGATTGCATTCGACGCAGAATCTTGTCCCATTGTTTCCTATAGAAACTTGGCCGGATCGTACAATTGGGTCAAAAGTTATGGCGAAAATACTAATTTTAAAACTACTGAATAAAATGCCATTTTTTGCTCTTATGCTCATCCGATTTGTTTGCAACAAATTGCGTTTGGCGAGAATTTTTTTTACGCATATAAACAAATATGAAAAATAAGACCAATCCACATATTGGTGTTATTTGAGATTTTTCCAAACCTTTTGAACGAACGAGAAAGGCACCATCACCGCTAGGTGGATTAATCTGGGTTTTCAATAATTTATACATAATATGATCAAACAAATTTTAAAATATTTGTTTATAGAGAGAGACCCTCAGAGGGTTATGCAGAGTCGTGTCAAATACAACCACTGGGACAGGCTTTCTCTGAGTTCGAAATACGTATTTGTTAAGGTACGGTCAAGTGGTGGAATGAAATGGAATTGTAATTACAAACTCTACTCATAACTTTACATCATGTAACCTACTGTACATTAGACTCAAGTTAGATCCTAATGCAAGTTCTACCAAAAATCGTATGTAAATACAGTAGTGAGTATGTATACATCAAAGCAGATTCTGATACGCGCCACTTGGAACGCTTTTGGTGTACTTTGAGACTGGACAGGAGAGCTCATACGAATTTGGACTAGTGGGACTACGAGATGGAAGTACAAATTTTTGATACAGTTAACGATTTTTCTAATAGAATCCTTAAATACTTTGGTAGGTTAGTTCTTTACAAAATACACAGTCGATCTTACACCAACGCAGTAAATCAAGGCATAGTTTCGTGCGGTCATTTGTCACTCCATAAAATTAGCCATAAAAGTACCCAACAAGTTCATTCATATGTTTTTTTTTGTTTTGTTTTTCGGTCCATGCGGAAATAAAAGAGATTTAATGGTATTTTTTTTTAAATTTTCACTGTTTGTTTCTGAATTTCATACACATTTTCATGCTTTTCTATTGTGTTTCAATTTATTTTTGTTTGCGAAAATTCTTCCGAATTTTTAAGAGAAGTTCCTATAATTTTCGAAAAGTAGTTCTTCCGAATTTCCAAAATAAATTCTCTCGAATTCACAAAATTAATTCTATTGTTTTTTAAGTAAACTACGACTGAGGGGAAGGCTCGGATACAGGGTGCAAATCAAAAATTTCAAAATTGGGGACCGTCACGAAATTATGTAAGATTTCAAACGTTAATAGCGCCTTTATTCTCGATGGATTTTAAAGATTGATATATCAATCGATTCGTAAACTTTCCAGCAATTTGCTAATTGAAAATAATTGATAATCAACGTTTTTCAATCTCATTCATGCATCCCCATCACGGAGATCAGATTGATGTGAGGTACGCATCTATTGGTCCACCGCTTAATTTTCCTTGTGCCTAAAAAGAGCCGTGCCTTGCGCGCGCTTCATTTTCGATCGAGATTTCACCTCCAGCCGCTCTGACCGCCTGGTGGCGTTGGCGGAAGTTTCGCTTCGATGGCGTCTATGGCGGTCGTGGCAGCAGCACCAGCGTGTCATTTACGGTCGAGATTTCATGGAGCGTGTACCAGTCGGTGTTTGTAGCAACGAATCATTGGGTGGCGGTCGAGTGGTACAATAAAAACTAATCGATCCTTTGTCAGCACCACCATTATACACAGAAGAGAATTTGTTTCACCGAAAATGTTCAACAAAGCGAAAGTTAAAATTCATCATGTTTGTTATCTATTGAGAGCGATTTCTGCAAACCCTGATCGTAGTTGCACGAGGCGTATTCGTTTTTGAAATCAACAGCAGTCGAAATCCAACTTCAGCGAATATTTGATTGATTGCGAGAGAAAGCGATTTTTGCGACAACTTCTCCACATCTCAAAAGAAATAATAGGGTTACCGGAGGTAATGTTAGCATAGGATAAAATGTTGGCTCATCACGCACATAAATCAATCATTTAGCGAAGACATATCGTTTTGCTGGGAAATATTTATCATCGCCGCTTTAGAAAAGTGAATCGAGCACATTTTATTTACACTACACTAGATTCCTGCACTTTTTCTGCTGATAAACGCAATAAACTTGCGTGGAAAATCACTTAGACATGGTTTTTTAGCAGCCATGTTTGATCGACTTAAGCAGGCAGGCTGTTCAAGATTTTTTTATTCTGCCCAATAAAGGCATTTTCTGAATGAACTTACCTATTTTCGCACATCAGATGAACGGATAACAATAACACTATGTTAGCTAAAGTATTTATTTCACAATTTCCATTAGCATAGCGACACGATTAACCAAAACTTTTTTGGACAATGTTGGGGGCACCCGTTGCCGAATAGCGGCATGCGATTTTGATTCATAGCAGCAGGAGAAAATCGAAAATCAAAACATTCTTAACGATTACCCGACGAAAATAACTCGAATATATTGACATTTGCGGGGCCCTCCTTAGCCGTGCGGCAAGACGCGCGGCTACAAAGCATGACCATGCTGAGGGTGGCTGGGTTCGATTCCCGGTGCCGGTCTAGGCAATTTCGGATTGGAAATTGTCTCGACTTCCCTGGGCATAAAAGTATCATCGTGCTAGCCTCATGATATACAAATGCAAAAATGGTAACCTGGCTTAGAAACCTCGCAGTTAATAACTGTGGAAGTGCTTAATGAACACTAAGCTGCGAGGCGGCTCTGTCCCAGTGTGGGGATGTAATGCCAATAAGAAGAAGAAGAAGAAGAAGATATTGACATTTGCGCATATAATAATCCGATGATATAATGGGCCAGGATCACTTATTCTATTCGAAGAGCTTTAAAGATCGTTTCATGCGGATAGTTTTTAGTCTAATTATTTCATCATAATTCAGATAATTCGATTGCAAAAAGTATTTGATCTGAAATATGGTATGGGAGAAGCGTTTTTGTTTTACTCGGGAAGTTGCAACACGTGAGAGTGTTGAGAGGATTCACAACAGCTGATCGATATAGAGAGGAGTGGTGTTAGACGCGCTTACTAAACTAAAACCATCAATGTATGCCGGGTCGAAAATAAGCATCAAATCATTGTAATTATGTATCTGGACGTAATAATATCAGAAAGGAGGCAGAGTTCTAGCTGTTCATGCAAAATAATAAGCAAGTAATTGTCTAAAAAAAAAGTTTACAATTGAATTTCTCCGTTGGTGCGTTTTTCGCGGCATTCCCACCTAACGCATTGTTTACGTTTTGGGAACAAAAATCTCTCGAGAGCATCGCTCCACGAGAGCAGGTATTTTGATTTTCTGCTTTTGTTTGCATGCTGCCTTTGTTCAACGTAAGTAAAATTGCAACCAACCAAATAGCAACCCATCTTTATCTTTCGTATGTTCCTGTATGTTCGAAATCAGCAGCCGCTTATCCCAAGTGGGCTGAAAACAGCATCCACTAATAGAGCCAATATTGGGAAAATTAGCCAAAGTTTTATCCATTTCGCTTGACACTTTTGATGGCTTAAATAAGAAATTGTGGGCAATTATCGTTGTTTTTCACTACCTGGTGCAACAACCAAAAGTAGGCAAGTCGCCTGATGGCATAATATTGGTTAGAGCTCCAATGTATGCTGATGTACAACAATAAATATGCTCAACCACAGCATAATATGCTAAGGTTTGAGCCATATACCCTATCCAAAGAATACACGATTCCGTAATTTTACGTTTGGCACAATGATACCGTTGTTTGTGGAACGGCCTCTTACTCTCGAGGAACTGTCGACCATCATAAACCTCCATACTACTGGTCCATAGCTAACGGTAAACAACGGGGTGGTAACGCTAGGACCCTTACGTTCCCGAGTCCCAGTGTCGATGGAGGTAATGGAGAGGTTTTCGGACTTGCTATGAATCGGAAGCTTGGAGGATAGATTAGAAGTTGTTTACTCACGGTAAGTATGGTGGTTGATAACGACCGACAGTCTACAAAGCCGAAACGACGTTCTATTGCGTTAACGATAGGAAAGCGGTGTTGGCTCGATAAATTAGCTGACGGGTGGGTTGGCATGATTGTTTGGACGACGGATGACGGCGCATGCATGCCGATGACGAAACTCGCAGGAATCTCCACCGTAGTCGTCGAAAGATTGGTAACTTCGTTTAAAAGGCTCGATGTTTAGGCCAACGGATGACGAGGCCTGCCGAAATAGCTGACAGGAACAAGTATGGGTAGCTGTTCAACTTACCGACCGTCGAATATTTCTGGCCGCAGTATACATCCCTCCGGATCGTACTCGCGACTTGGAGCTAATTAATGCACACTGCCGGTCTTGCTCTTCGATTGCAAGCTTTGCTGCTCCTAGGGATGAAGTAATAATTTTCGGCGACTTCAACCTAGCGGGAATTTCCTGGACTCCGACTCACAGCGGCTTCTTCCGACCGGATCTCGAATGTTCTACCTTGCACGTTGGATCAATTACTCTGCTGGACGGCTATAGCACTGCTAACCTCTCTCAAATCAATGGCATAACCAATGAAAATAGACGCTCTCTGGATCTTTGCTTCGTTAGTGGTCGTGACACAGCTCCTTTCATCGACTCGGCACCAGCGCCCCTGGTCAAAGACGTTTCTCATCATCCTGCTCTTGTAGTCACTATAGAGGAAAATATATGCCTGGATCACTTCAACCCACCGACTGCTGTATCGTACAATTTTCGAAAAGCCGACTACATCGGGCTACTACTACTGGGAGGACGTTTTACATGCCACTGATGTCAATATTGCCGCACAAACCTTATCCAATACCCTGGCGTACGTCATCGATAGACACGTTCCGAAAAATCCCGTGGATGACGCAAGGTCTTCGTTCATTAAAGAAGACAAAAAAATCTGCTTTAAAACGATTGACAAAATTCCGTACTCTACCACTAAAACGCCACTATGTTCGACTCAACTATGAGTACAAACGGCTGAGCCGTTTTCTTTTTCAACGCTATCAAAAAGACATACAGCGACGACTAAAAACCAATCCGAAATCGTTCTGGAGCTATGTGAATGAGCAACGTAATGAAGTAGGCTTGCCATCATCGATGACACTTAATGGGGAATGTGCTAACACACCTCAGGAGATTTGCAATCTATTTGCTACTAAATTTGCCAGCGTGTTCGAAGACGAAAGACTTTCAGCCGAGTCTATCACAGCCGCGACCAGTAATGTTTTAATGGCCAACCAGACGCTCGGCATCATCGACGTTGGCGTGCAGTCAATAACATTTGCCGCATCTAAGATCAAGACATCGTATAAACCTGGACCCGATGGTGTTCCAATTGCGTTTATCAAGAAAAACATCGCTTTGCTTCTAGAGCCGCTCCACTCGATCTTCCAGCTCTCCCTTTGTAGTGGAATTTTTCCATCTTGTTGGAAATTGGCTGACATGTTTCCCGTGCACAAGAAAGGAAGCAAACGAGACATCAATAACTACCGGGGTATAACTTCGCTATGTGCTATTTCCAAGCTATTCGAGATGGTTGTCATGGAGTCGCTTAACGCACATTGTAAGCAAATTGTAAGTGTCGATCAGCATGGTTTCACAGCAGGACGCTCAACGGCCACTAACCTGCTTTGTTTCACATCTTACGTAACTGAAAGTATGAATACAAGGGCTCAGACGGACGTAATATATACGGATCTTTCGGCAGCCTTTGATAAACTCAACCACGACATTGCGATAGCAAAGCTCGATAAGTTAGGAGTTAATGGCAGCCTTCTTAATTGGTTCCGTTCATACCTCTCGGATCGTCAACTGGTGGTTAACCTAGGCGACTTCCGATCGACCGGCTTTTGCGCTACATCAGGTATTCCTCAAGGCAGTCACTTGGGACCTCTGATATTTCTCCTGTATTTTAATGACGTTCACTACATCATCAAAACCCCACGATTATCGTTCGCGGATGACCTTAAAATATTTCTACGTGTTTGCTCCATTGACGATTGCTCCCTTCTCCAGGAACAGATTCATGCCTTTTCCAACTGGTGTTCCCTCAACCGAATGGTGGTCAATCCGCCAAATGCTCGATATTAACCTTCTCACGAAAGAAACAGCCGATTATTTTTGACTACAATCTTCATAATACGATTATCGAGCGAGTAAACTGCGTGAAAGATTTGGGTGTTCTACTGGATTCGCAATTAACCTATAGAAACCATCAAACTTATGTAATTGACAAAGCATCAAGAGCTCTCGGATTTGTATTTAGAGTAACAAAGAAGTTTACGGATATCTACTGTCCAAAATCGCTATATTGTTCTCTCGTACGATCCACACTGGAGTACTGTTCAGCTGTTTGGTGTCCTAACTACAATAACGGTACCGAGCGAATCGAATCAGTCCAGCGTCGCTTCCTTCGTTTTGCTCTCAGAGGGCTACCTTGGAGGGACCCCATCGTTTACCTGACTACGAAAGCCGTTGCCAGCTGATTGATCTACAACCCCTGCATATCCGCAGAGATGTTTGCCGAGCATTGACCGTAGCCGACATGCTGCAAGGAAGGACGGATTGTGAAACAATCTTGCAGGAAATAAATATAAACGTGCAACCCCGGCCGTTGCGTAATAATTCAATGCTACGACTCTCTCATCGCCGTACTAATTATGGATCATGGAGTGCCATTCATGGTTTACAACGTGTATTCAACAGAGTGGCATCAGTTTTGATTTCCATTTGACCCGTGACAAACTTCGACGGAACTTCTATAGAGTTTTTGCTGGCCGCGGTAATCGACGAGGGAATTCTTGAATAACTTTAGATCACATGTTTTATTTTTATATTTTATATTTCGACAATTTCTAATTGTATGTGTGTATTTTGTCATCCAAACTGTACTTTAGTTTTAGTTTAGTATACATCATTGGGACACATGTTGTCTGTTGATGTTAAACAACATAAATAAATAAATAAATAAATAAAAAAGGAAGGGCCATTGGATGGGGATGGTTTTAGTTTGACCGACGGATGGCATTTCTCGCAGGGTTGTAAACTGGAATTGAAGGTTTTGCCGGTGGTTCTTTCTGCAAATGCTCCAACGGTTTGTTTGTGAATGGCCTGACCTATGGCGTGGTAGTCGTAACAGGCTATGCTACTCACACGATTTCTCAACGGAGGCTCAAAATGGATTGCGACTGATTACGGAACTCGACGGATTTCTGATGGATCACGACGCACGTAGCTAAATTGGACGGGCCAACGGATATAAAAGATCTCAGGATTGCATCACACCATTCGCCGGAATGGCTGACTATTATGATTGGCTACGGAAACCGCGAAGCGCCTAATTCACCAAAGAATGGCAGTACTCGTCATATTGCCGATGGATGGTTCAGCCGGCTGACGGATGTCGTTGTACTCGGTCGTTACGGCCGTTTGTACAATTTGTCAACGGATGCCCAAAATGGATTGAAAAATAGCGGAACTCACCGGATTGCAGACAAATCACGGGCGCGTGTTGCATCTGTTTAAAGGCGAACGGTTTTGCTAGGACTGCAGGCTCTTCAGTCTGTAAAAACTTTGCACAAAATGAAAATTTTTAGGGAAATTCGTTATGAACTATCCACTGTCACTGCCGAAAACCAAGCCTTTGCATTGTTCGCTTCCCAGTAACTCGTTTCAGCGATAGTCCACATTCCCATCCATTCCGCATATCATATTTTCAGCGTCCCAGCTACCAAAAAGCGTACATGCTGCTACCAAGCAAAGGGGAAAGGGTCATTTGGCCGATACCCATTCGGCAGAAAGCCATTTGGCCGAAAATGTCATTTGGCCGAAATGGCCGTTTGGCCGAAAGGGTCGTTTGGCCGCACTCACTCCGCACTATTCTCTTTTCACAGTAAGAAGTGAGAAATCAGGAGTAAGAAGTGAGACGTCTCACTTCTCACTGCTCATTTATCACTTCTCGCTGTAAAAAGTGAGAAGCGCGAAGTGAGTAGTGAGACGTTTCATTATTCACTTTGCGCTTCTCACTTTTGACAACGAGAAGTGATAAATGAGGAGTGAGAACTGAGACACTTCCTCATTTCTCACTTCTAACTGTGAAAAGTGAGTAGTACGAAGTGGATAGTGAGACGTCGCTTTACTCACTTCGTGCTTCTCACTTTTGACAGCGAAAAGTGAAAAATGAGGAGTGAGAAGTGAGACGTCTCACTTCTCTTTTCTCATTTCTCACTTCCACTTTTAAAAATGAGTAGTGCGAAGTGGGTAGTGAGACGTCTCTCTTCTCATTCCTAATTTCTCAATATTCAATAAACTATTCGGCTCAATGACCTATTCGGCCAAATGTCCTATTCGGCTGAATGACATATTCGGCCAAATGACCCATTCGTCCAAACAAACCTTTTGGCAAAACTTCCCTTTCGACCAAATGACACTTTCAGTCAAATGACCCTTTCGGTCAAATGGCCCTTTCGGCCAAATGACCCTTTCGGCCCAACGACCCTTTCGGCCAAATGACACTTTCAGCCAAAAACCCTTTCGGCCAAATGACCCATTCGGCCAAACGACCCTTTCGGCCAAATGACCATTTCGGCCAAATGACCCTTTCGGCCAAACGACCTTTTCGGCCAAACGACCCTTTCGGACAAATAACCCTGTCGACCAAACGACCCTTTCGGCCAAATGACCCTTTCGGTCAAACGGCCCATTCGGCCAAACGACCCTTTCGGCCAAACAACCCATTCGGCCAAATGACCCGTCTCTCAAGCAAAGTTGCACCCACCAGATCAAACCGCATCGACCCTCTCTACTTTGGCAGTTAGCAAAATAATAACGCATAGATATGCGTTTCTTTGTAACGGTCGACGGTTACAATGTGTGCAAATTTTCAAATATACACAGTAAAAAGTATTGAAAATTCAACGACATGTACTTAAACCACTGGAAATACAAACAAATATTCATAGTCAGTTTACTGAGATTGTATTCAACAAGCTAAACCAGTTTGAAGAATGATTTTTTTCATGGAAACTATCTCAGAACTTTCGAGTATCAGTACGGCAAGATATAAAAACACAGAAGGATATAAATCGTCTGAATTAAATAATCACAAGTGATTCACAACCTCCCTCTCACATGAACCCTTGTACACACCAACGTTTGGCAGCTTTACTGGAATGAGATATTTCCAATAGTTTTAATTCTAGCATAGAGGGAGGAGACAGATTCAAACATCAGACAAAACAAAAAAAAAGAACCAAGTCAGTCTGCTCTCTGGGCTGAAAAGATAACAATTTTGCATTTCACTAAACAAGCCATTGCTGGAAGAAGACAACTGTGTTCCGTGTTGCAATTGGAGAAACTTGTCACCCGAAAAATAAAACCGACAGCGAGTAAAGCAGTCAGTGTGGCGGCTTCACGCTCCGAACCGAGAGCAAAAGTGGCAAAATGATGAAAACGTGAGGAAATTTAGTTTTCCAGGCACTCGTTCCAAGTGGCGTGTTGGTTTGCGAGTCGGGTGGATCTTAGGGAAAATAAAACTGCAAACTTAGCAAAGATGGATAAACTAATAGTTTGTTAAAACATAATCTGTACAAAGCATTTATGTTGCAAGGTGAGAAATGAACGGTTGAAATCTAAATGCAAATATTTTGATTAATCTTAAATTCATTTTTGTACAATTTTAGTTACGAATCTTTACGACTTTTTCGAAGACTTTTCAATTTAGTTTTCAGAATATTGTTCATTGTAAAACGTTAAATATGACCAACAATTGCAGAATTTATAAAAAAAGTTTTGATTCAGAATCGAAAACACTTCTAGTGCAAATGACCCACCCTGTTTGATTCCAAAGCCGGACGTTCGTTTACAGAATGCTTTGACAGAGACGAGGGAAGACCTAACTTGTCCATTTTTGTTGGTCTTGTTGTTCCGTCTACACTTTTATTCAATTTGCAGTTCTTTAGACAAAATGAGACGACCAGTTGAAATGGCGCAGTTGGTGAGATTTTTTTTCGCAAACTCAGAAATATTGACTATCCATAACAGGAAAAAGCGGGAAACGAGAAAATTGAAACTGCTTATCAATTATCCTGAAACGTGCTCTTCTATATGGCATGCAGAATATGAGCAGCGTACAAGAAACTGATTTTTTTTAATAGCGTCAAATTCCCTGAAGTATAATTTAGTATTTTTGCGTTATATTTATTCAATTATTTTACAATCTACACAACTTGACAAATTGCACGTCAATTCGAGTTTTGATACTCAACTACCGATAAACTGATAATTAACATTGTCGATGATGTGTACAAACATATCGAAAAACTAATTAATAAAAACAACAACCGATAATTGACAAATAAACAACACATTGCTAATGCACTACATGGATTTGCTATTTAGCTCTACTCATTGCACCGGGGAAGCACGTATGTAAACTTACATCTCCGGCAGATCACGGCGGGTTTTTGTTAAAATAAAAATACACACGAACAAATCCTATCATTTACATCCGACTGCACTCGCAACCTCCTGAGGCTAGTTTTCAACGGTCTCCGATGACAAACGAACTATGTAGCAACATTATACAACTGAACGAAACACGAAAATTGAACAGCACAAAACTGCCCCAGAGTATGAGAAATGGAGAATTATGAGTTCCGGTGGTGGGATTACAGCGGACCATCACCGCACCGTCCGTCCTGCTATTCGAGTAGTGTAGAGCTTTTCCAATTTCCTCCAACAGGGGGATATGGTTGCTGGGCGCTGCAGGTACTACTGATGACAAGCAAAGCTCATCCATTAAACCATCGGACAGTCAGGAGAAACCCGGTTGAAAGCGAACTTGATAGTTGTAGGTTTGTTACTTATTGATATGTATGTCGTCGGAGTGCAGCTAGCAGTGCCGTACAGCCATGGATGGACGATGGTGATTATAGGTTTCAGCTCACTTCAACCGAGCGTACAAACAATGGATCCCGCAAGAGATCATAAATCACACCAAGAAGGATTTTCATTTACGAATGGGATTGAAAAGTTTATGATACGTTCCTCGGTTGTGGGTTTGTAATGCATCTACGTATAGGATAAGATGCACTGGGGTTTAGTTTATTCAGATCACACCAAAATAACTTTGCACTTTGCGAAGTGAAGGTGTTTCATTTTGTAGCCTGTGAAATCAAGTTCATTCAAAGGGATTAGTTTTTGCAAATATCTTTTCCTAGTTTATTCATACAGTTCTAGTTTTAACTGATGAAGTAAGAGATGTAGACGGAACTCAATTGCATTGATCTCACTCGAATCGGTATCAGAAGGATGGCCTCTGAAAAGGAGAGAAAGATGTGCCAACGAGGTCCAGTCTTCGAATTCAACGGATGAGCCTCGCATTAAAAACTATTGTGATTGAGACGTGAACAATTGCCATTCCAGGATAGTAACATCTCAAATTCGTCCTTAAAAAAAGCTTAAAAATTTGAAATCATTTGTGCCATGAATTCATGAGTTTTTAACAGGAAGGGACGTCAAACATAGTTCTTATTTGCCAATGCCAAGGCTTCTACGGCCCTCGGAAAGCGCCCGCAAGTTTCTTCAGGATTTCGTCCGGAGGTTCCTCCAGGATTTCGTCCGGAGGTTCCTCCAGGATTTCGTCAGGAAGTTCCTCCAGGATTTTGTTCGTTCATTTCATTTCATTCATGCGGAAGTTCGTCCAGAATGTAGTTTGGAAATTCCTCCTCGGCCGTAGGTTCCTCCATGATTTCTTCCAGAAGTTCCTCCACGATTTAATTCGTACACAGAAAGAAAAAAACACTAATAAAATTTAAAAAAAACCATTGGTAAAATTAAAAAGTTGCGTTGGTTCTTTTTCGTAGAGAGTCTCATATGTTCAGTGCAAAAGTTGATAAACTTTTATTTTCAAAGCGTTTTAAAGTTATTCACCCGTTCCAAAATTAAAAGTTTAAACTTTTAGAAATGAAACTGTAGAACTGTCGAACCGAAATTGTTATACTGTTAAAAATAAAAATTGTTTTCCCCTCCTAAAACATAAAATTTTAGCAAATTTTATTTTACTTTCAAATTTTTCATTTCATTTAATCAAGTCAATTCTTTTTTGAAACATGTTTTATTTAATATCGATTTGAGTTTACTTGTTTATTTAAAACAATATTTAAACACTGTTTAATAAAAATACATCGATACCAGGGTAGTTTTATCGAGAAACGGCGAAGCTGTTGGCATCTGCTGAACCAGGCATTCCCTCGGCTATTTCAATTTATTCGTCGTTTTCATCTATCCAAGGAATAAATTATATATTTAGAATTTTAAGCTCATAGGTCAATAAATTTTGCTGTGGCTGTGAACTGCCCGGAGACGTACCTTGAGTTGTAGGCTTATTTACTTAGTACATCTTTTGTGATTACGTTCGGCTCACTGCTGACCAACTGGCCTTCTCATCCGCCATCAACCGTTCCGTTCTGAAAACATGAGAAAAAAACAAGCATATTAGAATTCATATACCAATTTTCCTTTTCACTGCCTGAATAAGGTTTTTCACCTGTGACTCGCCTTGTTTTGAGTTTTTCCCTATTCCAATCGATTGATCGCCGCCAGAATGCATTGACTTTGCAGCGAAGCAAACGAGCCGGGAATCTCGCCGGAAATAAGCTCCGTCGGGACGACATATCTAATCAGAGAAAAATGAAAACAGAAATACATTATTTATTTTGCCTGCATGGGTTTACTCGTGAGCATTTTTGAGAGCCTCACGTAAATACTTTTATAAAACAAACGTACCTTCGGATTATAACGATGGCGGGAACAGTAATCAAATTAAATCAAATTAATTATTTTGCAACCATCAGCATCTCAGCGAGAGCGACCACAAAGCAGAAAACTAAAGACACAAATGCGACGCACACCAGCAACTATTTTGTGTTTGCGGATAGAGATGTCGTAAATTAATCGATTACTTCGATTAATCAATTAATCGTTGTAATAATCGATTAATTTTGAATCGATCATTACCTAACGATTAATCGATTCAATAATCGAGAGAGATCGAGAGTAATCGATTTGTTACTAATCGATTAATCAGGATTTTACGACATCATAAGGATGTCGCAAATTAATTGATTACTTCGATTAATCGATTCATCGTTGTAAAAATCGACTAATTTTGAATCGAATATTATCCAACGATCAATCGATTCAATAATCGACAGGAATCGAGAGTAATCGATTAGTTACTAATCGATTAATCGGGATTTTACGACATCTCTATTTGCGGATTTGACAATTTCATTATTTGCTACACTGAAAGAAACGCGTTTTAAATTTAAAGCTTAATTTGAATAAAAACACTTTTAAAATTAAAAGATAACTTTCACTGTAAAAAAATACTTTCATTTTAAAGAAAATAGAGCACTTTTTAAATGCTTTTTAAATATTTAAAGTTCAAAATATTTATTAAAATAATTTTTGTTTTTTGTGTGTATGTTCCTCCAGAATTTCATCCGGAAGTTCCTTCAGGATTTCGACCTGAAGTTCCTCCAGGATTTCGTCCAGAATGACGTTCGGAAGCTCCTCCAGGATTTCGTCCGGAAGTTCCTCCAGGATTTTGTCCGGAAGTTTTAAGGATTTAATTCGTATGTTCCTCCAGAATTTCGTCCTGAAATGCCTCCAGGATTTCGTCCGCAAGTTCCTTCATGATTTCGTGAGAAAGTTCGTCCAGAATGTCGTTCGGAAGGTTTTCGTCCGGAGGTTGCTCCAGGATTTCAACCAGAAGTTCCTCCAGGATTTTATCCGGAAGTTCCTCCAGAATGTCGTTCAGAAGTTCCTCCAGGATTTCGTCCGGAGGTTGCTCCAGGATTTTGACCGGTAGTTCCTCCAGGGTTTTATCCGGAACTTCCTCCAGAATTTCGCGAGGAAGTTCGTCCAGAATAACGTTTGGAAGTTCCTCCAGGATTTCGTCCGGAGGTTGCTCCAGGATTTCGGACTGAAGTTCCTCCAGGATTTCGTACGGAAGATCCTCCAGGATTTCATCCGTAAGTTCCTCCAGAACGTTGTCAGAAAGTTCCTCCAGCTTGTCGTTCAGAAGTTCCTCCATGATTTCATGCGAAGTTTGTCCAGAATTTCGTTCGGAGGTTCCTCCAGGATTTCGTCCGGAAGTTCCTCTAGGATTTCATGCGAAGTTTGTCCAGAATTTCGTTCGGAAGTTCCTCCAGGATTTCATGCGAAGTTTGTCCAGAATTTCGTTCAGAAGTTCCTCCAGGATTTTGTTCGGAAGTTCTTCCAGGATTTCATCTGTAAGTTCATCCAGGATTTCATTCGTAAGTTCCTCCAGAAATTCGTCCAGAATTTCCTCCAGGATTTCATCCGTAAGTTCCTCCAGAATTTCGTCTGGAAGTTCCTCCACGATTTCGTGCAAAGTTCGTCCAGAATTTCGTTTGGAAGTTCCTCCACGATTTCGTCCGGATTTTCCTCCAGGATTTCGTGCAGAAATTCCTTCAGGATTTCATCCATAAGTTTCTCCAGAATTGCGTGCGGAAGTTCCTCCAGCATGTCGTCCGGAAATACCTCCAGGATTTCGTGCGAGAATTCGTCCAGAATGTCATCCGACAGATCCTCCAGAATTTTGTCATGATTTTCCTCCAGGATTTCGTCCGGAAATGCCTCCAGGATTTCGTCTGGAAGCTCCTTCAGGATTTCATCCGTTGGCTCCTTCAGAGTTTCGTACGGAAGTTTCTCCACGTTTTCATCCGTAAGTTCTTCCAGAATTGTGTCCAGAAGTTCCTCCAGGATTTCGTCCGGAAGCTCCTCCAGGATTTCGTGCGGAAGTTCGCCCAGAATGTCGTCCGGAAGTTCCATCAGGATTTTATCCGAAAGTTCCTCCAAGATATCATGTGGATGTTCGTCCAGAATGTCATCCGGCGGTTTCTCCAGAATTTCGTCAAGATATGTAAGTTCCTGTAATGCGCCGTTGCGCGAGGAGTGCAACGTCATCAATTCGAAGTCGTTTAGGTGCTGCATGGTTATAGGCTGCCATAACAGCCCGCGGCTTGGTTCACGGTCAATCGCATCTACCAGAATCTCGTCGAATACGATGAGGAACAGTAACGGTGATAGAATACATCCTTGCCTCACACCAGCTACGACCCGGATAGAGTCGGACAGGATCCCATTGTGCTGCACTTTACACGAAAAGGCCTCGTACTGTGCTTCGATGAGGCCGATGATTTTCTCAAGAACCCCCTTGCGTCTCAGGGCGCCCAACATATTCTCGTGATTGAGACGGTCGAAAGCTTTTTCGTAGTCAATGAATACCAAGTAAAGGGACTCTTGGAATTCGTTGACCTGCTCCAGAATAATGCGGAGCGTGACACACAGAATATTCCGGTACGGAATCCGGCCTGCTGCCGCCGGAGAGTCGCATCGATCTTCTCTTGAATCCGGGCTAGGATAATTTTGCATAGAACTTTGAGAACGGTACACAGCAACATAATGCCTCGCCTGTTATCGCATACAATCAGGTCACCCTTTTTGGGCACTAAGATACCTTGCATTCAGTCGACCGGAAAAGTTGCGGTGTCCCAGATATTACAAAATAAACGATGCAGTAGTTAAGCGGATGTCATGGGGTCAGCTTTGAGCATCTCGGCTGATATGCGATCGACCCCTGGGGCTTTATTCGATTTCATGCTTTGGATGGCTGTTTGAATCTCTAGCAGTGATGGAGCTTCGGTATTGACGCGTGTTATACGTCGGATCCTAGGCAGATCATGCCGAGGTGGTGATGGCCTGGCTGGCACTTGAAAAAGTGTTCGAAGTGCTCGAACCAGCGTTTCAGCTGGTCAGTTGGGTCGGTCAATAACTGATCATTCGCGTCTTTCACAGGCATCGTTGCATTCATCCTCGCCCCGCTTAATCATCGTGAGATATCGTAGAGGAGGCGAATGTATCCGGTTGCGGCGGCTCTCTTTCCTTCGTCGGCCAGAGAGTCTGCCCACGCTCGCTTGTCCCTTCGACATGAGCGTTTTACTTCCTTCTCAAGAGCCGCGTATCGTTGACGGGCTAAGAATATGGCTCCTCTTTTGACTCCTCTTTTTGATCGCTCCATCGCATCACGGCTTTGGCTTCTCTTCGCTCCTCTATCTTCCTCTAGGTCTCATCGGTGATCCATTGTTTTCTCTGGGTGCGCAGTTTGCCCAAATTGTTCTCGCTGGTGGCGATGAAGGCATTCTTGATGGCGGTCCATTGGTCTTCCACGCTGCCACCTTCCGGAATATCTGCAGCACGCGTCTCCAGTTCTTCAACGAAGGACCGTTTCACCGTGGCATCTTCCAGTCGGCGTGTGTTGAATTGTCGTCCAACTCTTTCCTCCTGCCGACGAATTCGCGCAATGCGCAGGCGTATTTCGCCGATCAGACGCGATATGGGCAATACGTTTATTCCGTACATTAAGAAGGTTCCGTTTCCATTTTCGGCGGATGCAGATGTGGTCGATTTGAGTCTCTTTAAAGCCGTCATGGGAGACCCACGTGACCTTGTGAACCGGTCGATGAGGGAAGAGCGATCACCATGTCGTTATTACCACAAAATTCTGCGAACAGCTCTCCGTTTTCGCTCATTTCTCCGAGTCCATGGCGTCCCAGAATGCACTCATGGATCGAGTTGTCGGATCCGATCTTCGCATTGAAGTCGCCCAAACAGATCTTGATATCACCCTTCGGGAATCTATCTACGATGGCATTGAGTTTACTGTAGAAGTTCTCTTTGTCTTGCAGATCAGCAGCATCGGTTGGCGCATAACATTGGATTATAGTAAGGTTTCGGATCCGTGTTCTAAATCTGGCAACGATTATCCTTTCACTTATAGGTTCCCACTTCATAAGCGCCGAGTGTGCCGGAGCGCTTAGTAGGAAGCCAACTCCATGATGCCGGGGAGCTTGTTCACCTCGTAAACCAGAGTATATCAGAACTTGTCCCGACGCGACGGCGTTCTGTGTTCTCCAAAGTTTGGCCTTAATCCAAGGATCTCAAGCTTCATGCGGCGTGCCTCATTGGCAAGTTACCCTGCTGGGCTAGGGTTAAAACGTTCCATGTTCCTATCCGTGTCCGTTGTTTCGCGCTAAGAGTTGTCGCCGTAAAATCAGTCCGTTTTCTTTCATTATCGGATTCTCGAACAAATTGATGTTTCGGGAACAGTAGGTTGTTGGCCCAAGGCTCCCTATCCACCGGGATGGGGCTGCCATCTTAGGTGTAGCTTCCGGCGAATAGCATTTCATACTCAGCCGCTGGATGCCAGAACAGACGCTGTTGGACCCGCACCTCCTTGGTGAACAGACGCTCGATCAGTCGGGTCAAATTTGTTTAAAGTCCCACCCAGCACCAGGACTAGGCTAGTGCGCTTTGAGCGGCACACGGTCGCTTTGATAGAGCCTGCTTGGGGACACATGCAGCTTTTTATAGAAGTTCAACAGAGCCCACTGTCGAACCCCGCCACATCCTAGGCAGACCCCACAGGACGCACCCTCTCACTCTAGCCGATGACAACAGTGCCCAGGCTGCACTATTAGATAAGTACGCAACCCTTAGCTGGCTGTCATTTGTCATCGGAAGACCCGTGGAAGCATGAGTATTAGAACTTGTGAGGACCAGAGCTATGTTAGGCGCCCCTTCCCGGATGTCAACTCACCATTTCGTAGCCCGTATTGCATCCGTAAGTTCCTCCTGAATTTCTTTCGGAGATTCCTCTAGGATTTCGTGCGGAAAGTCCTCCAGGATTTCGTCCGGAAGTTCCTCCAGGATTTCGTCCGGAAGTTCCTCCAGAATTACGTCCGGAAGTTCTTTCAGTGTCATCCGGAAGTTTCTCCAGAATATCGTCATGATTTTTCTTCAGTATTTCGTCCGGAAGTGCCTCCTGAAGTTCGTCATGATTTTCCTTCAGGAATTCGTCCGGATGTGCCTCCAAGATTTCGTCCGGAAGTTCATCCAGAATGTCATTTGACAGTTCTTCAGGGCAGGGCACGTAGCCAGAATGTCGGACAACAACTCGGTGTTCGACGGCACATCAAGGCGAGGTTCGTAGCAAGAGTTGATTGGAGAAGACATTAAGGTTCTGCACAGGCCACTCCGGCCTTAGTATGAGTAAATAAATAAATAATGTTAACAGTGACTAACAGTGCAGACAATATCCTTCCGAGCACTATGTTTACGGTGCTCGTCGTTGAAAGGCGATACCGGCGTTTCCGTATGTTGTATCAAACATTATACTCTTTGTCTGAAACTCGATTATGCATATGCACAACATGTGATAGATTTAGCTCGGAAAAGGTATTCGAGGGTAACCGCCCCTTCGTTGGGGTTTGATCCCACGAAACCAGATTGCTAGACAGGTGCTTTCCCTACTAAGCTACCAAGGACCTCCGTCGTCCTCCGCAGCTTAGCGGGTACTGATGAAACCAATTCCCAGCACCGGGCACCAGCCGAACTCTCGAAATACATTTTCAGAATAAATTTACTCATATGTATTTTTGTACAAATGCCGACCAAGTAGGATGAGTATTTAGTATTGTCAGGCTCCTACATACTTGCTTCATCAGCAACGGCGCTCAATGAAGTAGGGTTGTATGAATATTACCGTTATAATTTAATATAGTTTAGTCGCACCCGTAACATTTCCGTTCAATGTAGTAGCTCACATCTACTTTCGAGGTGGTCGATGAATCTATTTATCTTGAATCCTTGCTATCAGCTGATAATAATGTTAGTAATGAAATACGATGGCGCATCATTTGTGGAAGTCGGACCAACTAAGGGCTCCAGAAGAAACTGCGATCAAAAAAGATTCACACCAGCACCAAATGTGTCTTCTACAAAATAGGAGCGGTAGTTCTCTACGGACATGCAACTTGGGCCATGCTCGAGGAGAATTTGCAAGCACTCGGAGTATTGAGAGACGAGTGCTTAACCTTTTGTCTGTGCTCTGGGGTCAATATGACCCCAGGCCACTTTGAGTGGCTGCCATTTTTTTAATTTTCAACCGATTCTCCTAATTTTTGGTAGTTTGGTAAAACTCGCCGAGATCTGTCTCCTAGGTGCAAATTCACTTCAAAAATCTTGAAAATATGCGCTACAGTGTACTTTTTTCAAAAAACTTACGTTGTCTGTGCTCTGGGGTCAAATTGACCCCAAATTGAAATTGCTATAACTTTTTTAATGCTTGGCCAATTTTGGATTTTTGGGGCTGTTTCGAAAGATAATTTAATCATCTTTCAGGTCGTTACTAAAGATTGACTATAGGTGGGCGGGTACATCGCAGGGAGGGGTTTTCGTAAAAAGGGTACAAAAATAGTGATTTCTCATGCTTATTTTACTTATATCTGAGAATCCTACCCATTTTGAACTGCACCTTTTCAAAAAGGTTATGCAGGAAGGCGTGTGCTTCGATATGAGGCATTGATTAGTTTAGAGCTTGGTCGCTAGGTGGCGGTATATTTGAATTCATTACTTTAGACTACTCAAGTAATTCCGATATATGGAATTTTCCTCATTGTAAATATTATTATCGCACAATTTTGAAATTTGTAAAGATGACGTCTTTAATAAAGTTCGTCTGGTGGGAATGGACTGTCATGTGACGAAATGAATAATTAGGAAATTTACAAATAGGCGGCGCTAGCGGACTTGCAATATTCTTGCATATATGAAATATTGCTTTAGCTTGAGATCCCTCATACCTACACTCAAGTTGTATTCGGCAACATTGTTCAGGATGTCTAGAACTACAAAGCGGTGCTCAATATAATGAGTACGTCTTCCAATTTTTGAATTTGTGCGATAAGAATATTTACACTGAGGAGAATTCTATATATCGGAATATCTTAAGTAGTCCAAAATAATAAATTCAAATATACCACCACCTGGCGGCCGAGTTCTAAACTTATCAACGCCTCATGCCAGAGCACATGCCTTCCTGCATAACCTTTTTAAAAAAGGTGCACTTCAAAATGGGTAGGATTTTCGGATATAAGTAAAATAATCATGAAAAATCACTGGTTTTAAACCCTTGTTCACTAAAACCCCTCCCCGCGATGTTCCCGCCCACCAATAGTTGATATTTTGTAACGACCTGAAAGATGATTAAATTATCTTTCGAAGCAGCCCCAAAAATCCAAAATTGGCCAAGCATTAAAAAAGTTATAGCAATTTCAATTTGGGGTCAATTTGACCCCAGAGCACAGACAACGTAAGTTTTTTTGAGCACAGACAGAAGGTTAATATCATCTTTGACGGTGTGCATGAAGGCGAAGGATATACCACGAAGGTAACTGAAGCTGGAAGGTTACGATGAGCAGGGGATGTTGCAATCAATGATTGCCGGACAGCCACTCTGCGAAGATGGTGTTCGCTACCGATCTGGCAGGTACAAGTGCACAGCCTTATGTACCGACACCTTCCTAAACAATTTTAAATACTGATGGCAGTGAGATATTGTAAAAACAAGGCCGAATATATTCAATTACTCAACGCAAAGTAATTTAAGCAATCAACATAAATTAAAAATGTTGCATGTAGGAATTGTTGGGTTAATTTACTTTCATCAATTTTAAAGTTATGTGAAATATCGCACACGATTTGGCGAAACTGTCGAAAACAGCTTAGTCAGATTTACTTAACTGGAGCGCGGTGGATTGACAGGTTCAAACGTGCTCGCATATTGGACAGTGTACGATATAGCGGTACTTAGCCGCGATTGTCATTGATGATGATGCATTGGCGCATATGTATAGGACACTAAGGAAAGAATTTATTTGGTTGAGGAGCGCGGAATAATAACTTCATTGAATCTACATACACGTATACAGGTGTATTGATATAAAGGGGTACAAGTGTGTATTGATATAAAGAGCAACAAGCCCAGTATGAAAAACAGAGAGAACATGATTTTGTTCTTACCAATATAAACTTAAAAGGAAATATTGATATTGGGGTCTGAGTGGTTCAGAAAAGGAAGAGCCGACCCGAAGGGGTAATGATTCTTTATGGAAAGGGGAATTTAATTCAAAGCCCAGTTGAAAGAAAGAAAAAACAATTGATTGATTGATTTTTAAGAGTATACTTAAAATCAAAGAGTAATACAAGCGGTAGCTGTTAATAGCTCAGCGGTATGGTGCGCTGTTTTACAAAGAACCCATGCTTGGTTCGAATACAGATTTTTAAGTGAAGGTTTTCACAACTACGTTGGTTTAGTAGTATCATGCATTATGAAACATTTGGGACTTGTTGAACATTACTCTGTGAGACAGCAATGGTCAAGTTTAGGTGTAAAGAAAGGGGCAGGACTTAGAGATACTCATTTTATACAAAAGATATATGAATTAATACATTAGTAAATTGAAGTAGCCACTTGAATGTGTGCTCGAAATAAGAGAGTTTTAGAGAGTGGAAAGAGAACAGAATTTTTTCAAGAGAATTTCAAAGGGGACATCCGAAAAAGGGGGCAAAGTTTCGTTAAGCATGGAAGTCCAATATTAAGGCTGAATTAGCTAATTTATGACAAGAAATTAAATAACTATTGTAAAAATTTGGAATAAAAAGGAAGTTGTTTCGGAATTTATGGATTTTTCAAATAAGCTGATCAAGCATTTCATGCAAAATAACTTTAGGGAGCATCCATAAAGAATGCAAAGTTGAGTAAGAAATGGAAGCTCAAAATTGAGGATATTTACGAAGTTGAAATTAAAACCACATAGTCTGAACAGATAAATGTGGGATGAAGAAAATGATTACGTTATTTAAGGATTCTCATACCTTTCGTGGGGTCCAAAGTCCAGTCTGATGCAATTCATAAAATCATTACGAAATTCAGAACTCGGATTGACTATAAATACCGTGCGCTTTTCCCAGCTCAGGGTCAGTCTCAAATATTCAGCAGCACTTTATTGGAATTCGGCGCTTTCTAGGTTTCCCTAGCCGGCCTACCGAACACTCCAATTGAATCAGGGTTGTCCCTTAGACACCTCGACACTCGTGACTAGTGCACGAATCGAGATCTAAGTTTAAATTAATTAACTTTTTGAAAAAACATAAGTGAACAGTTAAACAGTCCGTCGCGGTAAAATCGAAAATCGGTGTTAGAGTCTCAGAATAAGTATCGATAAACAAAAAGTGTTAGTATCTCTGAGAAAGACATTGTCATACGGGAAATAGTGCAAAAGTTTGTAAAAAGGAAAATATTCGAGTATATAATTATACGAAAAGTGTTAATTGTAATAATTGTAATAAATAAGTGCTAAAATGAAAAAGAAGTTTATAACAAGTGATACATAAATAATAAAGTTTTATTCTAACCGTAGTTAAGTGTTTGAACTAGAAAAACCGAAAGACCAGTGCCGCGCCTTTGGCATAGAACGCTTAACACATCGTGGAACGGTGATTATTAACATTTGAGCGTGAACAATACATCGTAAAAAAAAGTTCGCTTCACAAGAAGACATGAAGCGCAGCGAGCTAAGTGGGCTGACCAGGTACAGAACGACTTAGCGAGCGTGGGGCGCAATCTAAGATGGAGAGATTTGGATTCGAACCATGTATTGTAACGTCAAAATGTTCAGTTTTATCTCTCTAAATATGAGCTAAATAAATAATAAGAAGTTCAATGCATCTTCAGTAGTAGATGTTGAACTAACATTCCATCCCTTCCTTCCGTGATTGGTAGGACGTGGCCAGGTTTACAACTGCTTCTGTAAAGACATAGAAATTGCATTGAACAACTACCCAAGGTTTAGTTCAATCAAAGTTAATTGCCTATTTCCGGGGATTAAACCACCCGACTTGGACGTTAATTTACAATGTTATGAAAACTCATATGTGAATGATATTGATTTGGAAAATGTATTGGAGGTAGCCACTTTCCCTTCGATGGAACTCGAACCCATGACCCTACAGTACGCTAGACTGGTGCTTTAACCAACTAAGCTACGAAGGACCTCCGTCGGCCTTTGCAACCTAGCGGCTACTGAAGGTTTGTAAATCACCTATGCTATGCTATTGCAACTCATATCTTAGAAAAGATCAATTAATTATGCTACGTAAAATTGCGCGACTACAAAGCAAGACCATGCTGAGGGTGGCTGGGTTCGATTCCCGGTGCCGGTCTAGGCAATTTTCGGATTGGAAATTATCTCGACTTCCCTGGGCATAAAAGTATCATCGTGTTAGCCTCATGATATACGAATGCAAAAATGGTAACCTGGCTTAGAAACCTTGCAGTTAATAACTGTGGAAGTCTTTAATGAACACTAAGCTGCGAGGCGGCTCTGTCCCAGTGTGGGGATGTAATGCCAATTAGACCTGTGCGCCGCCGCGCCGCCGCCGCCGGTGGTTTTTCTCACGCCGCCGCCGCTGGCGATTTTGGGTCGGCACGCCGCCGATCATAATTTTGCCACGCCGATGATTAATCGCAATAAAAAAAATCAATTAACTTGAGTCGAGTCGAGTAAAATAAAAGACACTGAAGATGGCCTTACAGAGACGAAATATGTATTTGTAAGACAATACAACGTGGTGGAATTGATTGGAATAGTACTAAACCCGTGTTATGATTGTTGTTGTTAGTTAGTTGTTAGAATGTTGTTGAGGTAGAACTCGTCAGAATTCAATTTCAAATCTACCTCAAGTGATGGTGCCTCTAAGACAGTGTGGTGACAAACATTGGATAATGAATTGGTTGGTTGATTAGTTGTGAATTTGAATTAGGCTGTATCTAGTAGATTTAATCTACTAAGGGCCAATTTCTTCACCTCCGCTTAACTCTTTAGCGGTGCTTACCCATACGCTTAAACATGGTTTAAGGCCTTAGCGGAGGTGAAGAAATCGACCCTAAGTAGAATAAAACAAAAAATGTTGAAATGGTCTTTGGAATTCGTCTATGCCAAAGCCTCATTCAGTTGGGCACCTAAATCTGTAGGCAGTGTTGTCCTATACTCTGTACAAAAAATCTGCTCTTTGATTTAAGTGAGTGAGTTAAGTAAGTGCAACTAATAGAAGGCTATTTGAATTTTCTAAATGTCCATCGTTTAGATGGAGTAAAATCAAAGAGCAGAATTTCTTGCACAGAGTGTAAGACAACACTGCCTGTAGGTGACTCGCAAATTATGTTTATTGTGGCACATAAGCTTTTGTGAAGGCTTGAATACATCAACAAAGCGCCAAAACCACTTGGTATATTTCCTAGTACATTCCTCCAGATATTCCTCCAAAAAGTTTCAATAAAAAGCCTTAGAAAATTACTTTATTTATTCTTCCGGAAATGTCTTACGAAATTTCTCCGAAAATTCCTTTAAAACTTCCATTACGGATTTCTTCAGAAAATCCTTCACGAAATTCTTCAGGAAATTCCTTATGGAATGCATACAAAAATAAATTATTTCAGTAATTTCTACAAAAATGTTGTTAGGAATTCCTTAGGAGAACCGTTAAGGAATTCCTTCGCAAGTTTCTTTAGCGATTCCTCCGGATATTTCTTAATAAATTTCTCAAGAAATTCCATTTGGAGTTTCTTCAAAAACTGTTTAGCAACTCTTCATTTTTTTAAAGGAATACTTCCTCATGAATTTCTTCGGCAATTATTCTATGAATTCCTCAAATAAATTCTTCCAGAGATTGCATAAGGGATTTCTTCCTAATTTTCCTAAGGAATTTCTTCAGAACTTCTTCCAGCAACTCTAAAATATTCTCCGAGAATTCTTCCAGAACTTCCTGCAGGAATTCCATCGAAAATGCCTTCATGGGTTCTTTACGAAATTCTTTCAGTAATACCTTTGGATTTTTTCAGTGTTAGTTGTTTAATTTATTTGTTTTATTTTTTTTTAAATACAATTAGCAATCGAAAACTATTTCATTATCTAATTAATTTTCAATGGATATCCTGGAAGAAACTTATAAAGAAATCCCTGATGCAATATCCAAAGGAATTATTGGTGGAGTTTTTTTTAAATTATTCAAGGAAATTTTCTTGAGGAGCTCTCAAATGAATTTTTGGAGAAGGTTCTGAAGAAATTCCTGGAGGGTTTTGTGCAGGAATTTCTAAATGTATTTCCGAAGGCATTTTTAAAAGAGAGCCTGAATGGATTTTAGAAAATAATCCGTTTGAACTACTTTAAGAGATTTTGAAAGTATTTCTAAACAACTTCCCACAAACCACGTAGGCCGAATTTTCAAATCCATAACAAAATCAAACTGAACAAAATCCAACTCAATATCAATTAAAAATTCAAAACGAAATCAAATTCAACCCCCTGTCCATAGCTCCTGAAACCAAATCTCGAAGCCAATTAATTTGATTTCTGTTGGATTTGATTCCTCCAAGAGATGTGCACCACCGCCACCGGCACTTGCATAGGCGCACCACTGCTTAACATCTGTCACGCATCTGAATTATAATTCTTCATGCCGGTTCAAATTTGTAAAAAACCCAATAATTTTCAGAATTTCGAAAAATTTCGAGTTGAAATTCCGAGAACTTCAAGTCTACATTCCAAAAAGAAAACTCCATGATAATTCCGATATTTTTCTTGAAAATTCCATTCCGTTGAAATCTTAAGATTTTTTTCTAAATTCCAAAAGTTTTCCCATTAAAATGTCGAGTAATTTTCCGTGAAAATTTTGAATTATTTCCCGTTGAAACCATGCTAAAGGTTTCCTACGATATTTTGACATTTCTCTTGCAAAGTAGGAGCGATTTCCTGAAGAAATTTAAAAAAAAATCCTATGCACATTCCAAAAATGCTGTTAAATTTCGAAGAATTTCGCTTATATGTATGTCCAAAGAATTCCTCGCGAAAATTCCAAGAATTTCAGAAATTAAGAAAAATTTCCCGGGGACTTCCCAGAAAATCTTCAGTGGAAATTCACGGAAATTTCGGAGAATTCTTCTTACAAGTTCCAAAGAATGTCTTTTGGAAATTCCAAAGACTTCTTCTTGGATATTCCAAAATGCTTCCTTTGTAAATTCTTCATAATTTTTGTCGAAGTGCGACATAATTCCCAGTGTAAATTCTAAAGAATCACTTGTAGTTTCAAAAGAAGTTCCTGCCGAAACTCAAATGAAATTTTAGTAGAATCTACAATGTAATCAATGTAATCCAAGTGGAAATTCTGAATTTTTTTCGAAATTTTTAATAGAATACTTTGGAGAATTTTCCTGCTCAACACAGAAGAATTTGCAGTTGAAATCATGATATTTTTAAGCCGTAGTTCAGACTATTACTTCAGTGAAATCCATAAGAGATTCTAGAGATTATTTCGGTAAAATCTTGCAAAAAAAAAAACGGAAAAATCAAACAAGTGAACTTCGCACAAAGCTGCTGTATGAAATGTTTTACGAAAAAAAATAAAAAAGTCTACGTAGACTTTTCGTATACCCCCGCCCCCCTTCGTAGACTGACGTAGACTTTTTTGAACCCCCTCCCCCTCAAGAGTCTACGTGGTTTATGGACAACCCCTAAAGGAATTTCTGAAGGAATGTTTGAAAGAATTTCCGGAGGAATTCTCGAAGGAATTTATGAAGAAATTCTTAATGGAATTTCAGAGGAAATGCCCACTGGTATTTCTGAAGTAATTCCTAGATTTCTTCAGGACTTTTTTTGTAATTCTCCAAAAAATCCTATGGAGATTCGTCCAGGAATTCCCTCGGATATTACCTCAAGAAGTTCTACAAAAACTCCTCCGAAAACGAATTCCAGAAAGTCTTTCGAAAATTCTCTCAGCTATATTCTGAAATTTCTCTCAGGAATTAGTTCGGAAAAAGGAAATAACTCTTGGCGACTGTGGAAAACTTAATTGAACGGAACCGAAACCGTCGGATGCAGAAGTAAACCTGTTTTTGCTGCTTTACAAGACTGCAACGGCCGAAAACGACTTGATTTTCAATTAAGTTCGGAAAAAGTTCCTTCAGATTTTTTTTAAGAAAACCTTGGGAAAATCGTTAAGGTGTTTTCCCGAAAATTCCTCAAGAAATTCTTCTAAGAACTCTTTTGGAATTCCTTGAAAAGCTCTAGGACGAAATTTCCTTAAGAAATCCTGAACAAGTTCCTGAAGGAATATTCGTAGAAGCCCCTGAAGGTTTTTTTTTTCAAAGCAACTCCTGAAGAAACTTCTGGCAGTCTTAGATGTCTCCGAAAATTCCTTTGGGCATTCCCTCAAGACTTCGTTCTGAAATTCGTATATACCTTCTGAAAATCCTTCTTTTTGAAATATCATCTACAGAAAATGTTTTAGGAGTTCCTTAGGAAATTGTTTCAAAATTCCAAAAAGATCTCTAAAAACTCCTTCAGAAATTTATTAACGGATTACTTCGGAAATTTCTGTCAGCTTCGGAATTTTGCTTTGGAATTTCTTTAAAAATCAATTTGATATTCCTTCGGAGTTCCTAAGCAAGTTCCTTGACAATAATTGTTCCTGAAATTCCCATAAGAATTCTTCCAAAACTACTTTAAGCAATTTAATATAGAATTTCTCAGGGTAATCCTTTAAAAATTCCTCCAGAAAATTCTATTGTAACTTCATGAAGCTACCTACAGACACTGACAAAACTAGCTCTGTACACATCGTTGATTCGTCCAGTCGCCATGTACCGCCATGAATCATGGACGTTAAAATATGCAGATTATCAAATTCTCAGAGTGTTTAAATTGAAAATATTGTGGGCAATACTTGGCAGCGTGGTGGAAAATGGTAAATGGAGCAGACGAATGAATGAACCACGAGTTATACCAAGTATACAAAAATGCAGACATAGGCAGGTTGATAAAATAAGGCATATTACAGTGGGTTGGACATGTAGTGCGTATGCAGGAAGAGAGACCAGCAAAAGAACTTGCAGAGAACCTGGAACATGACGTTGGCTCTGGGGCGTGCAATCGTGGAAGATGCGGAAGCAGCCGCTGATGCATTTTGGAAATACTGTTAGGAATTCCTTCGAAATGTCTGTGGGGAAAACGTTCGTACTACACTTTCCAACACTACTTCAGGATTTTTCTTGGAAAGTCCTTTAGAAAATTCTCTTAGGAATTCCATCAGAAAATAGTTCATTCTTTAATAAATAGTTCATTCTTAAAATATATTTTATGTTTTACTAAAGGAATTTACCAAAGAGAACCTGAATGGATTATTCTTTCTAAAATAGAAAAATTCTGCAGACATTGACAGATTTACAAGACAGATTTTACGAAGGAATTCCTAATGAAATTTACTGAGAAATGCCTGTAGGAATTAAAAAAAAATCATAGTTTCCTCCAGAAATTCTTTCAGAAACTCCATCAAGCGCTTTGTTGGCATATTTAGGCAAATTTCAGGAAAATATTAGATTTTTTCGGAAACTTAGTTATTTTGAGATCAAAACGACTGAAGTGCATATAAATCCTAAATTTGAAATAACTTTTGAAAAAAGTTATTACCAATTTGCTCTATGACACCGAAATCTAATTCTTCACTTAGGGGTCACGAAAAAGTAAAGCAGGATTTATTGTTAAAATTTGATTTATCAAAATCAAAGAGTAACAAAATAGTGGTAATTCAAATAACATTTTGAAATCAGGTATTGATTAGTATCGCCGGCAATTGACTATTTTGAATTTGCTGTTTGATGATCGGCAAACGCAGAATATTGCAATTTTAATCCACTGAAGTCGGTTTTTATACGGGCGATTCCTACCGTGTGAATCAAACCCCGTTATACAAAAATCCACGGTAAAATTGATTTTTTCATCCACGCCGATTCACGCCGCCGGCGCCGCCGATAAAAGTCAACGGCGCGCCGCCGTGACGCCGCCGCCCCCGGGGCAAAAGTGACCAACACGCCGCCGCCGCCGATGATATGACCGGCGCACAGGTCTAATGCCAATAAGAAGAAGAAGAAGAAAATTGCCTTTGTCAAACCAACCCCCCCCCCTTTTCTTCCTACGTCGTAATTAGGGTATAAAACATATCATTTTTGGGGAATCGTCAAACGCCCAAGCCCGCCTTTTCCATTTGTTCAGATTACGATAAGTTTTTGATGTCGACCAATAATATAAATTTCGATGCATGCTCAAATGTGGTTTAAACTCAAATTTCAAAATTCTACACATTTATAAAAAAAAATATACAGAAAATTGAGTATTTTTTTCGTTTTTGTTGTGTTTTTGCTCGTATACCTTTGAAGAGTGAAATAGTTGCAGTTTAGTATTTTTACACAACTAATCTTATTCAATAGAAGGCTATAGTGGTGAACGACACATTCTTAAAATCTTTATCCAACTTTTAACACGCAAAATAAACCCTGAAAATTTAAAAAAAAAATGATGAGTCAGCATTGAATGAGAATTTTCAAACTCCAAATGTGTTAGAAAAAATCACAAATAGATTCAAATAAAAAATTCGAAAAATAAAGTTCTTAAAAATCAAAATGTGAAATTGATGAAATCGCGAATTGAACATTTTAATCGTTTTGGATTGATTTTAGGAAACAAAATAGTGATTTTGAGCTAAATCAAAAATCAAGGTTGCAGAGGGTTAACGCAGCCCCCTTCCCTCTTAGTCGTGGATTCCGGTAATCAAACCTCCTACACGGAATTTTAATTAGGAGCCTTATAATTGAACTAATTAAATTGGTGCGTTATTTTCCGTATCTGTAGATCAAATAAAACCTATTGCAATAGTTCGCCATGTTAGGCCGCTTACTCCTTGTTGGTGTAGTGTGAATGCTTTCCGCAATTCAATCAATTCCAAATTCAATTGCTGACTGCTTCTGCTGATCGGACAGAATTCCCATCGAATTGCACTAGTAGTGGCGGAAATATTTTCATCACGTCTCAATCGGAATCCTTCTAAGTCTGCATTTCAAATTGAGTTGTTTCCCGGAAGCAAGGGATAAGAAAAACTCACATCGGGATTTGCAGCTAAAATATAGAACGGCTCCCTTTATTCACACTTAACTCGAGTTTAGTCCGAAATGCATTTAAGGACTGAATGCAGGATTGTGAATGAAATTTTATCAGTATAGGTATGGACGTGGCCGGAAAGATATAAATATCAATTACAGTTCTCTGAACGTCAATTTTTATTATTCTTGTGAATATACACTCTGATGAACACGAATGGAACAGAAAGCACTTTGAAGATTGGGGCACCACACACGAGAACAAGAATAATACAGCAGTGACAATGCTTTTTCATGTGACTTCAGAAAGCCTAATTGGTAAAGGCGCACGGTATTACCGGATCTAAATCCACGAATCCGATTCAAGGTCCTGTCGGAGGAATCTTTTGGATAAGATTTTCCTTTCTCTTGGAAAAAATATTATTGTTTGCCACACAATATACTAATTCTTGCAATTAAATGGAATTGAAAGTTCTAACTAATAACTAATGTGTTCGTCATTTTATGTCTATTTTTTGCAATTACGAAAATTTGATAATTCGGGTTCGAATTGCTTCTGTATGGTTTGCTTCATACAAGCGGTTTGCGAAAAAAATCAAATAGTTCGGAGCTACTTATAGATGTGAAACCTAATAAAAGCGAAAACACATTTATCTTGAAATTACTAGCAACCTAAACCTGAGGAAAAAAAAGATAACGGGAGGTAATGTTAGCCTAGGATGTAATGTTGGATCATCATGCAATTTGACAATAACTCAGCGATAATACATCATTTTGTAGCTAGAGATATTATTTCTGCTTCTTTAAAAAAGTGTATGAAGCATATTTCAGTTACATTACGTTAGATTCATCAGTTGATGAACACATCAAACTTGCGTGAAAAATTTATTTGACTCGGTTTTAAGCAGCCACTTGACCCCTTAAGTACACTTATTACGTAGGGGAATTGTGGGTAAAACCGACACTGCGGGTAAAACCGACACCACTTCAAATCTCTGATTTTAAGTTATTATCGGACAGAATTTCTACACACTTTGAATAAACGTTTGATTTCTTGTATTTCTAGTCATTTTGTAACTGGCGTGTAAGACGTGTAAGATTCATAATAAACAGACAATTAGCATTGATCACCATTGAGGAGATGAGCTACGTAAAATTTTGACATCGATGTATAGGCTTTTTCGACAATAATTTGTTGATTTTTAGTATTTAATCCATCTCTGATCCCTAATTGAACATCATTTTGTGTATGTTGTGGAAAAATAGTTAACTTTTCTAATTATAAGCATCCACATGTACCTCATCATTATAATGTTATCAGTTGAGGTAAATTCGACACCTGTCATCTAATCACCCAATACCTCTATTTTATTAGACTCATCATTCGCATAATATAATTCAAGTATTGGAAAACGAGGCGCCGGGGAATATAACTCAATCATAGACTGATTACATACCATATCATCATTGGTCGTGACAATAGGTCTAGGGCAGCGGTTCTCAACCTGGGTATGTACCCCTGGGGGTACCTTCGCTGGCCTCAGGGGGTACCTCGGACAAAAATGCGTAATGGCGGATGCAGTACAATTCCAATCAAAACTTATTGATCAAGATAATTATGCAATTTTTTATTTCAAAACTTTGTCTTGTACATAATACCTTTTTGACTCAAATTCCGAACATGACTCATATTCCGAACAATTGTGGACCATTTTGGTTTTATTTGTTTAATTTTCTCAATAGGATCTTGAATTTGTTTGTAATCTCGATCCTCAGTGCGAAGAACTGATGGAAGTTTAATTTTTAGGGCGCTAAAATGCCTGTGCTCGGAATATGAGTCATGTTCGTGATTTGAGTCAAAATGGTATGCATGGCGATTTGTAAATCAAAGCCTGTTGAATCCTGCCCTCCAAAACAAGCACAGTGTATGAAGGGCTGTGCGACAAAAGGACAAAACGTTGAATGAACAAATTTAAAAAATCTTCAATGCAATCTACCTATTCGAAACAAATTATTGAATGATATGTGATATTATGAAGAATATAACAATAATATGAATAATATAAGGGCCCTCCTTAGCCGTGCGGTAAGACGCGCAGCTACAAAGCAAGACCCGATTCCCGCTGCTGGTCTAGGCAATTTTCGGATTGGAAATTGTCTAGACTTCCCTGGGCATAAAAGTATCATCATGTTAGCCTCATGATATACGAATGCAAAAATGGTAAATTGGCGAGGTTTCTATCGCAGTTGATAACTGTGGAAGTGCTTAATGACCACTAAGCTGCGAGGCGGCAATGTCCGAGTGTGAGGATGTAATGCCAATAAGAAGAAGAATATGTTAACAACATGCTTCGGAACTAAAATTAAAGTCTGAAGGTACGGAAACCTCCATTTGAGAGACATGAAGGCTTTTTTTACGAAAAGCTCATTTGCTTCATTGCAAGAGAATTGAAAGCATCATTCTACGCTTCTCGGAAGCCTCCATCCAAACAGCTCGAAGTCTCCTTTCAAGTGGCTCGGAGGCCTCTTTTCAAGAGGTTCGTAAACCTCCTTTCAAAAGGCTCAGATGCCTCCTTTTAAACGGCTCGAAAGCCATCGATAACTTCTCTTAGAGTGGCTTGAAAGCCTCTATTTAAAAGGCGCGGCCCTACTTTCCCTAGAGGTTCGGCAGCCTCCTATCAGAAGGCTCGAAGCATAGATGAACTGGAAGCATACTTTCAAGAGCCCAGAGGCGTCAATTCAAGATACTCTTTTAAATGGTAATAGTAATGGAGTAATTCGACATGCACTTAAACACTAAGGATACGGGTATCGCTACAATAGATCTAATAACTGGTCGCAGTGGCACACCCGAACAGGAAAAAAGTGGCTCGAAAGCCGCTTTTCAAGAGGCTCGGAAGCTTCTCTTCAAGTGGCTCCTTTCAAGAGGCTCGAAACCAGGGGGATCCCGTAGCGTAGTTGGCTTCACGTTCGCCTTACAAGCGGATGGTCATGGGTTCGATTCCCAGCCCCTCCACCAAACTTTCGTCAGTCGCCAGATCCCGCAACCCATACGGTGGCGTTTTGGGGTACGCGCCTAACCGTCACGGCTGCCTGATGACGACTGACAACTTGATCTTCTCGGAGGCATTCCTCCAACGTGACCCGGATGAATGGCAACCGAACAATGGAACGATCATTGGATACACGACATGGACAAACGGACACAATGGACCCACGGTGAGATGGACTGGCAACGACAACAATAAAATGAGTAATGTAAAAATCTAAAAATAGTTTCTGTGTGGATTCTGTACAGCAGAATACCACAGTAGATATTGGCACAGTAGCGGTTAAGTAACACAGAGTGCCTATCAAATAAATAAAGGAATAAAAAAAAGGCTCGGAACCATTCCTTCAGGAGAGGAATAGAAAATCTTTTTCCGAGAATCCTGGAAACGTACTTTCAAGATGCTCATAAGCCTCCTTGAAAGCTGCTTTGAAGACCCTTTTTAAGGGCTCGAAAGCCGTCGTTCAAGAGGTCCAAAAGCCTCCGTTCATGAAGCTTGGAAGCCTCCCTTCAAGAGGCTCGGAAGCTTCCCTTGAAGCTTCTAAGAATTATTATTTCAAGAGGCTTGGAAGAATACTTTCAAAAATCTCAGAAGCTCTCTTTTAAGTGGCTCGAAAGCCGTCTCTCAAAAGGCTTCTTCTTCTTCTTCTTATTGGCATTACATCCCCACACTGGGACAGAGCCGCCTCGCAGCTTAGTGTTCATTAAGTACTTCCACAGTTATTAACTGCGAGGTTTCTAAGCCAAGTTACCATTTTTGCATTCGTATATCATGAGGCTAACACGATGATACTTTTATGCCCAGGGAAGTCGAGGCAATTTCCAATCCGAAAATTGCCTAGACCGGCACCGGGAATCGAACCCAGCCACCCTCAGCATGGTCTTGCTTTGTAGCTGCGCGTCTTACCGCACGGCTAAGGAGGGCCCACAAAAGGCTATGAAGCCCCTTTAAAGAGGCACGAAATTTATCTTCAAAGAAGATTGGAAGCGTACTCTCAAGTGGATCGAAAGCCGCTTTCAAGAAGCTCTGAGGTCCTGAAGCTTCCCTTCAAGATACTCGGAAGTCTCCCTTCAAGAGGATCGGAAGCCTCTTACAAAGAGGCTCTGAAACCCCATTTCAAGGGCTCGAAAACCGCCTTTTAAGAGGCTCTGAAGTCTCCCTTCAAGAGGTTCGGAAGCCTCCGTATAATAGGCTTGGGAACCTCCCTTCAAGAGGCTCAGGAGTCTCCAATAGACAAAAAAAAGTCTTGCATGAAGCTTGATGTATAAATTTACTTTGTATTGGAATTTTGCACGGAATAATGCAAATTTCAGCCAACTTCATTAGTTCCCGTTAGTTTTCGTCGTTTTTCATATATCTTCCCAAGTAACATTTTGAATTCTATTTGGATTTATTCAAGTTTTATTGCAGTTTTATCAAGGATTCGCATAAACTGTGGAATTTTATCATAGTTTTCATCTAGTCCAAGTTACCTCAAAAATTAATTCTCTTATAATAGTTTTATGATATGCTCCAGGTCCATCTTAAGCTGTTTATTTTGATAAATTATGCAGCAAGAGCACTATATCCCAATTGAAACCAAATAGTTTTGAGAAAGTTTTATGGTACTCTTCATTAAGAAAGAACGATCTTGAAAATGCCATTATAAAACTTCCTTAAAACTATGTGGTTTTGAGTGGGAGAAAGTGCTCTTGTTGAAGAATACATCAAAACAAACAAAACATAATGTCAAATTGGACGCAAACAAGTGTATAAAAATCAAGTGGATCAAAGGCAAAAATAATGTAAATTTATCCCATATATGGAAACTCCATTTGCGCAAGCATATGTTTTTTTTTTCAATCGAAGTTTTCTTTCTATCGGATCATCAGCTGCAGTTTTCTTTCTATCGGATCAAATTTACCACCAGCTGCATCAGCTGTCTTGATCTTCCAATATCAGGCAGATTTCATATCCTCCCATTTATAATATGATTGATGAATTTTCTTTAAAATACATTTTCTCGATTTTTTGGGCGTTCGTAATCATAACCAACTGGGTACAATACACAGGCGAATTTTCAGTTTTCAACGAGCGGTTGAGCTACGCAACAAATACTGGCAAGTTAAGTATTTACAAGATAGATTTTTGAAATCTTTAACATATTGTTGCAACATCGCGACCAAAAATCATTATCGAACTATCAACTCTACTCGTATTTCGAAGCTGGTTTATTTTTAATAAAGAAGTATTAACCATTTACTTTTTGATTAAAAATAACCCTATAGATGTTTAACTGGCAGGTAAATAAATAAGTTATATGCATTTCTTTTTCAGTTGAATTGCATGTTATTATATGACAATATTCGCAAAACGAATGATTTCGGCTCAATCTGTGTCGTTTTTTTTATTGCAATCATGCGTGCCCACTACTGAAAACCATCACAAACATGAAAATCAAAACATTTTGCGCTCCAATTATTTGTTCTCGATTGTTACTGATATAGATAGATAGGTATTATGAACCCGTGGAGCAGTAACCCTATTGAGTTTTCATTTAATTCAGCATTTTGTGCAGATATTTAGTTTAGTAAATATTTAACGGCGAACTCTTTCCAAATGAACGACTTGTTTTCGTTGGAATTGTAAACAACATGTTATAATGGAAGCACCAAACCTATAACGCTCTTCAATAAACCTTCTTAGTTTTGACCAGTACTAGTTAGTTTTATTCAGGACAAACTAAGCTTCGTCAAGATTGCGATAAATCTAGTACAATTTATCATGCTCCTGCATAAACCTAACAGGTTTTGTATGAGATAAAGTGGTTTTAATCCAATCTTATGATGGTTTTCGATAAAACTATTGAAATCATGGCGGATTATCGTCTGCGTCAAATTTCTGGATGGAAGCCATTTCTATATGAACGATGAAAACTATTTGTTTTAATTTTACATGCGTGAGTCATTTCATAGATTGGGGCATAAAACAAATATTGTTACATCTGCGAAATAAAAAGTAGAGCAAAATTTATTTTTTTGGGTATGTACAATTTTTTAAATAAAAATAGTTTTTCAAAATAATATTATATCTTGCAATATAAATAAGGCGCATTCAATATTTGTTACATTTATTCGGAAAAGCATCGACAAAGTGGTTGTGGCATGTGGAATTACACGATCACAATGCAATTAAGTTTCAATTTATCAACGTATCCATAATAATTTTCATCATTATGAGATACTGTTCGATTTGGTTCAGACGAAATTCAATATAAACAAGTATAAACATCAGCGAATCTAGATAACGAAAACACATGCTGTCAAATTCGTTAGTAATCCTAACAGGGTTTTATGCTGATCTTTCATGCCATCATAAGCTCACTTTGATAAAACTAACAAGTTTTAAGCGAACCTTGGAAAATGGTCTTGAACACCTTCTCAAGAGTGGGCCTCTTTCGTCTTATAGTGGTTTTATGGCTGTCTTGAAGCAAGCTTGTAGGACAATTGGCGTTAAATGTGGTTTTAAGGCACAAGTCTAGAAGTGTGCTTCAAGTGCATCATAAAATAATTTTTGCTACTTTGGGCTTATCTACGCTTGTTTTCATTTACACCAAAAAATAGGGGGTACCTCAATTAACGCAAAAGTCTGAAAGGGTACCTGTCAAGAAAAAGGTTGAGAACCGCTGCATTACATAATTAATGGATTTTCATTCTTCTTTTATATTATACTTCCTTTTGAATGATCGCGATTGTCTCAAATAAAAACTTTTGGCGACAACATTTAGCAAACAAACATTATTGTATTGATTCAAAAGAATGTAAACGTTTATCTCCAGAGCTACACCTCGATGGATGAAAGCTTATTTTGTCGGAATACCATGGATTTCACAAGAAATGCTTGCTTTAGCAGGAACTTGCATGTTAATTTTTGATTACAAAATCAGTTAAGCCCAAATCATAAAGTAGTCCTGAAATACTACAAAGTAAAACGAAAACCTATGTTGTGCTTAATTAGTGGATTGTGAATGTCGAAAAAATATGAGACAGGTTTTTGTTCCATATTGCAGCAGGTAATGGAGGTACGTCAACTTATGCGATCAAATGACCATTTTCCAAAAACAATTACCACCATAACTCGAATGTTTCCGAACAAAATATGAATATTTTTTCATGGAGCATATATATAACCGTACGAAGAATCCATATCCGCAAAAAAAGTGTGTATTGGTCATTTTGGCTTATACGTCAACTATGTGATCATGGGCAGTTTTGCTCTTAGATATATTCAATCCCTTCTCTAGTATCCTTTTGTGATCCATTCGTAGCTTGTCACCTACAGGACTAGTCATTTTCATTTCTTATCATAACTGCACCATACGCATTTATTTTAAATCGCCGTTATCAACAACTTTTTTAAATAAGTGAAATTTAAATGTAGGTCAATATTTACATTAGTTAGTATATTTGTTACTAACATTCTTATACTCTACATATTTTTCACTCGACCCACTAAAAAACTAAATAAAATATGATATGTGGTGATGATTTTAAATATATAAAATTTTGTTCAACCATCGTTTATGAGTGACCCCTAAACATGAATTTCATGCACAAATATCAAAATGAATGTTGTTAAACATTTTCAATTATGTTGTAACATCATTTAGAATTGTTCTGATGTTTGATTCCATAACGACTTGATGTGTCGGTTTTACCCGCACCCCAGCTGGTTGGGCTGGAAGATGGACTGTTCGCGTTTTCATCATAAATCAAATTCTATCAAGAAATATTGTCCTGAGACCTCATGTACTGTTGCATGAAGAGCCAAAGTATGCTTGTGTGGAATTTTTAGACCGGAGAATTGCTTCATAGATTGGGGAACTGTAAAGTTGCTTAAGGTGTCGGTTTTACCCACTTTTCCCCTAAGCACTTAAGGGGGGATCTGGCATTTTTTTACGCTGCATATAAATAAAAAATATTATTTGTATGGGAAAAATCTTATATGGGGGAGGGGGATTGACAAACCCAAAAAAAATGCTGTGCGCGAGTTTTTTTTCTTTTGTCGAAAAAAGTAGTTTTCGAAATTTTCGCACACTACATGAACGGATAATAATCACACTATTTTAGCATTCATATCAGATTCACAATATTCATTTGTATAGCGACACGATTTTTCAAAACTTTTTGGTAGAACATTAGGAGCACTTGTTGCCGAATTTCAGCATACGATTTTACCTATCTCACGTCTTTCAAGAAACGATGTTATAGTGAATGATGCACCAACCTTTCATGGGTTGAAAAAGCATAAAGCATGCCAAACATAAAGTGCATTTCGCTCGAGACTTTTTATGGCTTAAATAAGAGATTATGCACAATTATTATTGTTTTTGACTGCTTGGCGTATAAACCAAAAGTAAGCGAGACGGCACAAATCTCCCAAATTGAGGTGAACGTGCCCTGGAGCCGACGCGTCGGAGGGTGGCGGAACCTAATTTCTGCAGGATTGGATTCCTGACAAAAAAATGAAACAACAGTGTGAATTTCATTGATGGGTACCGATGGGTACCTTTATGAATTTCACAATGAATACAGCAAGAAGATAATACAATAATAATTTTATACATAATAAAGACCGAGTACTTCGCGATCAAAAATAATTTACGAACGTATATGCGTGGCTTTATTCGTTTTTGGACTACACTTTGTGATGGTGCCAAATATAATAGGTTTGGGTGATGTATACGTTGTGTCCAACATAATGAAGCAGTAAGATAAATGTTAGAAGATTTAACCGAATAAAATCGACAACATGCTCAACTTGTATTGACTGTAAAGGTAAGATCCACCCGAATAAATCGACTCAAAACTATCTTAACATCATCGTCTAGTATTCTACTAACAACCCATGATTCAAGTTATCAATTTGGATCATTTTGAAAAATGGTTTTTGACCGTCTTTTTGAAGATTGGTCCTTCTGTGCGACGTTCTGAAGCAAGACGGCTGCTAGCATAATTTTAGTTAGAGCTTCAACATATTAAGATTTACACCAATAAATGTGCCCAATCACAGCATAGTAATGTTTGAGCCATATACCTTATTTTGAATAGTAGTGAATTTGGATTGAATTTTTTTCCCGATAAGAACCAACAATGAATTATCACTTCACTTCGGATATAAGAAGCACATAAACTAATTTGTTGTATTGGACCTGGTGTTGAATGTTGATTCTAAGAGTTTACAATGTAACGTGCACAAAAGTATGTAGAACGCAAACTATGGCAACTTTTCATTTTTGCATGCTGCAATCCACATTCCACAGCAAAACTCAAGCTATTGCTTAATGCATTGCATGTAAACCATCATGTATTGAGATTCATTTTACCGTATTGGGCCAATAATTGGAGTTAAAACATTAATGAACAAAATAATTTATTTTTGTTTGTTCACAACCAGTTGTCATCTCGATGGTGGCACCCCGCTTTTGGTTGAGGATAATGAAACCTATTCTTCCACACTTTTTACCCTTCTGGAAAAAACTTTATGTATATTTTCAATGCTGGATCTTAGTTGTAGATTCAAACAGCATCCCGTCCCGCCGTTGATTCATCACGGTACTCGCTCGATTGGCGCTAACACCATAAAGCAAAATTGGATTCATGGTGTGATGAGCACACAAAGCATAAGCGAAGAAAAAAATAGTGATGGACGATACTATCAACCCGGTTTCCTCCGTTGTTCGACCGGAAGCGAATGGAAAGCGCAGGAAATCGAGCATCCAACGGCGGCGCTGCGTACAATAGCTGTACAAAGCGGTGGGGTCGCACTGGTTGTTTGAGCTCCAATCTCGCGCTTCAGCATGGCTCATGTTTACTTTTGCTACTTTTTTACTCTGTACAGCATAGGCGACCACACGATAATGCGGTAATTTGGTTATAAACGGTTTGGATAATGAAAAAGGTGCGATTATAATTAATCGATATCACTATTTGGTAAAGAACTTAAGCAGTTTGACTTCATTGCTTACTTGCAAATAATCCATGAATAACTGCCATTTTTCTTTCTGATATATTATATCTTAAAACTCAAATAACAATATAAAAAAATCTAAGTTGGAGGGCCAAGCCGGCCGATCACTGGCACTGTACATGTAAAAAATAATTGTAGAACAAAAAAATGACTAAATAAAGAAGAATTTGTACTACTGATTTTAAATAATTATTGTCAAGGGTTGCCAGAATATAAATCTTTGGTTGAAATAGTGCTATACCCTTAAACGATTTACACTTAACTTTTGACAATTAATACCATAACATAGTTGGTAACGTATGCTTACAACAAATTATTTGTAATTGAAAACGAAATCAAACACGGGTCATGTTGAATCACGGCATCGCTCATAAAACCGCTCCTATGTAATATTAAAATCTTATTTAAAGTCGATACCGTGCCCGGGTACAGCCAATCCTTCAGGGCAATTCCTCATCGTATCAAATGTTCCGATCGGCAAATAAATCGAATCGATATTACCTTCCCCCGTGACCTTCCGAGAGTCAAGAAATACTCCCGGAAAGTGGTAGACGTGTTACTCGACTCCGCTTTACGTCGCTGAATGTAAATTGCCTGAAACCCATAAGACGTGATTTTTATAGCAAATCAGAACTCCTCAAATCCTAAGCAAACAGCGCGCATGCATGGGAAAAGGATAGCCCCCATTCAACTTTTCGATGGGGGATTTTCAATTTCCAGTTTCTTTGCAATGGTGCTTACGCTCGCTTGTTTACGCAGTCCGCAGCTGCCTTCCATTTGCTTCTGGCCGTCCGCACTTCTGGTCGAAATGGATAATGCGATGAAGAACGTAATAGTCAGAAGGATATCGAACCCTTTCGAATAAGCTGGCGGCGATGCAAAAATATACTGTTACTTTTTTGCATTGATGATTTTTTTTTGGTTTTCGTTTAATGTATACACTTGTAGTGTCTTCTACTAAGGTTCTAAGTAGGCTCATCGTAGAAACAAAATCGTAAAACGTTATATTATTTAAAAATAAAAAAGTTCGGGGTTCCGTTTTTCGTCTGTTACAAAAGTAAGTACCCATCTTCTATTGGTGCATCAGATTGAAATTATTTTGAGAGAGTTTTGAAATGCTATATTTCTACCAACTATTAGAATATTAATTAAGTAATCCGAGTCAAACCCCGTTCAATTTGGCACACGCCCATATTTCTACAGAAATCTGTTTCATTCGACAGTAATAATTACGATTTGAATTCATCTATGCACTACTATTGATCGCGCAAACATCATTCTGCCTCCTACCGAGAGCCATATGGTGCCTGCTTTGGCTTTCAATACCACCTCCAAAATCTCGTAAATGAAGCTGGATTATTAATGATATCCGGCAAAGTGATGTGGCCGCGATAATTTTGCGTACGAATTGCTTCAACGATAAACCAACTAAACATAGAACAGCGTATTCCCACCAGGCAGAATGTCAGCCATAGTTCGCCTACACACGTCACACGTGGAGAAGTTGTGTATGGTAGTGCCGCAGCACAGCTGGGACCATGTTGCAACCGCGTGTTTCAAATCAAAAGGAAATCATGACATCAACTCGTTATTCATTGCTGAATAGTATAATCTGAAGCACAAGGTGGCTGAATTGGAAATTCTTCACTTGCCACCACGTGACTTGAGATTTGGGTTAGATCTGCACGTTCCAAAATTGATAGGGTAACTTGTCTAATATGATCTACTGGGCATTTTTCCAATCCAAAGAGTTTAAAAAATAAGTATATTCCCCCATGGATTAGCTCCCTGGAGCTAAAATGTAAATTATCGACAAAAAAACCCGTATGGTGGGCAGTGCCGTAGCCACACCGATAGAAAACCCCCCTCAGAGATAAAATTTTTAAAAGATTTTTTTTCAAACAATCTTAAAATAATTTTTTTTTTTTAGAAAGTACCGCCTCCCCCCCCTCCACCCAACTTTCTGGCTACGTCACTGATGGTGAGTAAAACAAACTTTAAGGCTAGTTTTTAAACAGGTGACTGTTCCAAATTTGCCGCCTCTTTTTTATTAGGTCTAGAAGAATAATAAATTTCGCTATCTAATCCGGATAGTTTTTTGAGCAAGAGAAAATAATATTTAGAGGAGTTGTTCCATGCTACATTTATACGTTACAAATATATCTCATCTGAGAAAAATAACAAAAACGAGAAATACGCTTATTTGCTTTCTATTTCCATGTTTTTAATAAAATGGTTCATTATATGATTCATTCTTATATTAAATATTCGCATAAGTCGAAGATACGGAGCAGTAACCCTAAAGTGAGCAAAGTTGCGAAATTATTAATCGTAAATGAATGAACGTGTGAATGCAAAGATGATGATTAACACGATATTAGGTGAATGAAATAAGGCCGTTACAAATATTTAATTTAAATTATGTCCTACTGGTCTCCGGATGGTCAAGATGGGGGAGAGGGGTGGTAAATAAATATTAAAATGGAAAAAAATCAATAAAGCTCCTCGGATTTGTTAAAGAATTAGGTTCTGCAGCGTCTGTATCTAACCTCAAACTGATGACAGATTAGTAGTACTTCGCGTTGGACTCGGGGGCAGCCAACCAATCCCGAACTCGAACCTTGTCGGAGTCCTCGTCGGAGTCAGTGGAAAGTACTACTGAACTGTCAAAAAAGTTCATTTGACGAGGACCGAATTCATTCGTGACGTCATGCTGCAGAACCTAATGTTTTGAAAATCTTCAAAATTGCCCGCATTTTTTTGTTGCCCCCTCAAAATATTTTTTTTTGGACCAAAAAAACCGAGGGGGCATAATTGATTTGTTTTTAAATATCTGTATCGGCCTAACGTAGTTTGGCATAATGCAATTATGTATAAATGAAAATGGGCGGTAGTCTGGAAATCGTCGGCAGCGCCGTTTGACATAATTTTGGCGTGAATCGGTGTAGCGATTTTTAAAAAGCTTTTTTTTTTGTTTTTTTTTTTGGGATTAACGAAAGAATCTTTTGAATTCTAAAGCTGTTTCAACTGATGAAAACAAACGTATCATGGCGCTAATTGGCTGGTTATAACCAAATGCAGTGCAATGAAATCCTGTATGCAGCAAAGTCCGCTGTCTAAGCATTCTTGCAGGTACGCGGAAACCAATCAGCGAGAGGACATGGGAGCAATAGATTTCTCCATTCAGCAATTTCGGCCTGCTGAATTTTGGGTCACCGATCCAAGGTATCAAGACCAAGCAATTGGCATCTATCAGGAATCAAGAATCTATCAGGAACAGCTACCGAAAAACGTCTCTCACGGTATACTACCTATCGAGAGTTCAAACAGGCATGATAAGTGAGAGATTTTTTCATTCTCCTTTGGATTCAAACCCTGACTCTGTTCTTGACTTGCCTTGTTCAAATACACTAAGGGGCAAGATGTGCATCCCTACGGGGCAAGGCACCTTTTCAAATCATTTTTTTCAACTGAAGTGTATTAGAGCACCAATATTCACAAAAAAAAAAAGCTTTTTTGCAATTCCTGATCATAATACCTGGTTTACAGTTGGCGTTTGAGTGATAAAACGGCCTACTTTTCCATACCAATGACATGGGTGCTTTAATGAACATTATGCAACTCAAATGAGTTGCATAAAATCCATTAAAGCACTCATTTGGGTGCTATAATGGAAAACCAGCATTAGAACAATAGTTACATGACCGTATTTAGCTAAATTGGCTTGGGTGAGTGTTCAAATAGTGTGTTCTCTGTGTCACGTAATAAATTAAATAATTTGATGGACATGACATCAAATTCTCCAAAGGCAGGTTTATCTATCGCTTTATGGTCTGTCGTGCATGCAATGTGGCACAATAACATGTAATATGTTTGTTTTCTACAGCAACATGATTTTTTGGCAAGTGAAGTGAATAAAATTGTACTATTTTTTAATCATATTTTAGCCCATTTTTCGTCATTGCAAAAAATAGCGTGTGCAACTCGTTGCAAAACTCGATTTTTTCAGCACTCGTAGATCCAACTCGGCAAGCCTCGTACAACTCGTGCTGAAAAAATCATCTTTTTGCAACTAGTTGCATAAACTACTATTAATGCGCATCCGTTTTAGATCATTCGTATAAATCAGCTTGCATCTAAATCCAAGAGAAGTTGCCACGTCATTGAAAAATATGACAAACAGTAACGGTCCCAAATTGCTTCCTTGTGGGACACCAGAGCAGGTGATGAATGGTGAGGAAACACCAGCGCCATACTTAACTCGCAATATTCTGCCAGACAGATAGGATGAAAATCATGCAACGAGTCTATCTGAGACGTCTAATCGCGACAATTTCCGAAAAAGAATCTTGTGGTCAATTTTGTCAAAAGCCGCTTTGAAATCCATGTATATAACATCAACCTGATCTTTTTCTTCCATTGCTGTCACACAAGTAGTCGTGAAATCTAACAAGCTTGTAATAACGGATCTGCCGGTAAAGTCGGAAAAGGAACCGACTTAAGCGCTTGTACTGATAATTGATACTGACATAGTATCGTGTCAAAGAAAGTGAGCGAAATTTAGTGAATCTTTTCAGAGCAGCCTTTTTATTCCTTCTTAACGAGCGAACTTCGTTAGTCATCCACGGAGTGCGACTGTCAGACTGGACAATTCTTTTCGGGACATGCCTATCGATGATGTATTCCAAGACATAAGAGAAAGTTTGTGCAGCTGTGTTGACATCGATCGGATCCAAAATGTGATCCCAATCCAGTTCTGAAAGAATTTCGACAACACTGCGATAGTCGGCCCTTCGAAAATCGTAGGTCACTGCGGCCGCAGTGCTAGAAAATTCACGGCCAGCGGTTTTCTCGACGGTAGTTACGAGAGCTGGGTGATGAGCGACAAATTTAACGAAAGGGACCGGTGCCTTGGAAATAATCGGAGCAGTTTCACGAGCGCTAGTAAAACAGAGATCAAGCGAACGACCGTTCTCGTTTACAACTCCATTGATTTGAGATAAGGTAGCCATACTATAATTATCCAAAAGCTTCGTGGCACCAACGTAAAAAGATGATCTTTCAAGGTCGGAGCCGTAAAAACCGCTGTGAATTTGTGTCCACGTGATTCCCGCGAAGTTGAAGTCACCAAGTATCATCAATTCGTCGCACGGAGTGGCTTCGTTCTACACAAATGAGAGAGACTGACAGTGTGTGTCGATAAACTCCAAATCACGCGTCCGGTCTGGAGGAATGTAAAGTGCGCAGATAAACAATCGACGATCGACGAGTTGGATAGCGACCCAGACTTGCTCCACGGCCTTCCAGGTATTGTCCTCAATAGCAGTCACTTTTAGTCTGGAGCTTACAGCGATATTAACACCTCCTCCTGTAGATTCCCTACTGATGTTCAAATTGCGGTCGCAGCGAAATATTTGGTAACCATGCCCAAAAACATAACTTGACATGGTTCTAGAATCCAGCCAGGTCTCAGTCAGAACGATTATATCGTAACATAGATCGATAACGGCTAAGTGATAGTCGTCCAGAAGCCTGTTCATTTCGCCAACGTTCTGATAGTAGATTGTGATGACGGATGATCCTGGCAGGACGACAGATGCACTGGAAAGCAAAGCACTATCAGATGCTGGAAGGTTTACTGTGTAACCATACTTGCCGACAGATGGAGATCGGAAGCTTCCGTTTACAGTCTCAAACACAGGACCGGGACGGCTGTAGGTCGCTGGCAGCAAGAGCTCGACTGTGCTGAGTGGATAGGGAGCTTCCTCAATGCAGGCAGCAGTTGTGCGTCCCAGTGGATGGCTGAATCGATGAGCAACAGGCGCTTGACATGGTTCTGAGTGGAGTTCATTGATAGAAACAGGACACGACGGATGTATACTTTGCAGCGGTGTTAGTGGTGGGTTCGATGTGCTGAAAGTCGAGACACTTTTAGACGATGAAATAGAGCTTTGTTGGTTGTACTTGCCGGTAACAGAAATTCGGTAGACGCCTTTTCCGACCTCATTCGAAGGACCGGGACGACTGTTCGGCGCTGGCAGGAAGGGCTCGATTGCGATGAGTGAATCGGGGCCTTCCTTGGGGCAAGCGGAAGTGTTGCGTCCCGGGAGACGGCTGGAGACAGTATGATATGGGAGGCTTGTTGAACAAGCGTTATTGTTTGGTCGCAGTTGTAAACAAGTGGTCGAGCTGAAAACCGAAATACTTTCAGGCAAGGCAATGTTGGTTCGTTGATCATACTTGCTGATTATTGAATCTCGGAAGACCCCGTCTCTAAACTCAGTCGCAGGGCCAGGACAACTGTTGATCATTGGCAGGAATGGCGCGACTGCAACGAGCGGATAGAGGCCTTCCTCAGGGCTGACGGCTGTATGGCGTCCTGGCGGTTGCTTATGGTGTACATCGTTTTGTAGTATCTTGTTGACTGAATGCAAATGCTGGAATTTAGATGTAGAAGGTGTTTTGGGAGGTAGGGCGTGACAATAAAAGGCGGTCGGTTTTGAGAGCGATAAATGCTTCAAACTGTAATTGATTATCAAGCCCCACGTTACAATCAACAAGCCCCACGTTATAACAAGCCCCACGTTACAATCAACATGTAACAATTAACAAATTAAAATAATGCACGTTCTCTCCTGGTGCCCAAATAGGATAAGAATCCTACACAAAGGCTCAGCTATGAATACAGCAAACTAATTGCTGTAGACAAAAAGCGCGATGCGCAATAAAAATATATCTGCGGGATTTGGCTGATGGACCAAAATCTCATATGAAACCTCGTCATTTCCCGTAGTGGGCACCACTTAGCCATCTCTCTCAGGGCACCAGGAGAGAACGTGCATTATTTTAATTTGTTAATTGTTACATGTTGATTGTAACGTGGGGCTTGCTTGAGACGGAAGATCCCGTCTCCCATGTCAAGCGTAGGGCTGGGACGACTGCAGGCCGCTGGCGGGAAAGGCGCGACTGCAATGAGAGAGATAGGGACTTCCTTAAGGGTAGATGCAAGTGTGCGTCCCGGAGCAGAGCTGACGTCATCTATCATATCACTTATTCCATCAATATAACTTCGTCCATTGATGTGCTCAATGGATCGTCGGATACTGCAGCAGGTCCTGGTCGCCAAAAATTTTGCTCCCGATTTGTTGTCAGTGGACTCCCGATAAACTACTCCTCTCGGCCACGTAGAAGTCGATAGAGCCTTGTTCATACCGACTTTGAACGAGACAAACGACAACGTATTTACATCCCTTCCTTTAGTGACCAGTCGAATCACTTGAATGTCATCTGAAGCGAGGCGTTTCATGGCGAGAGCGCGAACTTGATCTGAGGACACATCTCTCGCGATACGGGATAAATACAGCCAAAACTTCGGTTGAGTAGGCGGAACAGTAGCTATCCCCATTGACGGAGAAGGAGTGCTTCCAGTTCCAACTTGTAGCGGGGGCTGTGGAATAGGTTCTGCGTTACCGATCGTGCTAAACAGCTTCCAGCCCTTGGTAAACCTAGGATGGATGTCGGTGAGCTTAGAACACTTCGGAGTGAATGTGCTAGAGTTTATCAGCTTGGCAAAGTTCGTCTTTATCTTGGTTTTCAGTTCGTCCATAATCTCCAACTTCAGGTTCTGCATAATATCGCTATGAGAATTCAGCGCATGCACTTGTCCGACCTCATAAGCCGCACGTGTCGTATTTCGGAAGCGCAAGTCATCCATCAGTTTAGTACACGAATGGCACACATCCAGAAAATTTGCTTGTTTTTTATAACTTCCTCAAAAGCGTCCGCAGCAATACCACAACAACGGAGATAAAAAATGGCTTTACGCCTTGGCACTCAACTTGAATGTCACCGATCTCATTTGCACAGGAACTGCAGACTAGAGACATTATGTTCGAGTATGCGGACTTATCGTATGTTGCGCTTGAACTTTCGCACTTCAGACAACCGTACATACAGAAACTACTGTGATCGAAAGTAAACAATTCGCACAATCGAGTCGACTTCGGATCACTTGTACCGTGATCGCAGTATATGTAAAAGCGAATCACTTTACTCGCCCGTCGATTGTTGATGAATTTTCTCAATTTAGAATTCACTACGCGTGATTTTTCACTGCACTAGTATGCACCACGTAATCGTTAGCGATAAAGCCAAAATACGCCACTTTCAGACCGGTATTACACGTACTAATTTGCAATTAACAGCAGGAGAAAAACGCAAAACGATGCAACAGTAAACAAAACAAACATAAGTCATGCGGTTGAGGATAAGTGCACGAAAGAGATGTTAATTGAAATAGAGGGGTGGCACTTTGAACCTGTAATACTTCTCAAAATGGTGAACAGATCTAATTAATATGAAATCTGTAGATTGCAGTTAAAAAATCGGATTTTTTATATTTTTACTGAGGTCTGTTGGAAATATTAGCGATGAATATTTTTACGTTGCTTATGGTAAGGGGCATACTTTTGAAAATGGTGAACAGGTCCATCTGATCTGTTACTTATGTTCTATTGTAAAATTGAGCTATATTCTCCCTGTGGCATTTGGTAACAATATTTGACTCTAAAAATAATAAACAAAATTAATTTTCTCCTCAAATATTTTTATTCGTTTATGGCATTATGTACGCTCAGGAAAATCGACACATACTTTATGGTAAAAATCCATGTATTTTGAAATATGCATATCATGCGTCGCCACATACCTAATTGCTTGGCTTAGCTTAGCTTGATTGACTGTACCCATCGTAGTTGCTAGTCGTGATTGGCCGAGAAAAACAAATGATGCACAGATCACCAATTGAATAGTTTTCTCGGGACTAGAAAGCTATTCTCACTGTACGTGCTTCGGAGTTTCTTTAATTCAAGACCAATAACGATGCCGGCCACGTCTTCACAGTCAATTGGGATAAGGGGAGGAAAATTAGTTTGACACTTATTGCTACAAGAGACCGAGGAATCCTCTGCATCTCCATGAGAAATCGCCTTGGTAAGCGACTTATTATTTCTTTTGAGCGACGCCATATTCATGATGATACAAAAACTGAAAAGCAACGCGTGTCTTACGTATTTTCCCGAAGACTGATTCGATATATTAACTATTTCGCTAAAACACGGTCTGCACGCTTGCTCGATGGCTACTCCGAAAAAACACGCACTGAACTGATTAACTTTATTTACCGGCCGCGCAATGCAAAACACAATATTTCGGCAGATCCCATGCGTCGGCACATGCCTAATTGCATACAAATTCACACGGATACTATGACTCACATGGATAGTATGTGTGAACACTCATGCAATGCATGTGGGCGCATGGAATATATGTGTCGAAAATATGGAATCTATTTCGCTACCCCTATTGCAAAAATCAATGTGTGAAATCATGAATAAACAGCGGAGTTTTTTGTGAGTGTATATTATGCAAAAATAAACTATTCAATAAAAATTCCGTGGAAAAAAAATTAATTTCGTTTCGTTTCGTAAAATTTCGGAGGGAGGACGTAAAATCCAGGAGGAGATCGGCCGGCTGAAAAACAACAAAGCCCCTGGAGTTGACCAACTACCAGGAGAGCTGTTTAAACACGGTGGTGAGGCACTGGCTAGAGCGCTGCACTGGGTGAAGGAAGGAAGCAAGGAAGTTCGTGGGGCAGTATCAGGCGGGTTTTATGGGCGAACGCTCCACCACGGACCAGGTGTTCGCCATTCGCCAAGTACTGCAGAATAGACGCGAATACAACGTGCCCACACCTCATCTATTTATCGACTTCAAAGCCGCATATGATACAATCGATCGGGACCAGCTATGGCAGCTAATGCACGAAAACGGATTTCCGGATAAACTGATACGGTTGATCAAGACGACGATGGATCGGGTGATGTGCGTAGTTCGAGTTTCAGGGGCATTCTCAAGTCCCTTCGAAACGCGTAGAGGGTTACGGCAAGGTGATGGTCTTTCGTGTCTGCTATTCAACATCGCTTTGGAGGGAGTAATACGAAGGGCAGGGATTGACACGAGTGGTGCGATTTTCACGAAGTCTGTCCTGTTATTTGGTTTCGCCGACGACATTGATATCATGGCACTTAACTTTGAGAGGATGGAGGAAGCCTACATCAGACTGAAAAGTGAAGCTAAACGGATTGGACTAGTCATCAACACGTCGAAGACGAAGTACATGATAGGAAGAGGCTCAAGAGAGGTCAATGTAAGCCACCCACCACGAGTTTCTATCGGTGGTGACGAAATCGAGGTGGTTGAAGAATTCGTGTACTTGGGCTCCTTGGTGACCGCCGATAACGATACCAGCAGATAAATTCGGAGGCGCATAGTGGCTGGAAATCGCACATACTTTGGACTCCACAAGACGCTCCTATCGAATACATTTCGCCGCTGTACCAAACTGACTATCTACAAAACGCTTTTAAGACCGGTAGACGACCGGACACGAGACCTGGACGATGCTCGTGGAGGACCAACGCGCACTGGGAGTTTTTGAAAGGAAAGTGTTGCGTACCATCTATGGTGGAGTGCAGATGGCGGACGGTACGTGGAGGAAGCGAATGAACCACGAGTTGCATCAGCTGTTGGGAGAACCATCCATCATTCACACCGCGAAAATCGGAAGACTGCGGTGGGCCGGGCACGTAGCCAGAATGTCGGACAGTAATCTGGTGAAAATGGTTCTCGACAACGATCCGACGGGAACAAGAAGGCGAGGTACACAGCGGGCAAGGTGGATCGATCAGGTTGAGGACGATTTGCGGACCCTCCGCAGACTGCGTGGTTGGCGAAGTGCAACCATGGACCGAGCTGAATGGAAAATACTTTTATGTGCAGCACAGGCCACTCCGGCCTTAGTCTGATAATAAATAAATAAATCGTAAAATTTCGAATCAAATGGTCCTCGATTTCGTTTCGTTTCGAAGTCTCGGAAGTAAATCTGAATTTCGTTTCGTTTCGAGCCAACAATAGCATTTCTAATTTCGTTTCGTTTCGTCAGGAAAAAATGTGTTATCGTAATGGTATGACGAACATATACAGTATTGACCCAATTTTGTCACTCTTTGATTTTCTCCACCCGACTCCGATTTTATTACGTTTTCTACCCAAAATTTAATACCCCAACAATTTTTTGTCGTTTATATTTTTAGTAATCTTCTTCTTCTTATTGCCATTACATCCCCACACTGGGACAGAGCCGCCTCGCAGCTTAGTGTTCATTAAGCACTTCCACAGTTTCTTTTAAGCACTTCCACAGCGAGGTTTCTAAGCCAAGTTACCATTTTTGCATTCGCATATCATGAGGCTGACACGATGATACTTTTATGCCCAGGGAAGTCGAGACAATTTCCAATCTGAATCGAACCCAGCCACCCTCAGCATAGTCTTGCTTTGTAGCCGCGCGTCTTACCGCACGACTAACGAGGGCCCAAAAATAATATTTTCAAATAATACCGCAAACAATAATGATTTTCATGAAATAACTTTCACCACATGTGGTTTATTATGAATCATTTTAGTGTACCTGTCAAGAATTTTGTAAGCATTTTCGACAATAAATAAAGTTAATCAGTTCAATAACTGCCTCCATTATGGAGGTTGAACAACAGATCTTGACTCTATGGAGTTCGTAGACTACTTAGAGCCCACGACAACAACAAGAACTGCTTGGAATACAAACATATACCTAGAAGAAGTCACACAACTTTTGTATTCTTCAATAAGGACGTTACAAATATCCAATTTATTTTTTGTCCTACTGGTCTCCGAATGGTCAAAGGGGGGGGGGGGGGATAATAAAAAATAAATATTAAAATGAAAAAAATAAAAAAACTCCTCGTGTTAAAGAATGTTTTGAAAATCCTCAAAATTATCCGAATTTTATTGTGTTGCCCCCTCAAAAAATTATTTTTTTTGCAAAAAAATCCGAGGCGGGTGGGGGGTGACAAAATAGATTTTAAATATTTGGCCAAATTGTAGTATGTTGATAAAATCATACACCACACAAAACGAACAACGTTTTTTTTCTTCTTTTTTATCTTATTGGTCCAGTCCAGTCTGATGCAATTTGTAAAATTATTATGAAATACAGAACTAGGATTGACTATAAATACCGTGCGCTTTTTCAAGTTCGTCAATCATTCGAAAAATGTACGGTAGGTCCTAAATATTCAAAGGCAGTTAGATGTTGACGTGTTTGTGCTAGTCCAACATCACATTAATAATAAGCAACCCAAAAGTTACAAGAGACAAACGCAGTGATTTTCCATCAGGAAAACACTAATTTAAATAATTGAAAACTTTTGTAATTTATTATATTGGGAGAAAAACGCCTATAAAATATCAAAAATATCTTTGATCACAGTATGAAACCAACATCACCGAGCAGAAGCCATTCCCGGTAACCATACACTTTTCCAGTCTTCGAGCTCAATCAAACTTTTTGATAGCTTTTCATGAACTCTGATCCTTTTGACTTCCCTTGTAGTACCGACCCAAACAACCACATTTAGAGCTGTAGTAGAAGCCATTCAAAGAATAGTCCAACAAAAGCGATACATTTCAGAAGCGAAACCTATGATTCGAACCGGTGTCATACATATGTCTGCTATCAATCTAATGAATGAAGGGGTATGGGGTGGGGGAAACCGGCATGCTTGTGTGGTATGCCATGTGTGTATTGTTGAAATGATGTGCGAATGGCCGTCTATGGATGAATTGGCAGTGTAAACAGTTGGGCATTAGTAAATCCTTATCAAATATGCCATTGCATGGAACTCTCACCAGACAATTATTCCGGCTGGTTTACTGTGTCCGGTGTGGTTGAATAATTCTGACTGACACCAGAACCGTCATCTCTTCATGCCCCAGAAGACTAAAGACAGCCTTACATTTGATAAATTATAACATATTTGATGCGATTTTTGTCACCAGTAGTTATTTTTAGTTTTGAGTTACTTTTTAGTTATAGTGAAATAGCCGTGCATTTAAATCGGGTAGCGTATACATTCGAGTCCTCTAAATCACGATAAATGGCCAAAGAAGCCCACAGCGATTTCTCAACTGTATTTTAGCTTAATCAGTTAAAATGTCCCAGAAAATCTAAATATTGAAATTCTCGATTATACTATTGAGAAAGCTAATGGATTTCCTGTTAAACGAATGACAGCTGCATCACTTTGCTTCCACTTCATTCACCTGATTCCTTCGCTCTCATCGACACGTGAGTATGATGCTTCCGCTTTCTGGCGCAGAAAAACACGGAAATGACAAAGCGCAGACACCACCTTTCGGAATCAATCAGCATCGTTATCAAAATATGTGCTGCTCGTTAACATTTTTATAGCCAGTCGTATAGCACTTTCCAAAAATCGCTTTCCCTCCCTCCTCAGGTTGCTATCATCCTCTGTAGCAAGTCCAATCGAATACAAATCCTGCAGAAAATAAACATGCGAAAATGGATGCTGCCTAACGCCCCTCCTCCTGGAAAGCACACGCTGCAGCCTTTCCTAGAGTGCTTGCTATCATGTGATAACTTGTGTGGATGTTATCCTGCTCAACTACATGCTCCAGCTCATACATTTCTCAATAAAAATAACATTTTCATATTTTTGCTTATCTCCTCCTCAGTCCTCCCCACTGGGTTCACCCGTCACGGCTTTGAAGGCATCGTTTTGCCATCGATGTCATTCACCAAGCCATTAGTCTCTCTATCAACGCCGCTGGCTGGTGCTGTGGAGCAGAGAACTCGTATCGGCACTTGGTAGCCTAAATGGGGAAGTGATAATGTTTTCCTCGAATGGAAAATGCGGGTACCAGTCATGTCAAGAGGTTTTAACTCCTGCTCTTTTCGTGCTCATCCAAAAGCATCGATTGGGCAAAGTAGGACGAGCCGGCGATGAATATGGAAGGGGTATTATTGATTTTGGATATTTAATCATCGCCAGTGTACGTAATCTTCATGTGACGAAGGTTAAATTACTCACTTGTCGAAAGATCCACGTAATTCAATTTAAGTTTCAAAATGGAGCCAAACTAAGATGGAGTGATTTAAAATCATTGCTTATTAATACTGGCATGGTACACACCTAGCTAAAAGCACTCTTCTATTTTTCGAAATTTGATTCACAAATATCTGTTCTCCGTCTGCTTCTTTTTTTGTTGTAAGATCCAAGCTGGTTTGCCAAAGACTTCATTCACCTGATTCCTTCGCTCTCATCGACACGTGAGTATGATGCTTCCGCTTTCTGGCGCAGAAAAACACGGAAATGACAAACCGCAGCAGAAATGACAAAGCACATAATAATATTTGTGCATGGTTTACGAATGCACAATGGTTAGGTACTTGGTCCCTTCGCAGGTAATTAGTATTTTGAATTTAACTTCAGATTTCCGAACATTGTTTAGTTAAGAAAACTATTTTGAGCTTTTTAGTGGAATGTCTTCACTTGCCATAAGACGAGTGTGTACAATCCCATTTAATTCCACCACTTAATTGTACCTTGACAGATACGTATCTCGACCTCAACAGTAAGGTCGTCTTCAGTGTCTCGTACTTGACTCGACTTAGTTGCTTGCCTGTTTATATACATATGTTCCTTGAATTCTAGTGAATGCTGGTGATGATTACCGTTGGTACTTCGTATATTAAAAGGAGTAAAAATAGACGCTATTTCGCGATCCGCAGACCGTAACTTCTATCCCTACTCACAAAGGCAAAGGTTGATAGACTTTGGATAACAATTGTCAAAAGAGAACCGGATAGAGGCCGTCGACTTTCTGGAAGGTCATGAACACGCTAGCCGTACGCGATGGAATCGAACCTAGGGTGGGGACCCTAACTGTTGCAGGAACTAGAAAAACATCGCTTAAGGATTTGGATTGGATTTGTATTAGATTTGGATTGGATTTGGATTGGATTTGGATGGGATTTGGATTGGATTTGGATTGGATTTGGATTGGATTTGGATTGGATTTGGATTGGATTTGGATTGGATTTGGATTGGATTTGGATTGGATTTGGATTGGATTTGGATTGGATTTGGATTGGATTTGGATTGGATTTGGATTGGATTGGATTGAATTTGGATTGGATTTTTTTTGGTTTGGATTGGTTTGGTTTGGATTGGATCTGGATTGGTTTGGATTGGTTTGGATTGGTTTGGATTGGTTTGATTGGTTTGGTTGGTTGGATTGGTTTGGATTGGTTTGGATTGGTTTGGTTGGTTTGGATTGGTTTGGATTGGTTTGGATTGGTTTGGATTGGTTTGGATTGGTTTGGATTGGATTGGTTTGGATTGGTTTGGATTGGTTTGGATTGGTTTGGTTGGTTTGGATTGGTTTGGATTGGTTTGGATTGGTTTGGATTGGTTGGATTGGTTGGTTTGGATTGGTTTGGATTGGTTTGGATTGGTTTGGATTGGTTGGATTGGTTTGGTTGGTTTGGATTGGTTGGATTGGTTTGGATTGGTTTGGATTGGTTTGGTTGGGTTTGGTTGGTTTGGATTGGTTTGGATTGGTTTGGTTGGTTTGGATTGGTTTGGTTGGATTGGTTGGATTGGTTGGTTGGTTGGTTGGATTGGTTGGTTTGGATTGGATTGGTTGGATTGGTTTGGATTGGTTTGGATTGGTTTGGATTGGTTTGGATTGGTTTGGATTGGTTTGGTTTGGTTGGTTTGGTTGGATTGGTTTGGTTGGTTTGGATTGGTTTGGATTGGTTTGGATTGGTTTGGATTGGTTTGGATTGGTTTGGTTGGTTTGGATTGGTTTGGATTGGTTTGGTTGGTTTGGATTGGTTTGGGTTGGTTTGGATTGGTTTGGTTGGTTTGGATTGGTTTGGATTGGTTTGGTTGGTTTGGATTGGTTTGGATTGGTTTGGTTGGTTTGGATTGGTTTGGATTGGTTTGGATTGGTTTGGATTGGTTTGGATTGGTTTGGTTGGTTTGGATTGGTTTGGTTGGTTTGGATTGGTTTGGATTGGTTTGGATTGGTTTGGATTGGTTTGGATTGGTTTGGATTGGTTTGGATTGGTTTGGTTGGTTTGGATTGGTTTGGATTGGTTTGGTTGGTTTGGATTGGTTTGGATTGGTTTGGATTGGTTTGGTTGGTTTGGATTGGTTTGGATTGGTTTGGATTGGTTTGGATTGGTTTGGATTGGTTTGGTTGGTTTGGTTGGTTTGGATTGGTTTGGATTGGTTTGGATTGGTTTGGATTGGTTTGGATTGGTTTGGATTGGTTGGTTGGTTGGATTGGTTTGGATTGGTTTGGATTGGTTTGGTTGGTTTGGATTGGTTTGGTTGGTTTGGTTGGTTTGGATTGGTTTGGATTGGTTTGGATTGGTTTGGTTTGGATTGGTTTGGTTGGATTTGGGTTTGGATTGGTTTGGATTGGTTTGGATTGGTTTGGATTGGTTTGGTTGGTTTGGTTTGGATTTTGGTTGGTTTGGTTGGTTTGGATTGGTTTGGATTGGTTTGGATTGGTTTGGATTGGTTTGGATTGGTTTGGATTTGGTTGGTTTGGATTGGTTTGGATTGGTTTGGTTGGATTGGTTTGGATTGGTTTGGATTGGTTTGGTTGGATTGGTTTGGTTGGTTGGTTGGATTGGTTTGGTTGGTTGGTTTGGATTGGTTTGGTTGGTTTGGATTGGTTTGGATTGGTTTGGATTGGTTTGGTTGGTTTGGATTGGTTTGGGTTGGTTTGGATTGGTTTGGATTGGTTTGGATTGGTTTGGATTGGTTTGGATTGGTTTGGATTGGTTTGGTTGGTTTGGATTGGTTTGGATTGGTTGGTTTGGATTGGTTTGGATTGGTTTGGTTGGTTTGGATTGGTTTGGATTGGTTTGGTTGGTTTGGATTGGTTTGGATTGGTTTGGATTGGTTTGGTTGGTTTGGTTGGTTTGGTTGGTTTGGATTGGTTTGGATTGGTTTGGATTGGTTTGGATTGGTTTGGATTGGTTTGGATTGGTTTGGATTGGTTTGGATTGGTTTGGATTGGTTTGGATTGGTTTGGATTGGTTTGGTTGGTTTGGATTGGTTTGGTTGGATTGGTTTGGTTGGTTGGATTGGTTGGATTGGTTTGGATTGGTTTGGATTGGTTTGGTTGGTTTGGATTGGTTTGGTTGGTTTGGATTGGTTTGGTTGGTTTGGATTGGTTTGGATTGGTTTGGATTGGTTTGGTTGGTTTGGATTGGTTTGGATTGGTTTGGTTGGTTTGGATTGGTTTGGTTGGTTTGGATTGGTTTGGATTGGTTGGATTGGTTTGGATTGGTTTGGTTGGTTTGGATTGGTTTGGATTGGTTTGGATTGGTTTGGGATTGGTTTGGTTGGTTTGGATTGGTTTGGATTGGTTTGGATTGGTTTGGTTGGTTTGGATTGGTTTGGATTGGTTTGGTTGGTTTGGGATTGGTTTGGATTGGTTTGGATTGGTTTGGATTGGTTTGGATTGGTTTGGATTGGTTTGGTTGGTTGGATTGGTTTGGATTGGTTTGGTTGGTTTGGATTGGTTTGGATTGGTTTGGTTGGTTTGGATTGGTTTGGATTGGTTTGGTTGGTTTGGATTGGTTTGGATTGGTTTGGATTGGTTTGGATTGGTTTGGTTGGTTTGGTTGGTTTGGATTGGTTTGGATTGGTTTGGATTGGTTTGGTTGGTTTGGATTGGTTTGGATTGGTTTGGATTGGTTTGGATTGGATTTGGATTGGTTTGGATTGGTTTGGATTGGTTTGGATTGGTTTGGTTGGTTTGGTTTGGTTTGGATTGGTTTGGATTGGTTTGGATTGGTTTGGATTGGTTTGGATTGGTTTGGTTTGGTTTGGATTGGTTTGGTTTGGTTTGGATTGGTTTGTGTTGGATTGGTTTGGATTGGGTTTGGATTGGTTTGGATTGCGTTTGGATTGGTTTGGATTGGATTGGTTTGGTTTGGTTTGGATTGGTTTGGTTGGCTTTTGGATTGCTTTTGGTTGGTTTGATCGGGTTTGGATTGGTTTGGATTGGTTTGGATTGGTTTGGTTGGTTTGGTTTGGATTGGTTTGGATTGGTTTGGATTGGTTTGGATTGGTTTGGATTGGTTTGGATTGGTTTGGATTGGTTTGGATTGGTTTGGATTGGTTGGTTTGGATTGGTTTGGATTGGTTTGGATTGGTTTGGATTGGTTTGGATTGGTTTGGATTGTGTTTGGTTTGGATTGGTTTGGATTGGTTTGGATTGGTTTGGATTGGTTTGGATTGGTTTGGATTGGTTTGGATTGGTTTGGATTGGTTTGGTTGGTTTGGATTGGTTTGGATTGGTTTGGATTGGTTTGGATTGGTTTGGATTGGTTTGGTTGGTTTGGATTGGTTTGGATTGGTTTGGATTGGTTTGGATTGGTTTGGATTGGTTTGGATTGGTTTGGATTGGTTTGGATTGGTTGGATTGGTTGGATTGGTTTGGATTGGTTTGGATTGGTTTGGGATTGGTTTGGATTGGTTTGGATTGGTTTGGATTGGTTTGGATTGGTTTGGATTGGTTTGGATTGGTTTGGAATGGTTTGGATGGTTTGGATTGGTTTGGATTGGTTTGGTTGGTTTGGATTGGTTTGGATTGGTTTGGATTGGTTTGGATTGGTTTGGATTGGATTGGTTTGGATTGGTTTGGATTGGTTTGGATTGGTTTGGATTGGTTTGGATTGGTTTGGATTGGTTTGGATTGGTTTGGATTGGTTTGGATTGGTTTGGATTGGTTTGGATTGGTTTGGATTGGTTTGGTTGGTTTGGATTGGTTTGGATTGGTTTGGATTGGTTGGATTGGTTTGGATTGGTTTGGTTGGTTTGGATTGGTTTGGATTGGTTTGGATTGGTTTGGTTGGTTTGGATTGGTTTGGATTGGTTTGGTTGGTTTGGATTGGTTTGGATTGGTTTGGATTGGTTTGGATTGGTTTGGATTGGTTTGGATTGGTTTGGATTGGTTTGGTTGGTTTGGATTGGTTTGGTTGGTTTGGATTGGTTTGGTTGGTTTGGATTGGTTTGGATTGGTTTGGTTGGTTTGGATTGGTTTGGATTGGTTTGGTTGGTTTGGATTGGTTTGGATTGGTTTGGATTGGTTTGGATTGGTTTGGTTGGTTTGGATTGGTTTGGATTGGTTTGGATTGGTTTGGATTGGTTTGGGTTGGTTTGGATTGGTTTGGATTGGTTTGGTTGGTTTGGATTGGTTTGGTTGGTTTGGATTGGTTTGGATTGGTTTGGATTGGTTTGGATTGGTTTGGATTGGTTTGGATTGGTTTGGATTGGTTTGGATTGGTTGGTTTGGTTTGGTTGGATTGGATTGGTTTGGATTGGTTTGGATTGGTTTGGATTGGTTTGGTTGGTTTGGATTGGATTTGGTTTGGATTGGTTTGGTTGGTTTGGATTGGTTTGGATTGGTTTGGATTGGTTTGGATTGGTTTGGATTGGTTGGTTTGGTTTGGTTGGATTGGTTTGGTTGGTTTGGATTGGTTTGGATTGGTTTGGATTGGTTTGGATTGGTTTGGATTGGTTTGGTTGGTTTGGATTGGTTTGGATTGGTTTGGATTGGTTTGGATTGGTTTGGATTGGTTTGGTTGGATTGGTTTGGATTGGTTTGGATTGGTTTGGATTGGTTTGGATTGGTTTGGTTGGTTTGGATTGGTTTGGATTTGGTTGGTTTGGTTGGTTTGGATTGGTTTGGATTGGTTTGGTTGGTTTGGATTGGTTTGGTTGGTTTGGATTGGTTTGGATTGGATGTTGATTGGTTGGGTTGGTTTGGTTGGTTTGGATTGGTTGGATTGGTTTGGATTGGTTTGGATTGGTTTGGATTGGTTTGGTTGGTTTGGATTGGTTTGGATTGGTTTGGTTGGTTTGGATTGGTTTGGATTGGTTTGGTTGGTTTGGATTGGTTTGGTTGGTTTGGTTGGTTGGTTTGGTTGGTTTGGATTGGTTTGGTTGGTTTGGATTGGTTTGGATTGGTTTGGTTGGTTTGGATTGGTTTGGATTGGTTTGGTTGGTTTGGATTGGTTTGGATTGGTTTGGATTGGTTTGGATTGGTTTGGTTGGTTTGGATTGGTTTGGATTGGTTTGGATTGGTTTGGATTGGTTTGGATTGGTTTGGATTGGTTTGGATTGGTTTGGATTGGTTGGTTGGATTGGTTTGGTTGGTTTGGATTGGTTTGGATTGGTTTGGATTGGTTTGGATTGGTTTGGATTGGATTGGTTTGGATTGGTTTGGTTGGTTTGGATTGGTTTGGTTGGTTTGGATTGGTTTGGTTGGTTTGGATTGGTTGGATTGGTTTGGATTGGTTTGGATTGGTTTGGTTGGTTTGGATTGGTTTGGATTGGTTTGGATTGGTTTGGATTGGTTTGGATTGGTTTGGTTGGTTTGGATTGGTTTGGATTGGTTTGGATTGGTTTGGATTGGTTTGGATTGGTTTGGATTGGTTTGGTTGGTTTGGATTGGTTTGGTTGGTTTGGTTGGTTTGGATTGGTTTGGATTGGTTTGGATTGGTTTGGATTGGTTTGGATTGGTTTGGATTGGTTTGGATTGGTTTGGTTGGTTTGGATTGGTTTGGATTGGTTTGGGATTTGGTTGGATTGGTTTGGTTGGTTGGTTGGTTGGATTGGTTTGGTTGGTTGGTTGGTTTGGATTGGATTGGTTTGGTTGGTTTGGTTGGTTGGATTGGTTTGGATTGGTTTGGATTGGTTTGGATTGGTTTGGATTGGTTTGGATTGGTTGGTTGGATTGGTTTGGATTGGTTTGGATTGGTTGGATTGGTTTGGTTGGTTTGGATTGGTTTGGATTGGTTTGGATTGGTTTGGATTGGTTTGGATTGGTTTGGATTGGTTTGGATTGGTTTGGATTGGTTTGGATTGGTTTGGATTGGTTTGGATTGGTTTGGATTGGTTTGGATTGGTTTGGATTGGTTTGGATTGGTTTGGTTGGTTTGGTTGGTTTGGATTGGTTTGGATTGGTTTGGTTGGTTTGGATTGGTTTGGATTGGTTTGGTTGGTTTGGATTGGTTTGGATTGGTTTGGATTGGTTTGGATTGGTTTGGATTGGTTTGGATTGGTTTGGATTGGTTTGGATTGGTTGGATTGGTTTGGATTGGTTTGGATTGGTTTGGATTGGTTTGGATTGGTTTGGATTGGTTTGGATTGGTTTGGTTGGTTTGGATTGGTTTGGTTGGTTTGGTTTGGATTGGTTTGGATTGGTTTGGATTGGTTTGGTTGGTTTGGATTGGTTTGGATTGGTTTGGTTGGTTGGTTGGTTTGGATTGGTTTGGATTGGTTTGGATTGGTTTGGATTGGTTTGGTTGGTTTGGATTGGTTGGTTTGGATTGGTTTGGATTGGTTTGGTTGGTTGGTTGGATTGGTTTGGTTGGTTTGGTTTGGATTGGTTTGGATTGGTTTGGTTTGGTTGGATTGGTTTGGATTGGTTTGGATTGGTTTGGTTTGGTTGGATTGGTTTGGTTGGTTTGGTTTGGATTGGTTTGGATTGGTTTGGTTGGTTTGGATTGGTTTGGTTGGTTTGGATTGGTTTGGTTGGATTGGTTTGGATTGGTTTGGATTGGTTTGGATTGGTTTGGATTGGTTTGGATTGGTTTGGATTGGTTTGGATTGGTTTGGATTGGTTTGGATTGGTTTGGATTGGTTTGGTTTGGATTGGTTTGGTTGGTTTGGATTGGTTTGGATTGGTTTGGATTGGTTTGGTTGGTTTGGTTGGTTTGGGATTTGGTTGGATTGGTTTGGATTGGTTTGGATTGGTTTGGATTGGTTTGGATTGGTTTGGTTGGTTTGGATTGGTTTGGATTGGTTTGGATTGGTTTGGATTGGTTTGGATTGGTTTGGGTTGGATTTGGATTGGATTTGGATTGGTTTGGATTGGTTGGATTGGATTGGTTTGGATTGGTTTGGATTGGTTTGGATTGGTTTGGATTGGTTTGGATTGGTTTGGATTGGTTTGGGTTGGTTTGGTTTGGTTGGTTTGGATTGGTTTGGATTTGGTTTGGATTTGGATTGGTTGGATTTGGATTGGTTTGGATTGGTTTGGATTGGTTTGGATTGGTTTGGTTGGATTGGTTTGGTTGGTTTGGATTGGTTTGGATTGGTTTGGATTGGTTTGGTTGGATTGGTTTGGATTGGGTTGGATTGGTTTGGTTGGTTGGGATTTGGACTTGGATTGGTTTGGTTTGGATTGGTTTGGATTGGTTTGGATTGGTTGGATTGGATTGGTTTGGATTGGATTGGTTTGGATTGGGTTTGGTTGGTTGGATTGGTTTGGTTGGATTGGTTTGGATTGGTTTGGATTGGTTTGGTTGGTTTGGATTGGTTTGGATTGGTTGGTTTGGATTGGTTTGGATTGGTTTGGTTGGTTTGGATTGGTTTGGATTGGTTTGGATTGGTTTGGATTGGTTTGGATTGGTTTGGATTGGTTTGGATTGGTTTGGTTTGGTTGGATTGGTTGGATTGGTTTGGATTGGTTTGGATTGGTTTGGTTGGTTTGGATTGGTTTGGATTGGTTTGGATTGGTTTGGATTGGTTTGGATTTGGATTGGTTTGGATTGGTTTGGATTGGTTTGGATTGGTTTGGATTGGTTTGGATTGGTTTGGATTGGTTTGGGATTGGTTTGGATTGGTTTGGATTGGTTTGGATTGGTTTGGATTGGTTTGGATTGGTTTGGATTGGTTTGGATTGGTTTGGATTGGTTGGATTGGGATTGGTTGGTTGGATTGGTTTGGATTGGTTTGGATTGGTTTGGATTGGTTTGGATTGGTTTGGATTGGTTTGGTTGGTTTGGATTGGTTTGGTTGGTTTGGATTGGTTTGGATTGGTTTGGATTGGTTTGGATTGGTTTGGTTGGGTTTGGTTGGTTTGGATTGGTTTGGATTGGTTTGGATTGGTTGGATTGGTTGGTTTGGATTGGTTTGGTTGGTTTGGATTGGTTTGGATTGGTTTGGATTGGTTTGGTTGGTTTGGATTGGTTGGATTGGTTTGGATTGGTTTGGATTGGTTGGTTGGATTGGTTTGGATTGGTTTGGTTGGATTGGTTGGATTGGTTTGGATTGGTTTGGATTGGTTTGGATTGGTTTGGATTGGTTTGGATTGGTTTGGGTTGGTTTGGATTGGTTTGGATTGGTTTGGATTGGTTTGGATTGGTTTGGATTGGTTTGGATTGGTTTGGATTGGTTTGGATTGGTTTGGATTGGTTTGGATTGGTTTGGATTGGTTTGGATTGGTTTGGATTGGTTTGGATTGGTTTGGTTGGTTTGGTTGGTTGGTTTGGATTGGTTTGGATTGGTTTGGATTGGTTTGGATTGGTTTGGATTGGTTTGGATTGGTTTGGTTGGTTTGGATTGGTTTGGATTGGTTTGGATTGGTTTGGATTGGTTTGGATTGGTTTGGATTGGTTTGGATTGGTTGGATTGGTTTGGATTGGTTTGGATTGGTTTGGATTGGTTTGGATTGGTTTGGATTGGTTTGTGTTGGTTTGGATTGGATTTGGATTGGTTTGGATTGGTTTGGATTGGTTTGGATTGGTTTGGATTGGTTTGGATTGGTTTGGATTGGTTTGGATTGGTTTGGTTTATTTTGATTGGATTTGCATTGGATTTGGATTGGATTTGGATTGGATTTGGATTGGAATTGGATTGGATTTGGATTGGATTTGGATTGGATTTGGATTGGATTTGGATTTGGATTAGATCTGGATTTGGATTTGGATTGGATTTGGATTGGATTTGGAATTTATTTTGATTGGATTTGGATTGGGATTGGATTGGATTTGAATTGGGATTGGATTTGGATTGGACTTGGATTTTATTTTGATTGGATTTGGATTGGATTTGGATTGGACTTTGATTGGATTGGATTGGATTTGGATTAGATTTTGTTCTAATTTGGATTTAATAATATATAATAATTGTAAATTGGATTTAATTTAGTAATCAGACTTGTTTTTGTTTGATTGTGTTAAAGTTCAATCCTCACTCTCTCAACGAGTGCTTCCCCTACCATGCTGTGAAGGACCTCCATCATCCTCCACAGCTTAGCGGGTACTGATGAAATCCGCAAGTAATTTCCCAAACCGTGTACTTGGGTAAAGGTTGCGAATCGAATTGATAACGCAAATAGGACTGAGTATATCCTTTGGATTTGTACTTATTATATTCAATCTCCATTTTTGTAGAGAAGTGTGAAACGTTTTCAAGGAATTTCTTCCCTTCGTTGGAGATTCCGTCCCCTTTTTGTAGACATGACTTCTTCACCTTTTCTTTAGCGCAGAATATCGTTGTGGGGTCAAAACTTTGTCTCTTCTTATTTCTGATCATCCTGTCACGACACAGTAGAAGTAGCATTATGTCAAACGATCCTGCATCCTCTAGCCGGAATGTGTCGAACCTTCCTCCAACTCTTTTCGCTTGTCGGTGAATCCGCGTAATGCGTACTTATTTTTAGCCTATAAGGATTTAAGCCGCTCAGACGCAAAGTCGGTAAAACTTCTGGATACAAAGTCGTTTCGATCCTATTTCCGATGTCAAACATTTTCAGTAAAGCGGTCACGGGAGAAATATGCATGAAATATGTTTTATTTTGTGCAACGATTAATTCTGAATCGTTGTAACCATTTAAAAAATGTGAAGTTTTTCATAAAAACGTTTTGAAACAAAGCGTAATGCCTTTTTTTACCATGATTTAATTCTATAGAACAGCAATCCACCTCCTTGTGAATACGAACAAAGATCATAACAAATTGCGTGCTGTTGGATTTGATATATTACAAATTTCCAACTACTCTTTCAAGACCAACATAAAGTAATGTGAGGTTTGAACCTAATTGAAATTTAGCTCCCCCATCCGGCTCCTTCGCTACGGACTTATACCGATAATACGTTGTCCAACACCAGAAGCCAACAGCAAAGCCATGCTTCCTTGACGGATTCCATGTGTGCAGCATCGTGACATGTTCATAACCGCATGTGCATTGTACCCGGCAACGACGGCATCCTTCCCTTGCACCTTGACTTGGCTTATATTCACCACTTTCAGACGGTGACCGTAGATGTGGCCGTAGCGTGAGCCGAACCGAACCAAACGGAAGAAAGTGAATAAGCCGGTCGGTCGGCGGAGCGGTTGGCAGCCGTGTAAAACCATTTTCGGCACAGGTCTTGACTGACACACAACAGAGGCTTCCGCTACAAGAGGCACAACCATTATTGGCACTATTAATCAAAGTCATACTTAAGCCTGAATGTGTGACGCTGTCTGTGATGCTTTACTCCGGGAAGGCCCAAAGGTACCCTGCACGAGGCAAGTCGAGCACACTGTGGCCTCAGGATGTTGCAGGTTCCCTATCCCGACCTTCCGACAAGTGGCATGAAATGCTTCCGTGTGACCATACTCAGAACGTGTGGCGCCTTCTGTAACATCATTATGAAGATGCCATTTTTCTACCTTCGGCCATCATGCATGGAGTGTGTGTAATGTCCACTGCTACCAGCAAGCTGTATCAAATCTATTAGACGGTCTCAAATTTATGGGAGTTCATAGTGGCTATGTAACTGTGTCTAATAACATATAAGCACAAGGAAATGTCCATTGTTTTTGTAGCTGGATAGAATCCGAACTCTCGGACGACCGATATGGATGCTACTTCACACATCGAAAACGATCCGTATATGAAATTATTTTGACAGTCAATAGAAGGACAGAAGTTCTAATATCACCTTTTTGACATATGGAATGAGATCGATTATACACGCAATTGAAATGAACTGCAAGGATCCCTTAAATTTTCCTTTTTTCAGCACCAAATATACTAAGATACCTTTTATCCTTTATATTTGTTTATAGAAACGGACCAGACAGTATTTCTCAAACTTTGAATCAAGATTATTTAATTATCTTCCATTTTTCAGTTGCGCTCTCGATTAGAAAGCCGCTTTTGTACCCATTGCTGTTCAGCTTCCGATAAGCAAAAATTGAAAATTCGAAGCAAATTAGAATTGAATTCCTTAGAAATTCTATAACACTGGGAAGGTGAAATATGCAATTCTGAGTATTGTGGAGCAGCAAACACTTTCCCAAAAGCAAACCAAAGACAAAGGTTATTTATTGACGTGGTGGTGTTTCCATGTGCCATTTGCCGAAAGGGGTCACATCCCAGAGGAGAACTTCTCGCACGACTCGGAACGTCTGAATGTGTGATTGTCGTTTGTAGCAAAGAAATTTATGATGCTGCTCCATGCTGGCTTCCTCCTGCGGGAAAATGAACATTCGAATATTTTCCCTTACTTCACTGTCTCTGCCGCCTTGCATGGAAAGTGAAGCAGCTGCAGTTCTATATAAGCAACATTCACCGGTTGACTGATTCAATGGTGGGAATTGTGCTGGGAATGGGAACGGTCTTTCGAGGGAAATAAATATTTCGGGCGAAGGCAACCATCTTCAGACAAGAATTTGCAATTTAAATAAATGGAATATTTCATATCACCGTCTTTGATTCGATTTCTTGGCCACTATGGACATTAATTACATGCACTACCGGAATAAAATCCTATGCAAGGGAATGCAATCAATTGAGCTTTCATTCATTGATACATCGAGATGCTCTAAGAATATAATGTACACAAGTATCCCTCCCAATCGAAATCGATCCTTCCATTAGGTTGAATTTTAGGAAGGAATAAAGAATCCAATGAATCCAAGACACTATAGAGATGCCAAAGCCAACAACTTCCAATCTACACAAGACCGTATTTGGCGCAAAAAGTACTGAAGAGGAAGTAATATGCGTGCAATAGCTTGCAATCTTAAACTATATTCTGTTGGTTGGAATGTATTCTTGAAAAGCTAACTGTTTTTTTTTCTCATTTGCTCATCTGAGTGCTCTACCGAAGCAGAGTCTGAATGGCTGTCAGAACTTGAAGTTAATTTGAATCGGTAGGAAAATCTACTCTTCATTAAAGTAATGAATTTTGCTTAGCAAAATTGTGAAAAATTATAAGTTTTCATTCATTAAATACCGTTATAGTGAGTCTCTGAATTTCGTGCAAATTTGTAATTTTGATCTATTATCACAACATATTAGACACGTGCTTGTTTTATTTTCCCATTAGGGTGACAATTCTTACGCTTAGGGGGTTCCAAAAATTGATTTACATCGATTATTTTTCCGAAAAATGACTTTTTCACTTGTCATAAGACGAGTTTGTACCATCCCATTTAATTCCCCCACTTGATTGTACCTTGACAGATACGTATTTCGACCTCAACAGTAAGGTCGTTTTCAGTGTCTCGAACTTGACTCGACTTTTTCTTTCGGCTTTTTCTTGACTTTTTTCAATAATTCATAACTTTTGAACCATTTTGGGCTGTTTTAAATGTTAAAATATCAAACGGAAGATAATCAAACATGCATACCTGGTTGACTACAGCGTCGATACACCTGTGCCTGGCGTATTTAGAGCTCCATTATCGTCGGTCTTGGGCGATGTTAGTCCAGTTTCCCCGAACGTTCAGGGTCCCTAGGTCCGATTCCACCGCGTGCAGCCAGCGTGTTCGTGGCCTTCCACCTATCTGCTTCTCTATTGAATATTGTTTTCGCTATTCATTCTTCCGACATTCATACTAAGTGACCAGCCCACTGAAGTCTGCCGTATTTTATACGATTCACAATATTTTCTTCTTTGTATTCTTGATACAGCTCATGATTCATGCGTCGGCACCACACACCGTTTTCTAGTTTCCCTCCGAGTATTGTATTCAGCACTTTTCGCTCGAAAACACCGAAAGCTCTTCGGTTCGCGGGCCGGATGCGACGGCTCTGTTTTATGTGGCCCGCGGAGTGTAAGAAAAATAAACTCAGATTCGGCCCGCCAGCTTTTCTAGCTGGCTCGAGAAGCTCTTTTTTTATTATTCATTATTAAATACGTAAGTTTTAAATCAAAGCTCGAAACGAAAAATAATATTTTACATAATTTGATATGATTGCATTGAGGATCCCAAGACACAAAAGGTTGATGTGGAACATCACGTTTTCAATAAAGATTGGAACGAGTAGTTTACGTTCAGGCCGATTTGCTTAATTTGTTTCGAATATTTTGCTATGATTCAATAGACCTGTGCAGGAGTTCATCAAATTCACTCACCCGATGGATTTGTCCACTCGAACAAAAGTTCATTATGCGACCCGCTCAAACGTCATAATTTCTTGGGGGAGGTCATTTTGCGTTAGTCTATCCACCGTGGTCATCATTGACGTTTGAGCAGTGCGCTGTTTACTAAAAATGAAAACTTGAATGAACTCGATGAATGAAAAAGTGTTCATTCTTTGTAAACAGCGCATTGCTCAAACGTCAGTGATGAACTCGATGCATTGGACCATATTGAAAGAATAAAATCTGAATCCAAGCATTCTATGAAATATGATATTTGAAAAGGCTCAGGTAGGAAACAAAAGTTGGTAGAGCTTCAAAAGTAGGGTGCTCAAGTGGTGCTCAATTAATTTAAATCTCCATTCATTGATTCAAATTAATGGTACAGTGGATTATAGAAACAACAAACTTTCTTCACTCGAGCAAATACGAAGTCAGAAAATGCAGTACGGGCCAGTTTTGCTGTTAGTAAGATTTTGGCAAAACGGATGAAACCTTTTCAGGACGGAGAACTTGTTAAGGAAAGCATTTCGGGTGTTATTTACATCGTGTGTCCTAAGGAAATAGCCTCCTTCTGTAGCATTAGTTCTGTCTTCATAAGAGAAATTGATGATCATCTTCGAATGACAGATAAATTGGCAGCTTTGATATCTATGCAGGGAGCAACTAACGGGAAAAACCGGAGGGCTGATAAGATCTGTGCGAAGTAACTTTTTCCTCTTTCGAAAAGTTAAGTGACCTTACGATTGATGAAGCACCTGTAATCAATGACAAGAAATAACAATTGTTATTGCGTTGTGACAATTCTAAGCATGGAAAATGGGGGTGAGAATGGGTCACTGTTTCAATTACTTAGAATGCTTGTAAAATAGATTAAATGTATCCGAGGACAAGAAGACTAAAATATAAGAGACCTTTTTGAACGATTTTGCTCCACGACCTCCAGACTGCCGGTGAGAACGATGACCCATTCTCATCCCCCAAATCCATTGTCACCCCCAATGGCGGTATTTACCAAAAGAATCGATTTATGCGAAAACGATCAATATTCCTCAAGAAGAGAACCATCGGTTGGTAATAAAGTTAATCAGTGCGCGTTTTTTCATGTTACGAACAGCAGGACGATCGCGCGCGTTCGGAATAAATAAATCGTTCGGAATAAATAAATAAATAAATAGTCGCTTACCAAGGCGACTTCCTAAAGATTACCTTATCATCTAACCAAATATCCCTTTCCCGTGGCACTCACGGAGATGCAGAGGATTCCTCGGTCTCTTGTAGCAATGAGTGTTGGACTAATTTTCCTCCCCTTATCCTAAATTGACTGTGAGGGCGTGGCCGGCATCGTTATTGGTCTTGAATTAAGGAAACTCCAAATCATGTACAGTGAGAATGGTTTTCTAATCCCAGGAAAGCTATTCATTTGGTGAGCAGTACAAATTTGTTGTTTCTCGGCCAACCATGACAAGCAACTATGATGTGTACAGTCAATCAAGTTAAGCTAAGCTAAGCTAAGCTAAACGATCAATATTCCTCAAGTATTGACGCTTATTGTTAAGACAATCAACTTTATCTACGTTAAGGAATTCAGCCACCACCAATTATAAATGATGTTTTATTGCGAAGTTCATTGACTAAGCCTTGGTACCATACTAGAGAGGTTTTTTTTTGCAAAGTAAATGGCACTATTTTTTTACAAGATACGGGAAAACTACTGCTCGAGCTGAATAATCCTGAATAGATGAGTGACTTGGCTTTTCTAGCAGATAAATATCGCCAAACATCTTAATGATTTGAGCAATGCACTTTGGCACAGTGGGTTGCTGAAATTCGGTACATTTCTTTCATCCTGCTGAAAATAGTTCATGCAAATCTGTTCAAAATGCCGGTATATTTACGAAATTTTCATTTTTTTAACACCGTTTACCGATGTGAATAATTTACTTGAAATGTTTCAAACGGATCCCTAATGCAACGACGAAAACAAAATAAACAAAAAAGGTTGTTTGAAAGTAATAAAATCGTGTTTGTTTTTTTTAATGAAAAAAACCAAGATTAATCCACCTAGCGTTGGTGGTGCCTTTCTCGTATTTAGTTAAGACACCAACCCTATATGAGGTATATATGGTCCGATGTACCATTTTCTTCATAACTTCTAAACGCAATGACCGATCGTTATAAAATTCAATAGTGATCAACAAGGCTTTGTCCCCTGTCGAATGAAATCTGTTGCGAGGAAATCGGTTGAGGATTACTATACGAAAAGTTGTCTAAAGTTTTTTATAGCTTTTGTGCACACACATACACACACACACATACACACGGACAGACAGACATGTGCTCAGCTCGTCGAGCCGAGTCGATTGGTATATAATGCTATGGGTCTCAGAGGTTTCTATAAAAAGTTCGTATTCGGAGTGAAATGATAGCCTTTCGGTACAACTTAGTTGTACGAGAAAGGCAAAACCAACTTAATTCACCGAGTAGTGATACTGCCTTTCTCGCATTTAGCCAAGACACCAACCTTATATGGTGCTAATATGGTTCGATGTACCATTTTCTTTATAACTTTTAAACGCAATGGTCGATCGTTATCAAATTCAATAGTGATCAACTAGGCTTTGCCCCCTGTCGAATGAAACAGTTGCGAGAAAATCGGTTGAGGATTACTATATGAAAAGTTGTCTAATGTTTTTCTTAGCTTTTGTGCACACACATACACACACATACACACGGACAGACAGACATTTGCTCAGCTCGTCGAGCTGAGTTGATTGGTATATAACACTATGGGTCTCCGAGGCTTCTATAAAAAGTTCGTTTTCGTAGTGAAATGATAGCCTTTCGGTACAACTTTGTTGTACGAGAAAGGCAAAAACGAATAATTTAAAAAATAGTCAAAAAGTTATATACCAAATATTTTCTGGCCCGCCAGCAAGTGTAAATTCTAAAAATTGGCCGGTTGGGCAGGTTTACTTTATGTTAATGAAGGGCCACTGGTAGAATCAGAGTTTTGTATAGAGCGAATTTCGATTCAGTCTGCATGTTGCGGGACCTAAGCTGGATACGTTATCCGTAGAAGGCCCTATTCACAGCAGCAATACGTCTTTTCACTCCACGGGAAACGTCATTGTCACATGTCACAAGAGTTCAAAGGTAAACAAATTCTTCAACAACTTCAAACACATCCCCAGCGAGCACTACCTCTGCACCAACACCATTAGGTTTTCCCCTTATCTCTACCTGCCACCATGTACTTTGCCTTGGTAGAGTTAATGGTTAAGCATATCCTCGCCGTCTCCCTCTTCAGTGGGTCAAAAGCCTTCACTACTGCTGTGCGATCGATTCCAATGAGGTTGATGTTGTCCGCAAAGCCCAGGAGCATATGCGACCGTATGATGATAGTGCCGTTCCTCTGCATGCCAGATTTCCTAATAGCGCCCTCGAGTGCAATGTTGAACAATAAATTCGAAAGTGCATCACCCTGCTTCAATCCGGCTAAGGTCACAAACGAGGTTGACACTTCGTCCGCAATCCGAATACTTGATTTCGAGCAATCCAGTGTTGCACGTATCAGTCTAATCAGTGTCGCCGGAAAACCATCAATGCTTTGAAGCTTTGAAATCAATGAACAGATGGTGAGTCTGCAAGTTATACTCCCGGAATTTATCAAGGATCATCTGCAGGCTAAACATCTGATTCGTCGCTGATCGGCCCTCACGAAAACCTGCCGACGAAGGACTCCTCAAGCGGTCTCAGTCTGTTGAACCATGGATACGCGACAGGATTTTGTACGCTGAGTTCAGAAGCGTGATCCCCTTAGTAATTGGCATACTCTAGTCTGTGCCCTTTCTTATAAAGTATGCTCTTTGTTCCCTAAGAGCTACCAAATAAAAGGCGTTTTGCATCATGAGTTTTCCGGCAACGAAATATTCCCACTTTTTTGAAACGTTAATATTATCAATAGGGGGAATGACGGCTTTGGCAGGTTTTGTTCTATTATTGTCAGGGGGTTTTATGGCTGATTATGCTCAAACATTCGTATGCATATCAAAGAATATTGTGGCCAAATTTCATAAAATTTAGTCGACAAAAACCCCCTTGACAATAATAGAACAAAACCTGCCAAAACCGTCTTTTCCCCTATCTTAATCTTGACTAAATTTGCTGCTGAATGATATAATCTCCGGATAAATTTGCATTTATTTTTCGCCAAAATTTGAACAATAAAATTAACATTAGTTTTCGAACTCATAGCAAGCTGCAAAATAAGCACTTAAAACAAGTACAATAACAAAAAAAAAATAGCTCGTACCTATGGTTATGTAATAAGCAATCTTATCTTCTTGGTTAATCCATAGCTTTGTTTCGACATTTTGATATATAGGGAGCGAGACCATTTGGGAAGCATCCCCTATTTCCGTCCGTAATGTTAATAACTCGACGGCGTTCCAACCAAATGGCTTGATTGTTCGTACATCACTAGATATCGACAGAAACTAACCATGTACTAAAAACCTATTGTTGAAAAACCGGATAATTTTACTAGCGGTGATGATGTCTTTCTCGAAACAATCGATGCACATCGCCTCAGCGTAAGAGATTCCAACTATAATTGCCTACCTTAACCGATTCAATACGGATTTTTTTTTCGTCTTGTTTCAACATAAATTTTGGACAAACTGCTTCAAAAACGGATGCTTTCCATGAAAAAGTTGAAATATGGGGTAAAAATTTTTTTTGAGATCTTCTAGGGCTTCCAAACCTTCCTTGAGTTCAGGTCTTGATGATCTACAAAACAACAAAGCGTTTTACGGGGCCTGAATCCTATTTTGAAGTTGTAAATGGTACTTGAGACATAATTAAACTATTTTTATCAAATCTCAGTGTTACCAGATCATCAACGGTACACCAAACTATTCTTGAGTTCAGATCTTGAAGGTCTACAAGATCAACAGAGTAATTCATAGGTTTCCGAGCTTGTGTTTTAGTTGGAGAAGCCCCATGGGACATTATTACACCAGCATATACAAAATACAACATTCCTAGAATATCTACGGTACTCCAAACAATTCTCGAGTTCAGATCTTGGAAGTCTACAAGATCAACAGAGTGATGGATAGATTCCTGAGCTTGTGTGTTAGTTGTAGAAGCCTCGTGGGACATCATTACATCAGTATTTAAAAAAAATTAACACTCTCGGAATAGCTATGATGCTCCAAACCATTCTTGAGTGCAGATATTGAAGGTCTACAACACAGATAGAGTGATTCATACGGTCCTGAGCTTGTGTGTTAGTTGGAGCAACCCCTTGGGACATCATTACACCAGTATATACAAATCACAACATTCTCAGAGTTCCTGCGGTACTCCATTCATTCTTGAGTTCAGATATTATAGATCTTCAAGACCAACAGAGTGATTCATAGGTTTTCGAGCTTGTGTGTTAGTTGGTGAAGCCCCATGGGACATTATTACATCAGTATATAAAAAAATCTATATTCTCAGAATATCTAACCATTAACTCCAAACCATTCTTAAGTTCAGATCTTGAAGGTGTACAAGATCAACAGAGTAATTCAAAAGGTTCCCGAGCTTGTATGTTAGTTGAAGAAGCCCCACAGGACATCATTACAACATTCCCAGAATAGCTACGGTACTCCAAACCATTCTTGAGTTCAGATATTGGAGGTCTACAACGCAAACAGTGTGATTCATAGGGTCCTGAGCTTGTGTAATAGTTGGAGCAACCCCACGTGACATCATTACACCAGTATGCACAAATCACAACATTCTCAGAGCTCCTGTGGTACTCCAAATCATTCTTGAGTTCAGATATTTGAGGTCTACAATACCTACAGAGTGATTAATAGGTTTCCGAGCATGTGTGTTAGTTGATGAAATCCATTTGACATCATTACACCAGTATATACATAAAACAACATACCCAGAATATCCACGATACTCCAAAGCATTCTTAAGCTCAGTTATTGGAGGTCTACAAGACCAACAGAGTGATTCATAGGTTTCCAAAAAAGAGCATGGTGTTATGATCACAAACATTGCATCCAAATTTTTTTGTTCTTTAGTTTCGCTTAGTCTACGGGAACCACGGCGTATCTTGATGACCGGATGTACATGTGAATTGTTGCTACTCGATAATTGATCAGAATTAGAGTAAGTTGCACTTCGAAGGCGTTGGCACTCTCATACTTACTTGCTCCAAACTTATTATACATATTACAGTATCCTCAGTCAGAACTGCAATTGAGTCTTGAGCTTGAGATTCTATATGATCACGTACGTTGTACGATATGTTTAACATTTCTATAAGCAGTGTATCAATGAAAACGTTTCTCAATAATAATCTTCTTCATCGAAAAAAAATACTTAGTAGACTGGTAACCATTCACAAAGTGCGTCCTTACTGGGACGGGGGAGTCTGTGCAGTGTAACGAATAAAAAACTAGCGGTTCATTACAAGAAGTGTTACGACACTAGGGACAGTTTGGAGTGTCGTAGATGTTCAACGAATTCTGTATTGTGTTTGTAATGTTGTAATGACGTACCGTGGAGCTATTCCAACTCATAAAACTAGTGGGGTCATCGAAGATCTTCATGTTGATTGATTTGAATATTAAGATCTGAGCTCAAGGACAGTTTGGAGTATCGTAAATATTTTAAAAATGATCTGTTATACCACTGGACAGGCGCAGAATTCTATCATAAAGCATTTCACTTTTAATTATTCAACCAGAATATGTTAAAATTTGGTGTTGATTCCTGAGAACATCAAAATTACAACTCAAGGATAGTTTGGATGTTCTAGATCATCCTAGTGCCCGTTACCTGACCTGTGCAATATTTTTCCTGGATGGAACAGTTAATTATAAACATTTTTGCTGAAGAAAGCAAGGCTCTATCTCTTAAAACTGATTTTTGACAGCTAATTTTCGTCTAGGGTCATATATGACCCATTCGTATTGAATCGGTTAAGGCAGTGATCCCCAAAGTGCGGCCCGCGGGCCGCATGCGGCCCTCCAAGCCTTTTCCTGCGGCCCGCGAAGGATTTCAGAGAATACACTACATGTGGCCCATTGTTAGGCAAAAGAAGCTTTCATCGTTCCAATTTTTTCGTTGCATTCGGGTATTCTGTCCAGATTTCACCATTGTTGATATATGAAGCATGAATCGTGGTCTCATCATGATTACTCAAATTGATAACTACATCACTGCCAAGCCCGACAGCAAACATAATTCGTTGTTATTGCCCCGGGCTATAAAAACAGCAAATGTGTGTTTCTTCATCGCGGATTTAAACGAGTTTAGTGTTGAACTTCTTGTAAGAATAATGTTCCCTTACACTACTCCGTAAGAAGAATGCTTTTCTTTAGAATGCTTTTAGTTGGGGTTCAGTACAATTCAACTGGAAAATTGCTGGAATATTAACTCTAGAAAACACGCTGACTATCACTTGTCACACCAACGTACTTTAAGCTACGGAAAATATTGAACGAAATCAAGTTTTTTTCCCAAAGAAAGATCTGCTATTGTTGAAGAAATGGTTTCAGAGAACTCAATTGATTGGAAAGCATGAAGGCAAGGTTCGGAATGCAGATTTATTCGATTTCTATTCAGCAATGCTGGCATGATCACCTTGCTTTAAAAACACTTTTGAAACATGCTGTCGTTATTAGCAGCAACATAAAATTTCCATGAAGAATTTTCCTCAAAAAATTAGAAAATTGCCAAAATATTTATTTTATGGGAAATTTTCTAATTGTTTATTGCTAATATTGATTTATTTATGGATTTTTTTTTTCATTTTTTCCGTTGAACAAATTGATTTTTTAATTGCAATTTTTGCTTTTAAAAGGACTAATTTATTTTTGTTTTGTGGAAAATTCTCAATTGTTTGTGGAAATGTTGCACCATTTTTGGAAATTGTATATTTATTTATTGCTCATACCCTGATTTCTTTATTGCCAATTATTTATTTTTTATGGAAAAAATCTAATTTTTTAGGTGAAATTTTATTTTAGTCGTTGTTACACGCGTGGCAACTTATAGTGAACAATATATCCTAGAAAATAAATTCATAAGGTCATATTATCTTTTGGAAAAATGTAGCTCAGAATATTTTGTGCCAACTGAGCCGAAAAAATTGTTTTGCAAAAGAATTTTCTCGAATGAAGTCTGAGAGAAAAACAGTAGTATCGGCTTATAGTCAGCTACGGCGATAAAACCTGCAGAATTAAATGTCCTTCCAAGTATGTTATTAGGAAAAGATTTACAGGAATAAATGATTCTGTTAAAATTTTATTTTACTTATACAAAATAATGTTGTACTAAAATTCAATTTGAAATAAAACACAAATATTGCAAATGTACTGCGGCCCGCTTCAGCAGCTCAAAATCGCAATGCGGCCCTCAATAGTAAGCATGCTGGGGACCACTGGGTTAAGGCGTTTGCATACGTTGCTTTTTACGTTCTGCTCGTAGCAGTACTCGCTTTAAAAATATTTAAAAAGCTATTATTTCATTTACGGGGGAAATATTTACAAAACAATTGAAAAAATGATCAATGTTCCCCCGGATTACGGTACTGAACATTTGCTCAAAAACATATGCAACTCTTCAAAACTCTCCAGTCTAAAAGAGGGAGGGTCATTCTGAGCATTTACCCATCTACTTCCTGGAACTACTATTCTCCTTGATCACAGTTGTAACGGCTAACTAAAATGTTGAAAATTGACCGAGAACGAGCTGTTTCAAGTTGTCAAGATTCGTCCCGGCAGTTTGAGGGTTAGCTGACGTTCTGATCAGTTTATTGCGTAAATCATCCGCTCCAACATTAAATATTTTCTTTTATTATTTTAGAACAGGAGCACGAGAGAAAATTTTGTTTAAAATTGTGGTACTTGCTCTCCATGTAAGTATTTGAACACTTGATTAAATTAATTTTGCATCTCACTTTTTCTTTAAATAATTTATTTAAATTTAATTTAAATTAAATTTAAATTTAATTTAAATTTAATTTAAATTTAATTTAAATTTAATTTAAATTTAATTCAAACTTAATTTAAATTTAATTTAAATTTAATTTAAATTTAATTTAAATTTAATTTAAATTTAATTTAAATTTAATTTAAATTTAATTTAAATTTAATTTAAATTTAATTTAAATTTAATTTAAATTTAATTTAAATTTAATTTAAATTTAATTTAAATTTAATTTAAATTTAATTTAAATTTAATTTAAATTTAATTTAAATTTAATTTAAATTTAATTTAAATTTAATTTAAATTTAATTTAAATTTAATTTAAATTTAATTTAAATTTAATTTAAATTTAATTTAAATTTAATTTAAATTTAATTTAAATTTAATTTAAATTTAATTTAAATTTAATTTAAATTTAATTTAAATTTAATTTAAATTTAATTTAAATTTAATTTTAATTTAATTTAAATTTAATTTAAATTTAATTTAAATTTAATTTAAATTTAATTTAAATTTAATTTAAATTTAATTTAAATTTAATTTAATTTAAATTTTAATTTAAATAAAATTTAAATTTAAATTTAAATTTAATTTAAATTTAATTTAAATTAAATTTAAATTAAATTTAAATTTATTTTAATTTAATTTAATTTAAATTTAATAATTTATTCCAACTGGAAATTGGGCTGATTTCCAACTTAGTAGTCTATTGGCATTTCCTCAGTTATTAATTGAAAACTTTTCTATGCCCGCCATTGCATGAGTATGTATCTTGTGTGGCAAGTACAATGGATACACTATGCCCAGGGATTCGAGAATGTTTCCCACCCGAAAACATCCTAGACCAGACCCAGAATCGAACTCGCTATCTCCGAGTTGGCAATCCTACGCCTTTGCTCGCAAGGCTACTGGAGATTGGACCTCCAACCTCCAATTTTGAAATATCACGTTGGGAAATATTTTTTTAATTGTTCGCGCAATAACCACGTTCTTGATAGTCATCCCTTGATTTTTCAATAGGCGGAAGAGTACATCCAACTGAAGTTCAATTAAACCAGAGCGACTCTCAACGCAGATAGTATTGACATTGGGAAGAATTTCCGTGTAGCGTCATATGGTAGCATTTTCAGTAGTTCATTCAATGCAAGTTCACCCTGCACTATGGACTCGGGCGGGTGCCAAAAATTTTCCTTGTAATATTGGAAATTATTTTACTGAATTATTCAATCCTAGGTCAATCTAAACTTGAACAATTTTGCAATGCTTAATACTATAGACTGTTCCAGAAATTTTAAGCAGACTTGTTTTTTTTTAATATTTCCAACTTTTTTAATTTTTTGCCTTTCTCCTACACCAAGGTGTAACGAAAAGGCTATATATTCACTTCCAAAATGATTTTGTGATAGAAGGTCAAGAGACCCATAGTGTTATATGCCAATCGACTCAGCTCGACGAATTGAGATGATGTCTGTCTGTATGTATGTGTGTGCGTGTGTGTATTATGTATGTGCGCAAAATAAAACTCACTCATCTTTTAGGCACTTAACTTGATCCGACGAGGAATCCTGTCCCATTGTTTCATATTGAAAATTGGCTAGATCGGACTATGGGATCAAAAGTTATGGCCAAAATACGAATTCTATACAAAAAACACATTAAGAAAATCTCACTCGTTGTTTTTAGTAATATAATGCACGAGAGAGGCACAAACACCGCTTGGTGGATGAATCAGGGTTTTTTTGTATTCTAAAACAAGAGAAAGACATCAATACGGATTGGAAGATTAATCTGGCGTTCTATTGTTTACATATAACAAAGTAAACAAAGTAGGAACATATTAGGATTCAGATCTATCGAAATAATCCCTAGAAGGAGAGAAAAAATTGCGTGATCAGAACATTGGCCACTTCCTCCGCAGTGTTTGATACCAGGGGCAGGGCCGACTAACACAAATCTTATGTACCAAAACCAACCTTTGTTGTACATTTTGGGGCCCTCACAAGCTGTCGGCCCCGGGGTCCCCTTCCGACTGAATCTGACCAGGTGCAGTAAGCGCAAAATTTTTAAACTATTTGCTTTCCTGGTACAAACCTCTACGAATTGAATATGATTAGTTTAATTGTATTATACTGCCGTAATCTGGAAAAGTATAATGGTCACCTTTGAATCAAATTCTCCGTAAAAAGGGACAATTTGTGCAAAAAAAAAGTTTTATGAACGCAAAAACTTCTCGCGAGAGGTTCCACCACAAATCATGCATTTAGCATCCATGTGACAATGTTTCATTCCATGACCCCACTTTTGGCACTTACGACACTGAGTGGGGGTTTGGAAATTTCCCCCAGGCCTGCGGGAGTGTTCCTATGTAACACTGACATGGGGCATAATACAGGCCTTTTCCAAACTTTTCATATTATTTAGTTCACTTTTGTTAAAGTAAAACTAAATAAAATTCTTGAGAAATACCCCTCTGGAAAGTACCAGAAAGAGATTTCTTTTTCATCTTAATTACTTGGACTGGTGAAAATCCAAGTAATTGAGAAATTTCAATTTTAATCTCATCCAGTGATTTATCATCACTGGGGAGACCTTTCAAGACGACTTTGAACAATCACTCCGTTTTGTCGTCGTACGTGAAGAATTTATGGCGCTTCTCAGTTAAATACTGAAGAAGACGTTAACGATCGTCAAAGGATCCCGGAAAAACGCGGCAGTCACCCTTCCTGGCAATCTGAAATGAAACCTTGATCCCCTGAAGGTTACTCAAAATCTCATTCCTAAAGCCAGAAAAATCGGCAACAGATACCACAATTAGCGGAATCCTTTGCTTTTTCGCATGTATCGAATCACCTGGGCTAGAGGTAGATTCGATTTGCTCAATTTCGTCATTAATTAAATCGAACTGATTGCTTAGTTTGATAGGAGAAGAATTATTTTGAATGTTAGAGTTTGAAGGAATATCTGAAGTCTCCAACTTCCTTCTATTTTTTCCGCGCTTGGGCAGGGAGGTTTCTGAACTTTGTTTCTTAGAAGGAAGTAGAGATTTCAGAGACTCACCCTTCCTCTTGTTTTTATTAATACTCATTGCTGAGCGTGGAGACGTGGCCTTCTAAGAGGTTTTTCCCAGAACGGTGTCCCTGCAGGATTACCACCGCTTGTCGGAATTTTACTTCCGCAAACGAGTCCAACGTATAACGAAGGCACGGGTCCTTGTAAAGATCGTAACGGGATCAGTGGGTACAAATAGCGCTGAGAAGCACTGTTTAAAATAAAATAGCTTCGGGAAGTATTAAAACTTCCTTCCGCAAAGAGAGAAAAGAACCGCACAGTACGAAAGCACGATGCGGTCTGTGATCAGACATAGTAATTAATTTCCACTCCGGGTGGCTTATACCCGGAATACACGCAATTAACTTTGCTTGTACTGGATATAGTATTATTCGATTTTTGACCACCAAAAAACCATAGTGCTTTAGTTCTATCCCTTCCTGGTTGTGCTGGAGGGCAAGTCCATGAATATTTCATAAAACAAACCCTTCTTCAAAATTTATTACTATTTGGCGTAATATTTCAAGCTGCTGGTGGAATAAATCCTTGCATTTTTCCTCTCACATTACTAAGCAAGCACCGTGGAGCCAGTGAGAGTGGGGGGCATCTGGACCAGAGCCACAAAGCGATATGGGTACGTTACGAATGCGGTGCGACCTCCGGAGTTTTCTGTATCGTTTCACATTTGGCTCAAATTAAGTGTAAAAGGTCCGCAAGATCAGTGCGGCCATATGTACGACGTGTACCCAACACAACGTGAGCGTGTGTTGAGGTCCACGGGAAGAAAAGGAAACGCCATCGCCATCCAGGCTGTCGCCCTCACACCGGATTCCATTACCAAATCAGAGCTCTCGCTTTTCTCATATTGCCAGAAAGTTTCAAAGCAGCAGATGTTGAAGCTCGGAGTTGCGGTTTCTGCCGCAGACATGTTTCACTGTCACTTGCTATATTTCTCCGCATACACTCTGAAGCGCGTTCTGCTGCATTCGCCGTCGAAAAACCTCGAAAGGATTCTTCATGCGCTGTCTTGATACGCTTCCATTCAGAACGAGCAATGGCGTGCGGTGGACCACACGTGCATATTCATAGCTGGTCGCGCGCTATATGCTATCGTTCTGTTTGATTTCACAATCAGAAGCAGCAACAGCCAGCCACCCATCCGGCGAAACAGAAACGCAGAAGCAACAATAGACAGCCATCGTCCAGCTCAAGTCGGCCAACGCCAATATTTCAGTGATACCTACTTCTAGAAAGAGGAAATGCGGGATAGCGGTAAACCATCGAGACATAAAATAATTTTATATTGATGGCAGCTTTTGGATGAGACATTTTGAAGCAACAAAAACTTTCGTTTGAGAAAAATGCTGGAACATAAGATTTTATGTATAATGCTAAGTCGCAGGTCGCTAATTGTCCTCAAAGAAAACTGGGCACATACTACTTTTGGCAAGTCTACTGAATTTAACATTTAACATTAACTTGCCTAATCTGAACAAAGTATAAAACTTTAATTTCAAATGATCATCTTTGTCTGTATTATTCTCTGTTTTCCTTGTCGATTTTGTCTTCTTTGTCGTTTGTCATGATTCGAATTACTCTCAAGAACTTGCGTGGAAAAAGGGAGCTAGTAATAATGACCAACAATCAATTTAGAAATTAAAACAAATTCCTTGTTAATATGCAATGGTCATACACTGGATAAAACTGAGAATTTTATCAACAATCTCCGGAAATTATATTTCCATTTTTATAGCCTTTTGATAAAGCAATTACTTATATCACCCAGCCATCACCTTAGTCCACTCAATTTTCCTTCTTTCATACAGTCATAACGAGCCTTGTGTGTGCTACTGTTCCACTCAGACTGCCAATAAAAAAAAAGATGATGAAACACAGAGAAGACACGCACATATTTCAGCTCCAGGTCCTAAAGTTGAAGCAAACCAGATCCCATTCATAAGCATTCCATTTCCTTTAACGGCATCGTATAAAAGAACGTGATCTCTGTCACAAAAACATTAGGTGGGCTTATGGTCCGCCGCACCCGAGAAGACGGCGGAGCGTCAATTCAGTTATCCGCACACGGAACCGTCAAATTGACCAAAAATTAGATGAATCTGTGCCAAGTTACGACTGAAGGATGCGTGCAGAAATGGAACCAAGAGGAAATGAATAACTTACGTAGAAATAAACCATACCGACCTCACCACGAGCTGTTATGATGTGAATATGAATAACGAATATGTTAATGCATTTTGATCACAGTTTCGTTCAGAATAATATCATTTACAATTTAACAAATTAGTACAAATGAAAATCAATTGCATGAGGTCTTATAATTTATTGTCTGTTCAAATTATGTATGAGGTGTTGATGAGAATCAGATGCAAAATAAATATGGTTCTGCCATCTGGAAAATCTTAAATTCTTAAACATTATTTTTTGTTTTTCCAAATAATTGACTTGTACATTGTGATTGTGACGTTAATTTTATTTTAAGTGAACATTTATATGGAATAGAGCGGTCACACGACGTGTTCTGGAAGGATTTCTTGGGATCAATGGAAAAAAGCCAATCTACGTTCAAGGTGTTCTACGTTACGTTTTACGTTAAAGCTTTTACGTTGGGAAAGAAAAGGCAAATAAATTAGTGATTGTGATTAGTGATTAGATGTGTAGCTAAAGACAATTTGGAGTGCTTATTGCTACGGGACAGGCCTTAGTCTGCATGCAGGTCTTTCCTCTTCTTACTGTATTTTGGGTAGTTGTACCGAAGGAGTGTCATTTAGGAGGCTCGTCCATGACCATCGACTTTCCGTCAAATGGATATTTGGAAAAAAGGAACTTAAGTCAACAATAATTAAAAAAAAAACAAATTATTTATTGCTGGTTTAAAATTTGTTTCTTCTGTTGCTGATTTAACTTCCGCACGTCCACTAAATTCCTCTAATTTGTTCTAATTAGTTTGACGAATTATCAATTTTACTAAATTATCTCTCACCGGCTGAAATTCGCTTTAAACATTCGACTAAATGCCCTTTCAACTGAATGTCCCTTCGACTAAATGTCCTTTCGACTAAAAGTACATTCGACCACATGTCCATTCGACTAAATGTTCATTCGGTCAAATGTCTCTCCGGCCAAATGTCTCTTCGTCCAAATATCCTTTTGACTAAATGTCATTCGAGGAACTGTCCCAAAGCCATACATAACACCCAATGAACCAGTGGAGAACTTTTCGCTTTACGATACATTTTATCCTTACCGGGGTGGGAGTCGAACCCACACTTCACAGCACATGCGTCTAGATGATTGACGTCGCTTACCGCACGGCTACGAAGCCCACGTGGAAATAATGGTATCTATACCGGCTGATGCTTTTTTGACCTCTCGAATGTGACTTTTTTGATTAATTTTGAAATGCACGAGAAAATCGTCACCACCGCTCGGTGGATTGATTATTATTTATTTATTCAGACTAAGGCCGAAGTGGCCTGTGCGGTATATAAGAGTCTTCTCCATTCGGCTCGGTCCATGGCTACACGTCGCCAACCACGCAGTCTACGGAGGGTCCGCAAGTAATCTTCCACATGATCGATCCACCTTGCCCGCTGGGCACCTCGCCTTCTTGTGCCCGTTGGATCGTTGTCGAGAACCATTTTCACCGGGTTACTGTCCGACATTTTGGCTGCGTGCCCGGCCCACCGTGGTCGTCCGATTTTCGCGGCGAGAACGATGGATGGTTCTCCCAGCAGCTCATGAAACTCGTGGTTCATTCGCCTCCTCCACGTCCGCCATCTGTACCCCACCATAGATGGTACGCAGCACTTTCCTTTCGAAAACTCTAATTGCGCGTTGGTCCTCCACGAGCATCGTTCAGGTCTCGTGTCCATAAAGGACTATCGGTTTAATGAGCGTTTTGTAGATTGTCAGTTTGGTACGGCGGCGAACTCTATTCGATCGGAGCGTCTTTAGGAGTCCAATCTACGTACGATTTCCAGCCGAATTTCTCTGCTGGTATCATTTTCGGCAGTCACTAGTGAGCCCAAGCACACAAATTCTTCTACCACCTCGATTTCATCACCACCGATGCAAACTCAAGGTGGGTGGCTCACATTGTCGATGTCGATGTCGGTAGATTGATCTAGGTTTTTATTTTATATTGATAATATGTATTAATTCCATTCCAAATGTTCAGGAGGAAAATGAAATCGTAATGATAGGCTAGAACCTTTAATATTGGTTCACCATGTTCAAGAGAACAAGTTTGCTTATACTTCTTCGAAAGGATTTCACTTGTATTGCTCCTTCTGAAATTAAGTAAAATGTACATATGTATAGTGCAATGTTGGTATTGGGCCATTAGGCCGAATGATCTTCTAACTCATTTTTTCTTTCAGCTTCCATCCTTCCTCCTTGTATTTTTCATAATGTTTTTTTTTCAATTTTACCGTTCTATCTTCAATTTTCTTCTTCCTTCTTCATTTGAATGTTTTCCCCCTTTTTATATTCTTTACTTCTGTCTTTTTCTTTGTTTCAGAAAAAAAAATCTGACTTTTCTTCTTTTTCCATTTTCCTTCATTTCCTTCTTTCCTTTTCCTTCTTTTATCGTTCTAAATTATTCTTTCCTCTTTGTTTCTTCTTCTTTCTTTTTTCTTCTTTTTACCTTATTTCTCTTTCTTCTCCCGTCATTTCAATCTTGTCTACAATTCATTCTCCTCCTCTTCCTTCACGTCTTTACTTCATTCTTCTCCATTCCTTTTTCCTTATCCCTCTTCCTTTTTCGTTTTTCGTTCTACGTCCCCTTTTATTCTTGCTTCCTTCTTTCATCATTGTTGTTTCTTCTTCTTCATCCTCCTTCCTTTTTCCTTTCTAATTTTTTCGTTCTCCCTTTCTTTGTTCCTTGTTCTTTCTTTTTTTCTTCTCCCTCTTCCTTATATTTTCTTCATTCTTTTTCCTTCCATTTTCAAAATTCCCTTTCCCTTTTCCTTTTTTAATTTTTCCCTTTTTTATGCCTTCGTTTTCTTTTTTGCTTCACTCATATTTTTTCTCACTTCTCACTTTTCCTACTAACTTTTTCCTTCTCATTTCTCATCTCCCTCTTTTTCACTTTTCATTTATTTTATCTCATTTCTCATTTTCGTTTCTCAATTCTCACTTCTTACTTTTCACAACTAATTTATCACTTCTCATCTATCTTTACATTTCTTATTTCTCTTTTCTCCCTTCTGCATTGTGCTTGGTGGTCATATGGCTATCGCTTCTGCTTCATACGCAGGAAGTCGTGGGTTCAATCCCAGACCCGTTCCATTCTCCTACTTTGTAACTTTTCCCAAGCCAGTTATCATGTTCTAGCAATCGCTAGAACTGGAAATGGAGTCCATACCCTCTCAATGTTCTACTATATACCATCAGCTAGCTTTTCTAACATTCTGTTAGAATTGGAAATGAACGGAATGCAGAGGTATACTCGGCTTGCAGTGGGTGAGTGACTGCATCATCATTGCCTCCCTATCCCCGACGACCATAAGGACGTGACCGGCGCCGTAATTGATCATTGAAAAATTTAGAGTTCTCGAACTGTTACATTGAGGCTGAAAAGCAACTCCCATGCTCCATCCATTCCCAATTAACAGTTTATGTTTTACAACGCTCTTGAATTTACTCTTCAACTGTGTTATAAAACCCGCATAAAAGTAAAATGTTACTGGGGATTGGTTCCCTGTGCAATTACGACTGGTCTGGTCAATCACTGAGTAGCAACTACGAAATGTACTGTCATCAAGCTCAAGCTCAAGCTTATATCTCACTTCTCCATTCTCATTTCTAACTTCCCACTTCTCACTTATCACTTCTCATTTTTCATTTATCTTCTCATATCTCACTTCTCATTTCTTGATTCTCACTTCTTACTTCTCACTACTTATTTCTCACTTCTCACATCTCATTTATCATTTCTCACTTCTCACTTCCCACTTCTAACATCTCATTTATCATTTCTCACTTCTCACTTCCCACTCCTCATTACTAAGTTCCACTTATCACTTTTCATATCCCACTTATCACTTCTCATATCTCACTTCTCATTTATTATTTCTCACTTCTTACCTCTCACTTATCATATCTCACTTCTCATTTCTCATTTCTCACATCTCACTCCCAACTTCTCACTTTTCATTTCTCACTTCCCACTTCTCGTTTCTCACTTCACAATGCTCATTTGTTTTTTAGGGGGATGAAGGCAAATCTGCATACAGACAACTGAAATTATCACTCAGGGAGTGGGGTTGGCGCGGAAGGCAGAAGGCCAGCCCGCCGGACCCACTAACCCCACCCAAGCAACAGAAGGTTACTTGAGTTACCCTCTCTACTAATACCCTGGTTCCGCGGGGAACAGCCTCCCAGCATTACTTCTGGGGGATAGGCAGTACTTAATGTACTCGCTCATCCACGCTCACACAGGTACTCATCCCGTATGAGTCTTACTTGGGTGCTATCTCTGACACACCCTCTAACACACCCTGACACTCTTTCTGACGCACCATATGAGTCTTACTTGGATGCTCACCACTGGCATACCATGTGAGTCTAACTTGGGTGCTCACGCTTTACGCACCATGTGAGACTAACTTGGATGCTTACCCCACCACCTGATTCACGCCCTAGCAAACACATCTGAGACTTATTTGGGTGCTTACTCTAGCACACCCTGCCACTCCTCCTGACACACGCTCTGACACATTATGTGGGACTTACTTAGGTTCTCACTTCTGACATGCCACACGACTATACACCGGGGCAGCAGGGACTTTGTCCAAGGGCTTGACGACCCCTCCCCATGGCCACTGCGAGTTAGACCGGGACCATCGTCCCTAACCCCTAATCCCAAGGCGTCAAGCGACCCGTGCCGAGGGGATGCATGGCCAGGGGGGTGAAATAATAAGCTAGGCCTTTAACGGAGCCTGTGGGGTACCTGGGCACCCTCCACAGTAATTGTCCCTTACCGCGTTATGCTGGGCTCTGGCGTGGTGGACATATTTTCCCGAGCAACTCGTGGGACCAAAATGGAAAACCAAGTCAATTCTTCAATTAGTGGTAGTAGTGTAGGCGACAACCCCTTCGCAAGAGGTGGGTTGTTCAGGTCTCCGCCTAGAGGCCAGAGGCAATAGTCGGCAGCTCAGTGCGCAGCGCCAGCGTGGGTCACTCAACCTTCCTCTCGGCTATAAAACGCCGGAAGGGGTTATTGACGGCCCATGGCTTGTGAAGGCGATGAACCGCAAACGCGATGGGCTTTCGGCCTTCGAGGTGGCGACGGAACAGCTGGACGCCATCATCGACTTTGCGTCATCGAAGCATAATATCAGCAAGGACCTCAAGAGGAGCTTGCAGAAACTTCGAAAGTCGATGCTGGACGCCAAGCTGGAGAGGGCGGTCGGCACGGCCAAGTGTAAACCCGTGAAATCGGTGGAGTCGAGGTCTACCCAGACTGAGGCCCAAGGATTCGCGGACTCGGGCAAGGTCGAGTCGACCGAAGGCGTGCCAGCTAAGACGGTGGTGCCAAAGTCTACCCAGACTGAGGCTCAAGTATTTGCGGGTACGTCGGGGGTGACTACTCCAACGGAGCAGACACAAAAACGGGGGAGACAGTCTCCAGGGGATGAGCTCCCTAAGGGCCGCTCCAAAACGCGGAGGGTTACTACCCCGAACAAGGGTAGTGGGGCTGGGAAGCTGAACCCCGGTCAGGTACCTCCAAAACCGGGGGAGGAAGGACCTGGAAAGGTCCGTCCACTCAGGCAAGACGGTGGTAAGGGGTTACGGCAGGCTGAAAGTTCTCAGCCGCACCAGACCAGGGAAATAGAGGGAATGACGCCTCCTGGACCCTGGTCAAGAACAAGAGGAAACCGAAGACGTCAAGGGCCGAAAAGAAGGCCCAGGCGAATGAGGGTAGCAAGAAGTCTAGGGTAGGCGCCAATCGCTCCAGGGCGATGCCCTAGTCATCACGGCGGACGAGGCTAAGTACTCGGATGTTTTGAAGGCGATGAGGAGTGACGTCAAGCTCGGTGAACTCGGCGCCGACGTACGTCGAATAAGACGTACCCGGATGGGCGAGATGATACTCGAGCTGAAGCGGGGCGTCTCGCAAAGGGCGCCGCCTACAAGAAGTTGGCGGAGGAGGTCCTAGGCGAGACGGTCAAGGTGAGGGCACTCACGACGGAGGTGAATCTAAGGGTTAAAGACCTGGACGAGATCACTGAAGTCGAAGAGCTCGTCACGGCACTGCGGCGACAGTGTGAAGTGGAGACGCCCACCGCAGCCGTTCGGCTACGGAAAGGTCCGGCAGGGACGCAGGTAGCATTGGTTCGGCTATCTGCAGCGGACGCCTCCAAGGTAGTCAAGTTAGGGAGCGTCAAGGTGGGATGGTCGGTATGCCCTGTGCGCATATACGAGCAACCCGAAGTTTGCTTCAAGTGCATGGAACCGGGGCACAAGCAATGGGACTGCAAAGGCCCTGACAGAAGCAATCTCTGCCGACGCTGCGGATTGGAGGGACATAAGGCACAATGCTGCACGAACCCTCCCAATTGTTTGATTTGTTCCAGCAAAGCTGTGAACAGCAAGCACCCCATGGGGGGCTCGATGTGCCCGGCGTTTAAGCGTGCTGCAAAATCAAAGTGCAGGTAAAGCAGCTGGCTTGCTCGGCTTCGCCCGAGTGTTTGGTGTGCGCAGGTTTAGAGGAAACGGCGGAACACGTGTTGTTCGTGTGCTCACGTTTTCGCGCAATGCGTGACCACATGCTTGCCACATGTGGTCTGGACACTACCTAGTTCGGAGGATGTGTAAAGACGAAGTTGGCTGGAACGCCGTTTTATCGGCTATCGCCCAAATCGTCTCGGAGCTACACAGAAGGTGGCGCGTGGACTCAAGGATGGCTAGTTCAGGCGCAAATAAGAGGTGGTCCAAGGGATCGGAGTCGGCTTCATGGGTCATACCGGTGGTCATGCTCTGTGGTCGAACTCGATCCTTTTATCGAACAAGTGGCCGCGCGAAGAACAACATGGTATCGTCGCTTTCGCGGCGTCGGTCAACCGGGCGGGTTCCGAGCCCGAGGACGGAAAAGGGTCCTCGTCAAGGCTGGGGCAGGCGTAGGCCTCGCGTCGGCAAGTCCCTCTGTGTGCTGGCGAATAGGCCCTATCGCAGAAAGGTCAATTTGGGGTGCACGCGGCATCATCATTCTTGATACCAGTCGTGCAGAGGGAAGCAGGCGCGAAGTCGACCCTGCCCACCTTCCGAGGACATAGGGCGTGGTAAGGCCACCTGGAAAGCCGGCAATGCGCTGGCACGATACCATGGTGTTCTTCTAAAAAAGCGAGTCACGATGTTCGATGCTGCAAGGACACGCAGCTAACCTCGAGGGTGCGTCATGCACTGGCCCCCTTTGAAGCATTACTTTCTGGTTGTACCGAAGGGACGATGGGCTTGGCGGCAATGGAAACGGTTTAGCTGGTCGGGGATGCAGCCCTGCCTCCCTCATTGGAGGTGGCCCCTAACCCAGCACTTCCTGGTCAACCCAGGATGTCTGTTGAGCAGATTCCCCCTCCATTGTTTAGGAAGAAAAAAAAAACACGACTATACAAATGACACTGGTTAAAACATTCAACGCCACGGTACTCGGTTCACAGTCGCTTACCTTCAGCCTTGTACCTATTTAACGCACTCACCACCAGTTCGACTTTTTTGCTACACGTTTGAAGCACGTGTACATATTGGTCGTCTTTTCAAATGTTCGACCATTGTAAATATCATCCGCAAAGCAAACACATTGGCTGGATCTGTTAGAAATCGTTTGCTACTCTCGGCTCTCCGCATGACACCATCAAGCGCAACATTAAATGGCAGTTACGGAAGTCCACCTCCTTGTCGTAATCCCAGGCGGGTTTCGAACGAACTGCAGTGTTCACACGAAACCTTCACACAATTCTGCACACTATCCATCGTAGTAATTATCAGTTTTTCAAGATTCCCGTGAATGCTTTTCTCGTCCAATATTTGCCGAGCCATTTATGCTGCCCTGAAATTGATGCAGAGATGATATATCGGGAAATGATATTTAGGGACACGGCAGGTATTTCAGTCCATGGTCGTAGGGGCTAAAACCATCGAAAGCAATGTACATTTGCTAGAACTCCACTTTAGCAGAACTTTTCTCCTGAGAACAATTTTGTACGGATGAGTTTGGCAAAAAAAAGTGACTCCGGCAGGGCCGGATTTAAGAGAGGTTCGGGGGCCCCAAAAAATCGTATGAACCAAAACCAATCTGTATGTACATTTTGGGCCCCCCCATAAAAGGCTCTATTCTCAGAAGCAATACATCTTTTCACTTCACAGGAAACGTCATTGTCACATGTCACAAGCGTTTCAACAACTTCAAACATGATATTCACAACATTTTTGAAATATTTGCCATGCAGTAAAGATCTGGTTCATTGTCGAGGTGCCGACAATCCAGCTTAATACCTTCCCACGATCTCTTTCACTAATGGCGTACATAACTTAGCTTAGCGTTCCGTGCTGGCACTTGGACGTTGATTAGTCACCCCTGAAATGGGGAACAGACGCTTTGATGAGCTGCACTTCCTTGAGAGACAAATGCTCAATAATATTTGCACCTCCGGGGAGAAGTTAACCCTCCCTCCCTGATCAGCATACGACCAAAGTGGTTTGCACCACGAGGAGATAGGGAAAGGAATTGCTGGGTAAGAGGCTAAAAACCATTTAATGTCTATTCTAACCCTTCAGGTACACAAAGTACCAATGGTACGCATTACTCAGCATTTACCAAGCCTACTGGTATAAACATTGGAGGTTATCTAGATCTATTTTTGATATCAGTCATATTTTCAAACATTAATGAGTAATATTTAGTGCATTCCTAGGTACATAAATCATAGCAATAAGGCATTAGCATTCTTGTTTCCCTTATCTACACGATGAATATACAATTTACGGTGCTCCATTACAGAGAGTTCGCCATTATCTCAATCCTCAAAACTCACATAAATCATACATCGCTCGCGTACTGCATTTTTCATCGAAAATAATCAAACAGTCCAATTTCCCGCTTTCGAATCGGACAAGCGAACAAATGACTTTGCCGTTTTGACGAATATGCTCAGGAACTCAGCCGACATCTAGAGGTGGAAGTGCTTCTACGCTGTGACCAATCTCTTCTCCCTCGAAGCGGATTTCTTCTGGGAAAAATTCTTTTCTTCCCCTTTTCCTACATCCTCTTCTATAATTCAAGAAAAAAAAGCGAATCCAGATCAGTTCCGGAACGAGACGAGCGCATCCACTAGAAATACAAATCACTGCCATAAATCATTGCTTCTATCATCCGCCCGCCGAGAGGAACGCTCACTATACTGGCTGTAGTCTCTGTCTTTTGTCTTTTCGGTTCATTTCGGGGATATCTTTTCTCTCGGCACCGGGTGATGGACCGTCAAGCTGATTGTGGTGGGAGTGATGGCGACATAAAGGAGCCATTCATAAGTCACGTAGGCGGCTTTCAGGTGAGGAGGCGTTTACAGTCGATAGGGACAACAGATCGTAAGTCAAAGTATCGAATAACAAACACCTAGAAGAAAAAAAAGATTTATAAGGAAAACGGATTCGAAGTGAATATCTGATTGTGACAAGGCTTGGAAATGAACAATTGAAATGTATCTGTACTTTAATTCTTTTTCGTGAACATTGTTGCTAACTATATGTATACTTAAAATGCGTTTTTTATTCCCTTTCCCTTTTCATTTCCAGTGCACTTGAAACAATAATATGACTATAATTATTGATAAGATTATTCGTTTTTTCATACTTATAAATAGGTATATAAGTATAAGCATAAGTCAAAAAATGTTACTATTCTGTATAAAATCTTGGTGAATACAGATTCTATTAGGTATTATACGAAATTGTAAGCGTTATATATTATATAAATTATATATAAATAAATATAAATATATATATTATATATATAAATATAATATAATATATATATATATAAATTCAGGATAGTTTGATATTATGTTTCAATATTTCTAGGGTCATTTCACCTCTATGTTTATCTCCTTCTTCTTCTTCTTCTTCTTCTTCTTCTTCTTCTTCTTCTTCTTCTTCTTCTTCTTCTTCTTTGATATTTTAGCTAAAGCTAAGACCTAGTTGTCACACGAATCGCCAAGAATGTACAGCTCAAACAGCGTCTGTCCTAGAATTTAGCGACCCTTCCCAGGAAGATCTACTTATAAAAGACAGTCCCATCATGATAGATAAGGAACCTTAGAACAACAATCTTTTGATCCTAAAACAACAACATAACTCGAGAAACTATATCCCGAGGAAATTACGACAAAGAAATGAAATGGACATAGCGATAAGGAAATGGAATAGTCCGCAAAAACTTTTTATTGCTGTAGTGTAAATCACTACTTTGGCACATGGACCGACTCCCGGCACACTGTAAAGAAACTAATGATTGTAACAATAAAATTTACAAGTTATTCATTGTAAAAGAGAAAAAAAAATACCTGTAATTTAGACTGCTTGGTTACATTCGGAAGGAGGGCTATGTTTTAGTACCCCATTCGCGTGTGGCGTTGCTACCAAATTGGGCAGTAAAATAAATACTCCGGTGAATGGATTTTGGTAGCCGACGGGATGACAAACCACGGGTGCGACGAATGGCGGAAGGAACCTGGAGGAAAACGGAACGATCTGGAAGATTCACGCAAAAAGCGATGGAAAAGGGGTATTCGATTATAAACTGTACGCCTGAGCAGATCGTAAAAAGTGTTTCTGAAAAACCGAGTGATTGAGTCCAGCGAATAAGCTAACAGCCATACGATACTGAACCGATAACATGATAGTGCCGAGATAGTGTAGCAGTTTTTGTACGAGGAAGGCTTTGACCCAAGTCTCCGGACCAAGTCGGCTAACGAAGCCGGAACGCAACATCCTTCCCCTCGTGCCGTCTTTGCACTGGTTCGTCGGCACTATGTTCATTACCGGCAACGTCATCACGTCTATTGCTATCCGTTTCACCACAATCACCAACATCCAGAATCGCCAGGTTGCAAACCGCTCTTCGCTTCAGTTTCCCAGATGACGTCTCCACATTCGCCTGTCTTACTACGCCGTCTTTTCTCGAATACGTACAAACCATGCGACCACGAATCCGTTGGATGCGAATCTTGATGGCAGGAATGTCGATGAAACATTTTGACCGCCGAGATGTTATTGGCAAAATTATTAAAAAAAAATTCTCTGCGATCCGTCGTTTCCAAAACGAGTCCAGTTTGTTCTGGACCATCTCCCAGCTTCTTAATGCCTTTCTATCACCCACCGGGGCTTTAACTGGTTGCCGAACTCCACTGGAGCTGAGCATCAAAAAATGATTTGGTGTTAGGGATTCTTGGCCTTCGTTTGTACCATTGTCAGTGTAGATTTCTTGGGGCGCTCCTCTGCGAGCGATGAAGTGTCGAACCGCCTTCTTACACGAGTCTGTTGTTAAAGAGTGCACCGCCTTCATGAGTATTGCCCGAACCGTTGGACACGTGAAGATGGCTACCCAGCGTTTGACCGCACTGCGGCCGACTTTGACCAGGAAGGGTCCAAAGTCAATGTAGTAGTCAATGCCTATAAACGAAAGAAAGGTGTTACGCGGCACTGAGGAAGTTGACTTATCTTTGGCTCTACTGGAACAGCTTTGTAAACCCGGCACCACTGGCAACGTCTGGCTATGGCTCGGATTTGTGCTCGAAGTTTCGGAATGTAGAATCGCTTCCGAATTTAATTCACAACCGTTTTTTTTATTGACGTGACGAAACTTTCGGTGATACCAATCTATCAACAAGCTCGTGATCGGATGCCTTCTAGCTAGAATAATCGGAAACTTGACATCATATTCCACGCAATCGGCAGCAGTAATACGGCCTTCTACGCGCAACACTCCATACTCATCTAGTATCGGTGATTGCGGGCTGTTTCGGCTCACTGGCTCTCTATATTCCGGTTCTAGTTCCATATTCCGTCTCAATGTAGCTACGTCATCTGGATGACAATCCGACTGGACCAATCGCCAGAGATGCTTCTCCGAATCCTGAAGATTTTCGCTAAATGATGTTCTCGTTCAGTCCTCCTTTGATTCGTTGCAAAACCTTCTCGCTGAACCGCTAGATATACGTCATAGTCCGTAAGAGTCGCTCATATTTGAAAAATCTAGAGATGTCAATCATGGGAACTGACAAAAAGTGACTGCAAACGTACGCTGATCTCAACTCGTCTTGTGTGTCTTCCACTATCCCGAACCTGTCTACCGGCCAATCGTCTTTTTCATCGTACAGAAAAGCTGGTCCACGTATCCATCGGCTATCGGGCTTGCAGTTTGGACCTTTTCCCCATTTCGTAGCTTCGTCAGCGACGTTGACCTTTGTTTTAACCACCGCCATTCGCCAGTTCTAGATAGGCTCAAGATCTCGTTGACTCTGAAAGCTACGTATTGCGTACAGCGGCGAGTGTCTGACTGGATCTAGGAGATCACGGTACTCGTTAGAGTCGCTCCGAAAGTACGTACGCCTAATCTTCACCGAATTACCGTCGGTGATTGGCTTCCGCAGGCGGGCTCCAATCAAGGCAGCCTGCAACTCTAATCTCGGAACAGATGTAAGTGGAGCTACTTTTGACTTTGATGAGACTAATCCACAACGTATTTTTCCACGGTCTCGAACACGCCAATAGGCTGCAGAGGAGTATGCTTGTGCACTTCCATTGAGAAATATATGGAGTTCCAGGTCTTCGTAGCAAGCTGAATCATATCCCTGAAAATATCCTCGAGGAATTCTTACGTGGTTTAGTTCTTCCAGAACCTTCAGCCACTCTTTCCAACGTTTGCATAGGTCACCTGGGATCTGCTAATCCCAATCAATCATCGCCCTCCAAACATCTTTCAGCAGAATCTTGCCTTGAACACCTAGCGAACCTACTAGCCTCAATGGATCGTAGATCTTCATAATGAAGCTCAGTACCTTCCTTTTTGTCGGAGCGATGTCGCTTACCATCCGTGTTCTGAACGTGAAGTAAAAGAGATCTTCGCTTGGGAGCCATGATTTACCAATAACCGCTCGAAACCATTTTGGCTATACATGGAAAGGTTTTTACAGCGGCTAGACTCACTTCACCGATTGCTTCTAGGATTGATGATCGGTTGCGTATGTGAAGCCCACCTTTTTGCGGACTTCAGTCACCTCCAATGCTAACTCGACTGCCTCTTCCTACGTATCGAAGCTATCAAGATAATTGTCAACATAATGTTTGTTCTTGATTGCAGCCGCCGCGTTTGCATGATCTTGTTCATTCTCCGTTACAAATAGAGAACATGTCGTTACATGCAAGAGAACATGTCGTCCTGAAAATAGCGACATCGGACGCCACAGGTACCATTGGATCACTTGCGGTAGACGAACAGTAAAGCGCTTCGATCTTCCCTTCTGATTTTGACTTGCAGGAACATTTTTTGTTTGTGATGATGATGATGATGATACTACCATCTATTGTAGCAAGGCACCTGCCGATAGCACTGGCCATATCTGACAAACGATTTGATCATGATTATATTATTATTTGTATTTCATCAAATTCCTGTATGAAGGGCTAAAAATGGGTGGGGTGGTTCCATAAGCAGAGACACTTATGTGAATCCACGGGATGAATAGAGAATCTCCTTCCAGAAGAAAGTTAGTACATACAATAATATAACCTAAAGGCATAATAAATAAAAGGCACGGCAAATGCTGGGTAAAGCGTACCATTGGTACTTCGTGTACCTGAAGGAATAAAATAGACCCCATCTCGCGGTCCTTAGCCTCTTACCCAGCAACTCCTATCCCTACCTCCCCGCGGTGCTGGCCGGGATACGAGCAACCTTAGGGAAGATCGGGTAACCAACCCCGGTGGGAACTATGGTCGTATGCTGACAGGGAAGGGGGGGTTTGCTCCTCTCCGGAGGTGCAAATCTTATTGAGCGTCTGTTCTCCATGTCAGGATCGGCTCACAACAGCGTCTGTTCTCCATGTTAGGGGCGGCTGATCATCGTCCGAGTGCCAGCGAGGGACTCAAAGTGAAACTGTGCACCATGGTCCACCGGAAATAAGGAGGAATGGTCCTCCGGAAATTTAGGGGGTTTGGTGTCAGGCCCTGCAAGCCAGCCTTTAAAAATCATAAGCAACGAACAATCAACAAGAGAGTACGGACCGGAACCATCGGCGAAGACCACTGCGACGAAAAGGGACTAGCGATTGGAAACTCGGTTCGTGGAACTGCAAATCTCTCAACTTCATCGGGAGCACACGCATACTCGCCGATGTGCTCAAGGACCGTGGATTCGGCATCGTAGCGCTGCAGGAGGTTTGTTGGAAGGGATCAATGGTGCGAACGTTTAGAGGTAATCATACCATCTACCAGAGCTGCGGCAACACACACGAGCTGGGAACAGCTTTCATAGTGATGGGCGATATGCAAAGGCGCGTGATCGGGTGGTGGCCGATCAATGAAAGAATGTGCAGGTTGAGGATCAAAGGCCGGTTCTTCAACTTCAGCATAATCAACGTCCATAGCCCACACTCCGGAAGCACTGATGATGATAAGGACGCATTCTACGCGCAGCTGGAACATGAGTACGACAGCTGCCCAAGCCACGACGTCAAAATCATCATAGGAGATTTGAACGCTCAGGTTGGCCAAGAGGAGGAGTTTAGACCGACTATTGGAAAGTTCAGCGCTCACCGGCTGACGAACGAAAACGGCCTACGACTAATTTATTTCACCGCCTCCAAGAATATGGCTATTCGCAGCACCTACTTCCAACACAGCCTCCCGTATCGGTACACCTGGAGATCACCACTGCAGACAGAATCACAAATCGACCACGTTCTGATTGATGGACGGCACTTCTCCGACATTATCGACGTCAGGACATATCGTGGCGCTAACATCGACTCTGACCACTATCTGGTGATGGTTAAACTGCGCCCAAAACTATCCGTCATCAACAATGTTCGGTACCGACGACCGCCGCGGTACGACCTAGAGCGACTGAAGCAACCTGATGTCGCCACTGCATACGCGCAGCATCTCGAGGCAGCGTTGCCGGAAGAGGGTGAGCTCGATGGGGCCCATCTTGAGGACTGCTGGAATACAGTCAAAGCAGCCATTAACGACGCAGCGGAGAACAACGTCGGGTATATGGGTCGAAGTCGACGGAACGATTGGTTCGACGAAGAGTGCAGACAGATTCTGGAGGAGAAGGACGCAGCGCGGGCGGTCGCGCTGCAGCAAGATTCCCGGCAGAACGTGGAACGTTATAGACGGAAGCGGAGTCAGCAGACCCGCCTTTTTCAGGAGAAGAAACGCCGCCTGGAAGAAGCGGAGTGCGAGGAGATGGAACAGCTGTGCCGTTCTCAAGAAACACGCAAGTTCTACCAGAAGCTCAACGCATCCCGACAAGGCTTCGTGCCGCGAGCCGAAATGTGCCGGGATAAGGATGGGAGCATCTTGACGGACGAACGTGTGGTGATCGAAAGGTGGAAGCAGCACTACGAGGAACATCTGAATGGCGCTGAGACTACAGGCAGTGAAAGTCAAGGCAGCGGAGGAGATGACTACGTCAGTTCAGCGGACGATGGAAGCCAACCAGCCCCCACCTTGAGGGAAGTTAAGGATGCCATTCAACAGCTAAAGACCAACAAAGCCGCTGGTAAGGATGGTATCGGAGCTGAGCTCATCAAGATGGGCCCGGAAAAGCTAGCCACTAGCCTGCACAAACTGATAGTCAGAATCTGGGAAACCGAACAGCTACCGGAGGAGTGGAAGGAAGGGGTTATATGCCCCATCTACAAGAAAGGCGACAAACTGGAGTGTGAGAACTTTCGAGCGATCACCATCCTTAATGCCGCCTACAAAGTGATATCCCAGATCATCTTCCGTCGTCTGTCACCATTAGTGAACGAGTTCGTGGGAAGTTATCAAGCCGGCTTCGTTGACGGCCGCTCGACAACGGACCAGACCTTTACTGTACGGCAAATCCTTCAAAAATGTCGTGAATACCAGGTCCCAACGCACCATCTGTTCGTTGATTTCAAGGCGGCATATGACAGTATAGACCGCGTAGAGCTATGGAAAATTATGGACGAGAACAGCTTCTCTGGGAAGCTTACCAGACTGATCAAAGCAACGGTGGATGGTGTGCAAAACTGTGTGAAGATTTCGGGCGAACACTCCAGTTCGTTCGAATCGCGCCGGGGACTAAGACAAGGTGATGGACTTTCGTGCCTGTTGTTCAACATTGCGCTAGAAGGTGTTATGCGGAGAGCCGGGTGTAACAGCCGGGGTACGATTTTCAACAGATCCAGTCAATTTATTTGCTTCGCGGATGACATGGACATTGTCGGCCGAACATTTGCAAAGGTGGCAGAACTGTACACCCGCCTGAAACGTGAAGCAACAAAAGTTGGACTGGTGGTGAATGCGTCAAAGACAAAGTACATGCTTGTGGGCGGAACCGAGCGCGACAGGGCCCGCCTGGGAAGCAGTGTTACGATAGACGGGGATACCTTCGAGGTGGTCGAGGAATTCGTCTACCTCGGATCCTTGCTAACGGCTGACAACAACGTTAGTCGTGAAATACGAAGGCGCATCATCTGTGGAAGTCGGGCCTACTACGGGCTCCACAAGAAACTGCGGTCGAAAAAGATTCGCCACCGCACCAAATGTGTCATGTACAAGACGTTAATAAGACCGGTTGTCCTCTACGGACATGAAACATGGCCAATGCTCGAGGAGGACTTGCAAGCACTCGGAGTATTCGAGAGACGGGTGCTTAGGACCATCTTTGGCGGTGTGCAAGAAGACGGTGTGTGGCGGCGAAGAATGAACCATGAGCTCGCCCAACTCTACGGCGAACCCAGTATCCAGAAGGTAGCTAAAGCCGGAAGGGTACGATGGGCAGGACATGTTGCAAGAATGCCGGACAGCAACCCTGCAAAGATGGTGTTCGCTTCCGATCCGGCAGGTACGAGACGGCGTGGAGCGCAGCGAGCGAGATGGGCAGACCAGGTGCAGAATGACTTGGCGAGCGTGGGGCGTATCCGAGGATGGAGAGATGCGGCCTCGAACCGTGCATTGTGGCGTCAAATTGTTGATTCAGTGTTATCTGTTTAGATGTTAACTAAATAAATGAATATAACCTAGCCCTCGTTTCCCAGATTGACCCAATAGATGGGGAGAAGAGCCCGCCCTTTATTCACGAGATGTTAACAATAGGAAGTTGGCGATTCCACTCTTCCTATCCAAATCGCTTCAATCGGGTGCCCTGATGGTTATTTAATATTTTTTACGTTATTTTCATATAGTTTTTAATGTAAATTAATAATATATATTGGAATTGGCTCACCAAATTTCCGTTCTGGAGCAGTTGAAAGGCAGAACTAGTGTATCATAAAGGCATTATCAGCTTCAAGGACTTCAGGAAATCGTTGACAATCGCCACAACACACATGCAAGTTGATTGTTAGTTTGAATCACATCGTTTCTATCCTGTGTATGTAGTGCGCACCGAAACGAATAGTAGTTTTAATCATGACGAGGTACGGGATATACTGTTACTGAACATTCCAGTAAACGTGTGTGGACTTGGTGCGGGGTGCAAAGGAGTCCGACGTCTAATTCTGCAAGGTGGTATTGATTTCTCGCCAGACACGTTTCAAAACGAATTCAACTTTTTTGCCGAAGCGCTTCAGATTTGTGGCTAGAGAAGGTGCAAAAATGGTTGTAGTAAGTACGACAGAAATACAATGTAAAGGAATGTAAAAGAAGTTAAAAATAATCCTGTTTTGGAAATATCAGCGAAGTCTGACAACGAGGAACTTGACATCGGAGAGACTGCATTTGGAGCTTAAGTTTTTGATGCGGTACAAAAAGATTCGAACGGTATTACGAAATCTTCGAATCGGTAACTTGATGGCACGTCTTTACGGATTCAGTGACCACTTATCGTATAGGTATTATGTGCTGCATTAGCTCGAACAATGAATCCCTTTTCCGTCTCGCAAAATGTTGGCCAAAATCCTTTTTCAGCGGTACATATGGGAAGGTAAATTTGCCGCCTTTGTGCGAAAATGATACCCAGCTATGATGTTTTTTTCGGGATGGTCCATCGTATGCATGGAAGTTCACCTTTGCGGTATTTGATATGAATATAATTTTAAACCTTTGGATTTTTTTCTTCTTAATTTTGACGCAGGGAAAAAATGCGTCCTTCCTCTAACTGTGCTTACTACGATCTTGCAGGAACATTTTTTGTTTGTCGCCAGAAAACGCGACTTCCCGTTCTCAGAACTTGAACGTAATGGACGGCTGCGGGGTCAACAGATCAGGACCCTTGAGAAGCATCGTGTTTAACGACACTTTCGCTGCTGCATCACTCGTACCTTCTTCTTCTTCTTCTTATTGGCATTACATTCCCACACTGGGACAGAGCCTCCTCGCAGCTTAGTGTTCATTAAGCACTTCCACAGTTATTAACTGCGAGGTTTCTAAGCCAGGTTACCATTTTTGCATGCATATATCATGAGGCTAACACGATGATACTTTTAAGCCCAGGGAAGTAGAGACAATTTCCAATCCGAAAATTGCCTAGACCGGCACCGGGAATCGAACCCAACCACCCTCAGCATGGTCTTGCTTTGTAGCCGCGTGTCTTACCGCACGGCTAAGGAGGGCCCCTACCTCGTACCTTCCAAGGTTTATTTGGCTTCTGTGCCACTCCTAGTGGGAGGTACCAGGTACGCACTGGATCAAATGTTTCCATTTCCTGCTTTGTTACCACATGAACGTAATCTTTCGTTCCGAAGCTGTGGATCTTTTTCTAGACGTCTCTCGTGACATTTTAAGCGACGCTCGGCCATCGATCTACAGTCTGGGAAATCGATACAATCTTGCTTTTAAAGTAATCCAGTTTCAAAATTCCCGCTTTCCGTCCGTACTGTTGTCTCATTGAGAATCTGGCGGGCTCGTTGTTCCTCACTGCCCTCCAAATTGGGAGCGACGGCCACTACAAGGCTCTCGACCGAGAAAAGCTCACGTACGTAGTCGTTTGTTGCTATTCTCCCCCTCGTACGCGACCACATACAGAAACAACCCACCCAATACGAGTCTTTGTAACGATTGGTTCTCGCTTGTTTTCTTCACGAAGCTTCCTTGTGGTAAGGTGTCGTACACTTATTACGTAAGCATTTTTTCTGGATTTTTCGACCCCCCCACCCTTCATGTAAGATTTTTTTCATACAAATGTTTTTTTTATTTATATGGAGCGTAAGATATTGACCGACACCCCCCTCCCCCCATAAGTGCTTACGTAATATGTGTACGGCGCCTAAGCAGGTGCGAGTTACTCAACCCAATGAGCAGTTCAGGAACGGCCCTCTCGAAACTTTTGACAGGAAGATCCCGCAGGTGCTCAAACTTCTTTTTTCGATTGATTGAAATCCAATGACTGCTGTGGCAACCCCAGATTCTTTACGGTGTACGCTTCGGACAGACTGAAGCTTCCGAGCTCTGAAATACTCAGCGTATCTATTCGATTTTCTTGTTGATTCCACTTGTCCAATAATTTTTTTTTTTTGATTTATAATGGGCTCTGTCGGGTACTCCAAGTTCGTTTGCAATCGTTTGCTCCACGAGTGTTGTAGGTAAACGAACCATCATCTAGAAAGGCATAAATATTCACTACACCATTCTTTCCGTGCAATGTCACTGGCAGGATCTTGAATAACGTCGACGAAATCGGTTGGCGGTGTATGGTGATAGTAGCCGGCTGCTTCTCAGAAGCTTAATAGTGGAGAAGGCGATAACGTTTCTCGCAATCATTGATTCCACAAAACCTCACCTTTACATGGCCAACGATTATGGGAAACAAGGCAGCCGCGGCATAGTTTATTGCCCTTGACAACATTCCACCGACCGTCGATAGAAAACTTCTTGAAGGCTACACAACTTGCCCATAGGACAGTGTTTAGACGATCCGCCACGTTTGGCTTTAGCCACTTCGCGCCGACCGCCAGAGTTGATAATCGGTCCTGATTCCTTCTACTCCAAATCCTTGCGTTCGTGGGTGGCACGAGCATTCACAATCGCTTTGTTCTTCGTTTTCCTCTTTTCATCCTTCGTAGGCCTTCCGGTGATGCAAAAGTTGGTGACGCCACTGGTTACAGTCGTAACCTTCTTTATGTACTCGCTAAATGTTTTCAGGTCGACCACAGGCAGACTTTCTTGTGAGAGTGCCCAGTTAAATTTATTATTTGCCGGCAACTTCTCCACAAGCTACTGCATAAGGATCGAGTTGGAAAGATGGTTGCCCATTCCCAGTGCTTCCAAGTGACCGCACAGATTTTGAACAGTTAACCCAAACTGGATTAGAGTCTCCAGTCTTTCCGCTTTGGGAATGGGTGTACCCCGAGCTTTGGCCACTTAATTGTGAACAATTTATTCAGGTCTTCCGTACAATGTCTGGAGTGTATACAGAGCTTGCGGCACGGTGAACGGATGGAGGAGAAAACTGCTGACCGCGTCCTTTGCTGGTCCTTTCAGCGACCGTTGTAGACGAAACAGGTTTTCCGAATTCGAGTAGTCACACGCCTCGGTGGAATGATTATAGCTACTGATGAAAAGCGGCCATTCGATTGGGTCTCCACAAAACACTGGAAGTTCTCTCGAAATTACTTGTCTTGCCGCTAATTGATGGGGTGTAGGACCCGGCATCACCGGTTGATGATGAACAAACTCGAAAAGGTTGGAATACTTAGGAGCGTTCGAAAAAAAAACTGTGACTGCTCTAACGGATCTACTAAAGCAGGCCCTAACTGAGGAGTTACAATGGGTGTATGAGGTGTTCCTGATCTCCTATCCTGGTTATCGGCATTTGGACATGCTTTCGCAGTATTCGGATTTTGATTTGCTTCAATTTGTGCAAATTGGAAACCACTTACCGGAGCCGCTGGTGGGAGACTACACACGGCTAAACCTTGAGGACAGTGTTTGCTGCACAGTCAGATTCCGCTCCTTCGCCAAGAAACTTTGCCTTTCCTCGTCTCGCTTCACCTGCCTCTCGGCATACTTTCGCTCGAAAACCTTCAATCGGTTGACCAGGTCGAGCTCGCGTTTCCTCCTTACGTCGTTCTACTTCTGGTGTCGTTCTTCAACGTCCTGCTGCCTCTTCAACATGACCTCTATTTCTTGCATTCGCCGTCTGCCCTGCTCTCGTTGATCCTCTGATCGATTCAGCTGAATCATCAGTTCTTCCTCTCGCTGCTCTTTCTTCCCTTGTTCTTTCGAGTGCTGTTGGCGGATATGTTTATTCCGCAACTTAGTAGTTTCACGGTGCCACATCGTAAACGGAAGAGTACTTCCCATTAGCTTGGGGAAGATCTTCGGAATCGTGCCTGTATTTGTCGCCTTGGGAGTCAGAGCAACCTCCGCATTCTTCAGAGCAGCTTCATCAAACGGCTCGATATTTACCAACGGCAGATTCGGTAAATCGGACTTCATACTGCTAAGCGGCTGTTTGATTGAATGGCGTTCATATTCATCAATCCCTGGGCTTTCTCCGACCGAAATGCTATCGATAGTTCGAGGGATTGGGATCGTACCCTTCAATACGTTTGTGGAGGCTCTAGCTTGTAATTCAGGGAACTCATTTGCGGTGGTTTGACTAATTTCCATGTGAGTAGACAATCCACCAGGTCCAACAATTTGATCAACCGACTTATTCTGCCGATTCTGACCAACCGATGGTGAGTCTTTCGGTTCATGTTGTCGATTGAACCAGGCTTCCACTTTTCCTTGACTGTTTGCCTGACTTCGTTGACTTATGGCTTGTGGCATCTTCGTCTTGTTGACGGAGAAGCTCATGCTTCGGAGCCAAGTACTTATTCTCTCTCGTTCATCGCCTTCTCGACGAGTGATTTCTCTATCTGCAGCCTGTTGGGGTGTTGGAAACGATGGACGTTATTGCGCAACACTTTTAAAAATGTATCTTCAACAACAACAAAATGCACTTTGACACAACAATTCCCGGCAAAACCGTGCTGCCACAATATTTAATACGTAGATAATCTTTCGTTGTTCATAGGAATCCGTTGACGCTATCGTGTAATTTCTAATTCTCTCAATTTAAAAACTAATATTGTTTTGGGTTCCATAGGGTCTCCAGTAAGCCTTGCGTGCAAAGGCGAAGGACTGCCAATCCGGAGATGGCGAGTTTGATTCTCGGTCTGGCCTAGGATGTTTTCGGATTGGAAACACTCTCGAATGTTACATGAACTACAAAATTCAGGAAAGTTGTCTCCTGTCATTAATTCCAGTTAATCAATGCAGTTGTACACATGTTATGCCGGGAATGGGGTTGGAAACAATAGCTATAGTTTTGACCACTTAATAAGTTTTAATCAAAATCCGTAAGATTGATTTTGAGGCTGAAGGAACTGACTATCACATGTTGTTCGTGCCTTCATCATCGTCGCTATGCAGTGGTGCTGAGTGTGAAGAGGAACGCGCCAAACAGAGCAGCGCGCTCGGAGAATCGCCATTAAAACTAATCACAACGTAGGGTCGTCCCACCCTGGACGAAACACATGGGGTAGCGACTCTACTATAAATAAATTGGTTTACAAACTGTGTTGTTATCTAGTTGGATTGGTTCTTGATTGAAGTCAAACGATATGTGGGGGGCAGAGTAAAAAACCTCAATCTCTATTTGCGTGGTTTATGGACAGTACCAAAGAAAACAGACATAGGCAGAAAAAATCGCCACAAGAATAACACTGCAACCAGCATGTCGTCGTCATCTCCAAACCTACCGAACAATCCGAAGGCTTAGGGGATAAAAATAGGCCACCAAAAAGGCAGAAAAAAGCTTTGCTGCTAAATAAATATTAATAATCTTCCGCTTGAGGTTTGACACAACTGTTCTAGGAGGGCGACGCTAACTGAGGCTAACTATGTGGATATGGTGCAAGCGACCCAACAAGACAACCGACGACGGCAGCTGAGAAACAATCCGAGCGGGTAATTTGAGAGCGTCTTGAGCCGCAACCTCAATCAGAAATAGGCAGCCAGCAATGGGAACGCAGGGAAAATTGGCATTGCACTCCCTGGTTGCCACACACCCGGGACGATGCAATCATTTTTCCAGTTCACTTCCGGTTCTCCGGTCTTAGAATTGAGCTTGTACTACCAACAATGTGCTGAATATATCTGAAATCGGATTAGGGGCCTAATAAGCATATAAGGTGAACCTGTCATGTCCGTCAAGACAGGTGAAGACATTCCACTAAAAGGGTATGATAATTTTCTTATAGCGGGTGAAATACTTAAGCATCCCCCATCTACCACAAAATATATGCAAATAGTAGTTAAGATGATTTTTAACTTCAACTAAACTGTACGCAAATCACTTTTGATCACGTTTTGCCTAGAAGCTTTTGAAGCTTTCAGGTTATTTTTCTATTTTTTCTTCGAAATGCTGATAGTTAATCATGCAAATTGTGATGAATAAGAATGAGGAAATGATTACAAAATTAAATGTGCTGCGCATAATATATGACTGTATTAAAAGTTTAGTGAATTCCTTCGACAGTGTAGGTGTGAACTAATTATTCTCTTCTGAAATTCTATCCTCATCATGGTGTACGTTCTAGTTTTGACCTCACTGCACGTCTTTACTTTACATTTTCTATTCATGCTTGTTGTTTCGCGAATAGATTATGGCTATGCAGATTTAAAACTTGAATCGTTATGAGTCATATATATCTCGAAGGTGTTTTATCTGGTTTTCCGAATTCCATCACCATCGTCTGTGTGAAAGCAAATATGTTTTCTTACTTTTTTGAGTAATTTGCTTTAAAAGTGAGCAATATAAATTGAAAACAAATATGCAAATGGCCAGCTTTCCCGAATACAACATTTACACCAAACTTAAATGGGCTAGTAAAATTGAACATCGAATATAGAAAAAGCCTTGATAAACATTGATGCTGGGTAGTCACAGCAATATTAGTACCTGATGTTTATTATGACAAACCATACCCATGGTCAAATTTAAAGCATGCATCACAGAATGTTCTAGTTATTCCATCAAGACATATCGTAAACATGGCTAACGAGAAGCTACGCTTATCACACCTTCCAGAGGAGTTGATAGATCACATATTTTCATTTCTTCCATTGAGCGATCGTAAGTCCGCTTCATTAGTGTGCCAGCTATGGAGTGACTTGGCCTTCAATACTAAGTTCCTACGTAAAATAACTCTCACACTGAACATAGAGGAGGATCAGCCTTTGCTACAGTATCTTCGAAAAAGCTCCCGTAAATATCGTAATGTCTACATAACTTTCTCGTATCTTATGCAAAATTACGGAATGATCAACGATATTCTCGACCTGTTTGGTTCCAACTTGGAGAGTTTCTGTTGCCTAAGCGATTTATCGGAAGAGGAACTGTGGAACGTGTTAATCCGTTCGCCAAATCTTGAGCGGTTGATAGCCGAAGTGCATTTTAGGAACCCGAATCGTCCGCACTTGTGTTATCCCGAGATGAACAGAATGAGTGATTTGTATTCGTTAATGAACGTGCTACAGATTCCAAACCTGAATACTTCAAACATATCGAAGCTGAGCGTCAACTTTTTCGACCCAGAGGATGCAAATAGATCTATCTCGGTTATACGTCGACTGGCGCCACAATTGAAAAGTCTGGAGTGGATATCAACGGATTACTTTGTACCCATCGATGATCTACAGTTCCCAAAAATGGAGATTCTGAAACTAGGGGGACATGTTTGCAGTGCAAGTGACAATACTATGACCACGTTCTTTGCGGGGTTTAAATACTTGACAGAAGTCGATCTCAACTTTGACGTTTGTGAGGCAGTGCTCGAAGTGTTGGCCAAAATGTGTCCTGGTATTCAAAAATTGAAACTTAATTACGATAAGTTAAACTCCAACTCGTTCAACTTGTTGCTGCCACTTAAACATCTGAAAATGTTGAGTCTCTACGGAAGAAATGATTTCTCGATTGTTAACAACGGTAAACCACTAGTAAGTGTACAGCAGCTTCATCTGAAGTTGTACAGCCGACATAGTGATTCAAGTGCTATTGAAGGTTTCCGAAAGTTGTTTCCGAACGTGATCGATATGGGTGTAACATTGCTGGCGAATGCCAAACCAGAGTGTATTATGGTGCCCATCTGCAAGAATTTCCGAGGACTAAAGCGACTAACCGTCTCCTTCGCTGCCAATAACAGTTTTCTAAACGACTTTCACTTTCTGCACCGACTGGAAGAGCTTATTCTTGAAGAATCCGAAGCGCCAATGGTATGTATGTCACCGAGTAGGTTGCTGAAGCGATTGAAATTCATACGCAATCAATGGCTAACAGATGAAGAACTGCTTAAGTTGCCCGAATTATATCCCAACTTGAGGTACCTTGAGCTGGCACATTGTAAGGAGGTGACTTTTGACGGCGCAGAACAGATACGATCTCGATTGACAAATTGTGTGGTGCAGTATTTTTAATTGTAAAATAAAACAATATATTTTTTCTATAAATTGTAAAAATCATTAAAGATGCGAGAAAAGTACAAAAAATCAAATTGTTCAATATTGTAGTAGTAGCAGATTGTATTAAAATGAAAATTCAAGTTATTAAGGACATAGTTGGAAGAGTACCACGATGGCAGTCAATATGGCACCGGACCTTCCACGGGTCAACCCCACACTTCCCGCACTCCTCTCCCACAAACATTCGAATGCATCGAACAGCATCGAACAAAAGTATAATATTCAGATTACTAACCTGTTCACAGTATATTTATGTACTTCCCGTGATAATTAACATGTTTCTTCAGAAAGTCCTATGCATTTCGGCTCGAAATATAGCCTAAACCAGCAGTTTCGTGCCAATTTAACTGCCGTCCGCGGTTTGTTGGGTTTATCACTGCACTCCACTTCTTCTCAAAGGGCATTGAAAAAATCGTTTTTTCACACACTTCTCCGCACATGAGCATCCCGAAATGTTGATGGAATGCAAATTAAACTTCACTTTTTGGATTAAGTCACTTGTTTGAGGCGAAAACTTAATATAAACTGCAATTTTTGCCCGAAGAAAACGATTAAAAACTAATCGCGGAGCGAATGTAAACACCGGTACCGATAGCAGCAAACTAATAAACAGGGTGGCTCAAAACTGATTTTGCTCAGTCGATTATGTTTCATATTTTGGGTGTCGTTCGCTGGTTTCGGTCATTTTGAATAGGGGCTTACCGTGTACAGGTCGTTTCAGGTTTGTATGGCAGTTGATATGGCGAGGTTGAATTTTACATTATTCAGATTGTGGCACTCCGTGATTGGGCGCTGGCGAGGGGAAGACCATATGACTGGATGAAATTCAAGAGCTTTAACTCCTTAGACAATGCATATTGAATGGACGTTCGAATAGTTGGGAGTCGATTTTAATCGAGGTTGCAAATCTTTAGCATGATAATAAAGCACCAAATACATATACAATGTCGGCGGAACAGAAACGGAAACGGCAAATTTGACAGTTAGCCCATATATTTTCCGTCAAATTTGCCGTTTCCGTTCCGCTGCCATTGTGTTTGTGTAATTCACCAAAATAGCCAGATTTTTTCTGTGATACATATCTATCGCACCAGGAGCAGATACTTCATACAAAAAGTGTGACATGGGGGTGAGCGGTGTATAAAATGCTATTTCAACGGATCTTTCCTAAGGTGCGTGCAGTGAAGTCTCTGGAATGTTGCCAGCGTTTGGAGAGGAGGCGCTGTAGCCAGTGTAATGGAAGGTTTAGTTTCCCATAATAGTTTTCATACAAACTTGAACCGGCTTGTTCTCAATTAGTTTTTGTTCAAATCGGCTTTTGGAGGACACTCGAAGCATGGGACGGAATCAAGTGAGCGTGGTGGAGCTGGGTCGTTTTTTGAACCACCCTACTAATATTCTTTGTTTTTTCATAAATACGACACCAATACTACTACAGTATATGACAGTTTGTATTGTACCAATACTTTCAAAGCTTTGTTTTGGTACTCAAGCCACCTTCACCTTAAATAAAAGTATAAATTATTTGAATGAGATTTGAACTGCTAAACAAAAACGAAGAAAAAGTTACGATACTTACACATTTACCACTAGAGCTAATTGTTCTGTTGTACTTGTGAGTACCCAGCCCATGCTAATTCACACACATTCCAGTTCGATACAGCAGCACGTACGGACGTGTTTTTTTTTTGATAAAATGAAGGTGGCCGATCCCAAGTGCGCCAACTGCGGCGACAAACATCACAAAGGGCTGCCCAAAGCGAGCCGAGTTCTTGAAAATCCGGAAGAAGGCTTCCACCAGGACCCTTCTGTAGAAGGACCGTGTTCCTGTAATCAACACTCACAAAAAACTGCGCATTATATTCATGAGTTTACACATGGATTTTTGCAATGGGGGTAGCGAAATGGATTCCATATTTTCGACACATATATTCCAGGCGCCCACATGCATTGCATGAGTTTTCCCACATACTATCCATGTGGGTCATAGTATCCATGTGTGAATTTGTATGCAATTAAGTATGTGCCGACGCATGATATGCATATTTCAAAATACATGGATTTTTGCCATAAAGTATGTGTCGATTTTCCTGAGTGAACAAGGTGAACTTTCCAGTCATCCCGGCTCCCCGTCGTGTGATTCCAATACTCCCCCCGTTACATTCACCAGCGAATGGCCTCCACTCCCTCCTCCTGGGTTCCGTCGGCAGTCGGAGAACGAAGCCGTCCCACCGGAAAAAACCTACTCCGCTCTACACTCCGGAGCAACTGATCCCGATCATCGCGACGCTCGCCACTCGGCTGCGCGGCTGCAAAACCCGCTTCGACCAGGTCTTCACTCTTGGCATGTTCATTATTGAAAATGGCTGCTAGGGTGGGCTTGGTCAACTGGAACGCTTGCTCGCTAAAGAGCAAAACAATTGAGCTGAAGGATTTCCTTGAGGAGAAGGCAATAGACGTGGCGTTCATCGCCGAAACGCACCTAAAACCTGAGGTGAACGTCAACATCCCAGACTTTTGCATCGTGCGATTCGACCGACCGACCAGAGGAGGTGGTGTGGCCATCGCTCTTCGCTACAACATCAACTGTCGCCAGCGGCCAAGCATCCAGCTGCGTATCGTTGAGGCCATCGGTGTGGATATTACTACCTCTATCAGCACAATCACGCTCATAGCGGCGTACTGCCCAACTCAAGCTAAAGCTGGCGACGGATCATCGGCCACCCTTCGGAGGGACATCATCAAGCTTACGCGGAGACAAGATCAGTTCATCATTGTCGGCGACCTGAATGCTGAGCACCAACCCTGGGGCAACAGTCACTGTAATCAAAACGGAACCATTTGGGGCAACGACATGGAAGAAGGTCGCTATACGATCCTGAGCCCGGATTCCCCCACTCGGCTGAGTCAGTCTGGCGCCCATTCCACAATCGACCTATACATCACAAACATGAACGACCACATCTCCCAGACGGTCGTTTACCAGTAGCTCAGCTCGGATCACTACCCGGATCAGCAGTCCCGGCGAAACTACCATCGTGTCGACTGGAGCCAGTTCCAAAGGTGTGTAGACGAAAACATCAACTACCAGCGACATCCGACCACACCGGAGGAAATCGAAGAACAGCTCCAATCCATCCAAGAGGCGATCTCCCAGGACCGTGAACAACATGTGCCAACTGCTAGACTGGTAAGCAACACCTCAAACATTGATATACTCACCAAAGATTTGATCCGTCTGCGTAATGTCACTCGCAGGCAGTACCAACGCACTGGGCTGCCCACGAATAAGGCCGGATGCAATGACCAAGATTATCCAGACCAGAATGGTGGACCTCAGAAATAGTGATTTTTCCAATAAGATCCACGCTCTCCCAGACTGTACTAAGCCGTTCTGGAAGCTAACAAAAATTCTAAAATCTAAGCCTCGACCCATTCCACCTTTGATCCCATTAGACAGCAATGGCTCTAAGGATCGCTTGATAACTCCTGCAGAGAAGTATTCTGAATTAAGTCGTCACTTCGTCAGCTTACACAATCTTGGACAGAACATCGTCAGTCCACACGAAGCAGCCGTTAATGAGCATACAAACAACATCCTTCTTATTCCCAACGACTTCTCAGATGAGTTGGAGATCTAAGCTGGCGAATTAACGGCCTATATCAAATCAACGGAAAACATGAAGGCCCCAGGCTTCGACAGCATCCTGAATCTCGAACTCAAACATATGAGTACTCCGTTCTTCGAGCATCTTTTGCTGATCTTTATTCAGTGCCTCAGGCTCAGCTACTTTCCTTTGTCATGGATCCTTCCTTCCCCAAAAATTATCGTCCCATCAGCCTTCTCTCAGGGTTATCCAAGCTATTCGAAAAAGCTATTCTTCACCGGTTACTAGAGTCTGCCGAAACTCTCAACATCTTGCTCGAGGGACAGTTTGGTTTCCGACGCAGTCGATCAACCGTTCACCAACTGACCCGAGTTACCAACGTCCTCAGATGGAACAAGTTTGTCTCAAAAACCTCCGCCATGGCCTTACTCGATGTCGAAAAGGCGTTTGACAATGTATGACATGATGACCTGGTGTACAAACTACAACGCTACAATCTTCCCAGCTACCTGGTGAAAATCATCAACAATTATCTGTCGGCAAGGACATTCCGGGTCTCAATCAGCGGAGCGAGTTCCAATGCGCACAAAATCGTCGCAGATGTCCTCCAGGGCAGTATCCTCGGGCAGGACACGAAGTTCTGAGATCCACTGTCTGGCCGGTATTTTTTTTTTTTTTGGGGGATGAAGGCAAATCTGCATACAGACACCTGAAATTATCACTCAGGGAGTGGGGTTGGCGCGGAAGGCAGAAGGCCAGCCCGTCGGACCTACTAAACCCACCCAAGCAACAGAAGGTTACTTGAGTTACCCTCTCTACTAATACCCTGGTTCCCCCAGGAACAGCCTCCCAGCATTACTTCTGGGGGATAGGCAGTACTTAATGTACTCGCTCATTCACACTCACACAGGTACTCATCCCGTATGAGTCTTACTTGGGTGCTCTCTCTAACACACCCTCTGGCACACCCTGACACTCTTTCTGACGCACCATATGAGCCTTACTTGGATGCTCACCCTACCACCTGATTCACGCTCTAGCACACAAATCTGAGCCTTATTTGGGTGCTCACTGTGCATACCGGCCACTGTCTGGCCGGTATTAAAACTCTACACGAGCACTTTGGTGGCTGTAAGGAAAAGTTTAGGGTCCGTTGCTTACAATCGGACCAGGCGACCATTAGGGCGCTATTTTCAATTTAGATTATGAAATTATTATTGTAAATATTAGTGTACATAGTGGTTAGGTTATCAAATTCTCTAAATTAATCAATGCCTCCTTAAGGCTATTCTGATATACATATAATATAACCTTTATAAATTATATTTAAATCCTAACCATTGCTTTTGAACCGAATCAAAGATGAAGGGCCAAGTGGCCAAACACTTGTAATGTCAAAAATAATGTAACAAACAAAAATCAAAAATAAATGAATTTAAGTCAAAAAAAGTCATGCTAATTCAGATATTCGACCGATGTCCTAAGGATATTCGCTCGGCCATGACATGGCGCAGTTAGTAGCTAGCCATTCGGTGGTATTTTTTGTGTAAAAGAAAGAAAGGAGGTGGCAAAAAGATTCCTGAAAGAAAGTGATGGAAGTGATCGATGGTTGGAAAGTTTTGGATTTTTGTTGTTTAATCGATGTTCTTATGACTTCAAAACTAAACCTATGATGGTAGCGAAGTCAAGAATAGTTGTTGCTTTTATTGAAGTCAAGAATAGTTGTTGGTTTTATTGAAAAGCAAAATATGTGGATGGCAAAACAAAACAAAACAAAACTGTTTTTGAAGAATAAAGAGGATTGAAAGTATATTCTAGCGATATATATTTAACTAAATAGATGAGAGTAGAGGTGAGCAGGATTGTGGTAGTAGCAGATTGTATCAAAATAATAATTGAAGTTACTGAATAAAAGTATAAATTATTTGAATGAAATTTGAACTGCTAATCAAAGCAATCGGCTTCCAAATAGTAGGCGTTCATCATTACCATAAATATTCTCAATCCAGTTGACAACCGGAATTGGGGGATAGCAAAGTTGGATTTTTCTCACAATCCGTACGTTAAACCTAACTTCGGAAGTGGTGCGCTGTTTTCATAACGCGAAGCGCTATTCAGCGCACCACTTCCGAAGTTAGGTTTAACGTACGGATTGTGAGAAAAATCCAACTTCGCTATCCCCCAATTTCGGGTTTCAACTGGATTGAGTATATGAGCTTGATTGACAGAACGAAACGAAGAAAAAGTGACGATACCAAACCAAACTTTTGGTGCTTCGCTCAAATATCACTAGAGCTAATTGTTCTGTTGGAAATGTAACCAAGTGTTACAAGATTTTTAGTTTTTAAAATGTGCTAAATGTATTTTGTTATTGTCACGTTCCTAAGGTTTTTTAGTGTTGGGTTAGTAATGTTAATAAATTCAAAAATTAAAATTATTGTTAGTAGCGTTAGTGTTTTTGTAAATTTGAATTGTATAACAGTAGTGTGGGTACAAGGAGACATGTTGAACATCATTGGGTGCAATAACACGACATGCAGGCGCGCTAATCCTGAAACAAAAGGGGTTGGTAATAAAGAAAAACTTCATATTAGGATGGGTTGAGGCGCAATGAGAATCCGTCATCCCTCACATTAGTTCTGGTGTTCGTGTGCTTCGGATCGAAAGAAGTTTACTTTCAAAGAGTCCTAGTGATAGAGTGAGCGGTTGAAATACGGGTGTGTGATTAAGTTCGTTCAGGTACGTGCATAGTTTAGTGCAACCCGACTTAAATTAACTTAAAACTAACGTAAAATTAATGACTAGTTGCGTTCAGTACGGCATTTGATGAAAGTTTTCCCGTTACCCTCACAGGACCTTTTGTAGTACCTCATGGTACAAAGCCATTTTGTATGCCAACCTATGATTGGCTAAGCACATGATCGGCTTAGTGGTTCCTAGCTGGCCTCTACGTCTAAACCGTAAAGGACATCTTGACGCTCTAGCCGTGCGCGGCTATAATTCGCCAAAGAGCAACTCCTCGGGCCCGAATCGGTGCCCTAACCGTAAAATAGGACCCCTCTCGGCAGAGTCATTCCGGTATCGTCCTGGGCTCTGCCGATGTAAGCCAAAGAGGGAAGACGCCAGCGAGAAGCAGATCGCACCGTCAAGCCAAGACGATCTGCTATTCGGTCCATCAGCTTTTCCTTCCGACTATTACCACCACCGCCACCCTCACCTTTCGGAGACCAAACCAACGGATACAAGATCTTCGGCGAGCGCTCGTCCACCGTCAGCGAGAACACCAGCAACGCGATTCCAACAGCAGCAGTACCGGTACGTCCCTCACCCCCCCACTCCGCCGTCTTACATCCGATGAATATGAGTATATCTTGCATCGTAGGTATTTACAACTATTAATTTTAATTTTTTTGCGCTAAAATAATACTTTAAGATACATTTTTCTTATATTTATGTTGTAAAAATATGTTGATTTTCTCAAAATTGAGCCCATGAAATTTCGAAATATGTAAAACGTGAAATGAAACCAAATTTTAATCATTGATGATTTTTCGGCGGAAAAATTTTGTTTTATTTAAAAAAATCATGCATCGGCCAAAAGTTTGGGTTCAACGTTTTTCAAAAATATGTTTCCCTGGTCAAAACGCCCGATATGCCCTTACCAACTGGACACAAGCGCGGCGAGCTTGTAGCAGTTGCTTCCAAATTATATAGAAACTATTGAAATGTAATTCAAACCTGCTTAAATGAGCTTATGTTGCAATTATTTGCTTATTATTCGCCAACTCGGCCGTACGAAAACCATTTTTTCTGTTAAATATCTAGGCTAGCACGTGTTTCGAAATGGACAAATTGATAGGAAATTTGCTACTCTCTAGATAGGCGTGATAGCCCCTACGCAACAAGAACTTATGTTGGTTTTCAATGTCAAGCACAAAATGAATTGTAACATTTTTATTATGGGATTGATAAAATACTAATGAATGGCTATGAAACGTCTTTGGTTAGGATGTGGCGTATTGTCCAGGCACTTTTTGAAATCCATTTTTTCATGACTTTTCAAAAAAGCTTTATTACGTGTTATCTGTCATATTTTTATATGACTACTCACAGACAATGCATTTGCGACTTCCTAGACTACCAAATAACACAAAGTTTGCATAAATTGCGTTGCAAAGTAAAAAAGTTATCAAGGAGTTGCTTTAGGGGGGAATATTTAGGGGGGAATATTTAGGGGGGAATATTTAGGGGGTAATATTATACTGTCTTATCTATAAATGATTATTCTGGAAAGAATTTTCATTCGACGGCTCGCTGAATTATTTTTTACAACGGCGGCGCACAGGTCTAATCATAAGTGAAAACTTTTCAACAACGCCTTTCAACGTTTTGCCCTAGTAACCATCCATAAAGCTCCTAAAGTACTGAATTACAGCTGTCATCGGATGACGGTGCAAAGTTGCATCACGAAACTTCCGCTTCTGCTGCATCTTTAATCTCGATATTTTTCTCTTTATTTATTTCTCACGCTCAATTTAACCCACGCCATGGTAATTAACACCCGTTCCTCACTTGGCTGGTTTTGTTGCTAATATTGCAACGCGGCGGGCCTCTCCGCTACTGGCCGCCACCACCCAAGAACACCGGAAGAACCAGAGCTTTTGGGTATGATTCATGACTTACTTGAATGAAGCAGCTGAGCTCGGTCGTCTAGCTCTACGGCGAGGCTCGCTACGCTGACTGACGACAGCGTGGTCGGAAGGGGAGAAGGGTAAAACAGCAGCTGTTGCGAAATCTGTTTATTTACACAACGAAACACAGTGGCCAAGTTTTGGGATGCCGCTTCATTGCCGACGTGCCCACCGTTGATCGTTTTGTTTTTTGCCATAGTGGATATCGTTCAACAAGAGGATGGATGAAACTAACTTTTATATTCTTTTGTTTTATAAGAATTAGTTGCTAAGATTCCTTCGAGGCGTTTTATACAAACCAGTAATAAGGCAAAGACAAAGGTGCTGTTTGAACGAGATGGCGCCACAACATTTAAAGTAAAATTAATTTCCTTATATGAACAAATCATCCGTTCTCATTAACTACGCATCGCATCAATATGAAACCTAGGTCAAAAAGCAACAAATAATTTTTAGATTTTTTGTTCCCACGACTTGTTTTACAGTTCTAAACAATAAAAGAGATTTCATTGTACCTCCATACTAAATTCTAGCTGTATACTTTCAATTTCTTCAAGACTGTTCTCCACCTCGTGTGTGTGGAAGGAACATTGAAAGCTTACGATATCGAGCCGCAGATGTCACTAGTGTATATGCAATATTACATTGATACAAACATGCAGCAACATCACCTGTCGCCTGATAATGGAAATATTGCAATAATACCATCAGGTGTAGTAGCTGTTGTTAAAATATTTAGGAAGGGCCTCAAGCGGAATTTTTGCTAGAATGCAACTGACGAACTCCTATTATTACATTTATATGTGATCTATTATACTACAATCAGGTTTTTTTTTATATTGTTTGAATTGATTAATTTCTTAGTTAACCTGATCTTTTTTGTGATTTTGTCATTGACGCTTTACCAAAGTCTCCTGCTAAAAAAACGTTCAAAACCTCGACCACCCCATGCGAGTCGTAGCTGGTAAGAGCCGTTTACGTATTCTATTTCCAACAACCACTTGGAGATTTAAAAATGCATGTAAATTCATGCAAGTGAGGATCAGTTGGAAAGGTATGCTTGGTAAGGTAATACTTTGCAAGCTGAATCAAGTTGTTCTTTCCCTCCAAGTGTAGCGAATGTGACTAAAAATCAAAACTCATCCACGAGGTACTCCACTGTGTGGACAAGACTTTCACCGGCTATCGCACATCCTGTCCAGTAGAATTTTCGCCTGCGTTTAAGCTGCTTATTTTCTACCCTGTCCTGTTCATCTCTTGAAACTCTGCCTACTCGGGCATGAATATCTTACGGTGCTTCAATTTGGTCGGTTTTGACTTTCAGTTTGAAATTTTTGGATAAGGATAACGTTTCGCTCACTGGCGTGAGTCTTGTTGTGCTAGGGGATCGGGTTGAGGAAAGTTGTCCAAAGTTGTAATGAAAATTTGCACAAAGTACCGATAAGTTTTATTAATTTTGTTCATCACTCAAAAGTTGCCCTTTTTACTTGAGGAGGAGTTTTTAGCTGCGGTATGTGCACTTTTGGATCAATTGAAGATTGTGAAATCAGATTGTGTTATGTTAAATCCGCAGAAGCTTTAAAGTTTGTCTGAGGCTACAATAGAGTTAAAATCAGCCTAAGCATATTCGTCATAAAGATACTATAAACTAGTGCAGATTATTTGTGCTTATTGTTTCCAGAAGTGTGTATTAATATAATCCGACGACCTGTGTGTGTGCTTTTCATTTTTTTGAGTTAGTTCTGCTTGACCTTATATTATTTCTTTAGCTTTAAATTTGTTCCGTTACACACAACTAAGACTTTAAAATCAAATGTGTGAGGCGCATAATTCATGATAGTAGTTAGCATAGGCAAGACTTGTGTGCTAGACAGTGGCGCCGGGACTGGGGGGACAAATGGGACATGTCATTCGCGTGAAAATACCTGGGTAGAACAGTCGAAGCATTGTCTTACCCATGATTATGGTAGGTACACTGTATAACTAAAAGATCTAATACTATCAATACTATTTCAATTCCTAGATCTACACAGCAAATAGTTTTGAAAATTCAACATCGTGTAAAATTGCAGATGATCCCATTAAACGAATTAACATTCGATATTCAATTAAATTTGACTGAATTTTACAAGCTAGCACAGTTTAAGTTTATTTAGATTTGGAGGAACAGCAAAATCGATTGAATTTTACGTTATATACATGCTCCAAATATGTGCATTAAAATACATTTAAAATCACAACATATTTTTATCTGTGTATACAAATATCATTAGAACGTTTCAAATGTAATCAGAGGTTAAACTCACAATCGTGGAGGTTTCCAGGGATTGTAAAGGAGAAATCTAACCCGAAAGGCTTATCAGAGTCTAAGTTCTTTTCATTCCAAAAAGTGTTCAATGATGTATTGAGATTTTCCAAGAAGTCTTGAAGTTTCTTTTAGTATCTGCACTCCCATAAAATTGTTGAACACTTTCTGGAAGTACTTAATTATTTCTGCTTGTTCTGGGAGGCTCTGAATTTCTGAAATTTTATAAAAATTGACAGGCTGACTGGGAATGAATCAAAAGTTGAATACTTATCTAAGCAAGGATATTACTTAGCTAAGACCAGGGATTGAATCCTAATGCATTTCAACTTGTTCTACACATCTATGCAGTAACCAACACGAAAGGAGTGAAAACAAAGCGAGAATCACCATTTTTCTGTAAAGGCTGCCTATCCGATTCTGTTTTTTCGCACTTATATACAAGTTTGATAAATTTGTTATCATGACTTGTTATGATTCGGAACAGTTTTTGCCTCTCTTTTATCGTTGTTCGTTATCTATTGAGAGCGATTTCTGCAAACCCTTTTTTTTTTTTGTTTTTCCTAAACAATGGAGGGGGAATCTGCTTAACAGACATCCTGGGTTGACCAGGAAGTGCTGGATTAGGGGCCACCTCCAATGAGGGAGGCAGGACTGCATCCCCGACCAGCTAAACCGTTTCCATTGCCGCCAAGCCCATCGTCCCTTCGGTACAACCAGAAAGTAATGCTTCAAAGGGGGGCCAGTGCATGACGCACCCTCGAGGTTAGCTGCGTGTCCTTGCAGCATCGAACATCGTGACTCGCTTTTTTAGAAGAACACCATGGTATCGTGCCAGCGCATTGCCGGCTTTCCAGGTGGCCTTACCACGCCCTATGTCCTCGGAAGGTGGGCAGGGTCGACATCGCGCATGCTTCCCTCTGCACGACTGGTATCAAGAATGATGATGCCGCGTGCACCCCAAATTGAACTTTCTGCGATAGGGCCTATTCGCCAGCACACAGAGGGACTTGCCGACGCGGTGCCTACGCCTGCCCCAGCCTTGACGAGGACCCCTTTCCGTCCTCGAGCTCGGAACCCGCCCGGTTGACCGACGCCTCGAAAGCGACGATACCATGTTGTTCTTCACGCGGCCACTTGTTCGATAAAAGGATCGAGTTCGACCACAGGGCACCGGTACGACCCATGAAGCCGACTCCGAACCCTTGGAATACCTCTTATTTGCGCCTGAACTAGCCATTCCTCGAGTCCCCGCGCCACCTTCTATGTAGCTCCGAGACGATTTGGACGATAGCCGATAAAACGGCGTTCCAGCCAACTTCATCTTTACACATCCTCCGGACTAGGTTGTCCGGGGTAGTGTCCAGACCACATGTGGCAAGCATGTGGTCACGCATTGTGCGAAAACGCGGGTACACGAACAACACGTGTTCCGCCGTTTCCTCTAAACCTACGCACACCGGACACTCGGGCGAGGCCGAGTGTCCGAACCGGTGTAGGTACTGTCTGAAGCAACCATGGCCTGTAAGGACCTGGGTCAGGTGGAAAGTGATTTCCTCATGGCGCCTCTTGACCCACGTACCTATCTCCGGTATCAACCTATGTGTCCATCTACCCTTAGTGGAACTGTCCCACGCACGCTGCCATTTGACCATTGAGGCCAACCTGACAGTCCTGCGGATGCCTCTCGTGCCGCGCATTTCAAAGCGCTCTATGTCTTCACCGATAACGATGTCAATAGGCATCATACCGGTGATGACGCAGAGTGCATCGTGCGACACGGTACGGTACGCGCTCGCAACTCTTAGGCACATGAGCCTATACGTACTTTCTAACTTCGTTCTGTAGAAGTTTAAACGAAGGGCCGTGCCCCAAGCTGGCCCCATACCTCAGTATGGACAGAGCAACGCTAGCCAGAAGCTTGCGCTTGCTGGCATAAACCGCAGAGCTATTGGACATCATCCGGGACAATGCCGCTATAGCTGTGGAGGCACGCTTGCAGGCGTAATTGATGTGGCTACCAAAGGTGAGCTTATCGTCGATCATTACCCCCAAGAGTTTGATGGAGCGTTCAGAGGTGACCGTGCAGTTGCCTGCCCTTATCACCGCTTGTTGCTCCGATTTTCGGTTGTTAACAACAACCACCTCAGTCTTGTGGTGAGCCAGTTCTAACTTCCTGGAACTCATCCACTCCTCCACAATTGCGATCGAGTGGGCTGCAGTCAATTCCACCTCTTCGATCGATTCGCCGTAGACCTCCAGCGTAATATCGTCAGTGAAGCCGACGATTGCCAAAACGACATGTAAAATAAACCTAAATTAACTAAATATGTCTGACTGAACATTCTTATTTAACCTCAAATAGAGATAAAATAAGGGTTGCTGATTGGCATTAGCTTTCCGATTACTATCAATGTGGTTGAACAGCCGTGAATATTACTTTATTTTCAATTTTAATCCCGTTTATTTTTTACTTTCCTTACGTTTAAGAAATGATGACGCGGGCTAATTGTGGTAATTGTGGAGAAGCAGAGGTATTCTCGGTCTCTAGTAGCAACAATAACCACACACAAGCATTCCCTTCCTCTCCCAACTGACTGTAAGGACTTGGCCGGCGCTGTTATTGATCAACATTTGCGAGCTGCTGAAACGTGCACTTCGAGAATAGATGGTAAATCCCAGCCACTATTCACTTGGATCGTAGTGCAATTTGCACCAGTTCTGGTCTAGACCTGTGCGCCGCCGCGCCACGCCGCCGCCGCCGGTGGTTTTACTCGCGCCGCCGCCGCCGACGATTCTGGGTCGGCGCGCCGCCGATCATAATTTGGCCACGCCAGTGACTAATCGCAATAAAAAAAATCAATTAACTTAAGTCGAGTCGAGCCAAGCACGAGATTCAGTGTCTCGGCCTAAAAATTGAGATCGAAATACGTATCTGTGAAGAAATACAGCGTGGTAGAGTTAATTGGAATAGTACTAATGGTCTTATGTCTTCAAGTCAAAATTCAAGTCTTATGGAAGTCAAAATTCAATTTCAAATCTACCTCAAGCTATGGTGTCCCTAGGTCAGTGTAGTGACATACATTGTCTTGGATAATTAACAGGTTGGTTGATTAGTTTGAGAGTTTGAATGAGGATTTATCTAGTATAATAATACATAAATTGGTAAACTGATCTTTGGAATGCGTTAAGCCAAGGCCTCATTTAGTCGGGCACCTAAACTTGTAAGTGACTCGCAAAATGGCTTTGTTGTGGAGCCTGGATACATGCCCAAAGCGTCCCCATTCTTGAAGGATCTGGCATTGGGTTAGTTAAGGAATTTAATTTGCACATTAGTTATTTTGACATTTTTTTATTTATTTAAATCAACTTATTTAATCAGTTTTCTTTGTTTTAAGATTTGTGCTATTAGGATAGTTGGCTTATAAAGCAAACTGATTTAGCAAAATAATTAAATCCCAACTGTTAATGCTTTACCGATTTTTTTGTTCCGACTCCCGAGTAAGTAATTCATATTTTGAAATCAATTTCTGAACATAACTGACAAAACCACTTGCTCAGCATCAGCAAAGCAAATATTACGAGTATCAGTTAAAAACGCTACCCAGACGTAATCCAGAACTGGGGTGTTGTCGTCTCGCTGAATAGTAGTTAATCAAATTATTTAGTTAAAACGTCAGGTATTTCAAACATAACGAAAATTTAATTTAATATTATGAAATTATTTAACACTGTATTATAAAAGCATTATTGTGAAATTCCTGGAATTTCGGAGAATATTCGAAGTATCGTTCAAAAATTCATTTATGAATTCCTTCGAAAAATACTCCAGAAATTAGTTCGGAAATAAATCAAGAAATTTATTTCATAATTCCTTCAGATATTCCTCCGAAAAGTTCCTTTTAAAAAGAATTAGAAGATTATTTTAGGAATTCTTCCTATTTTGTTGGGTATTCCTTCGGAGATTCCTTACAAAATTTCTCCGAAAATTCCTCAAGAATTTCCATTACGGATTTCTTCAGAAAATCCTTTACGAATTTCTTTCGGAAATTGCTTAAAGAATGCTTCGGTTTTTTTCCACAAATTCCTACAATCTCCTTCGGAGACTCCTTGCGGAATTCCTTCGGATGTTTCCTTAGCAATTACTGTGAAAATTCCTTAAGCAATTCCTTAAAATATTTCATTAGTTCTTTTAAGAATTTCTTCGGAATTTTGTTGAGAATTTCTTCGAAAATTTTTCCTTTTGAAATTGTTTCGGCATTTATTTTATGAATCGCAGGAAAAAGTTTTTCTAGATATTCATAAGGAATTAACTCAAATTTTGCCTAAGGATTTTCTTCAGAACTTCTTCCAGCAACTTCTTTAAAAAAATCTTCGGGAATTCTTCCGGTACTTCCTGCAGGAACTTCTTCAAAAATGCCTTCATCTTGCCTAAAGTCTTTGTTTGTTATTTATTTTTGGATTTTTTTTTTCGAAAATTCAATAAGTAACAACGTCGCAAACAATTTCATTTTCAATAAATTTGATAAAAAAAATCTGGAGAAATCTCCGAAGGAAATCTTGAAGGTTTCACGAATAATCTTTTAAAGAAGTCCCTGGAGGAATATCCGAATGAATTCCGGGCGGTATTTTTTTGTTACTTAAGAAATAAAATTCTGGAGGAATTCACAAATAAGTTTTTGGAGGCGTTTTTAAAGAAATTTGTACTGGGTTTAGTGCAGCAATTTCCAAATAAACTTTTGAAGGGATTCCCAAAAGAGAACCTGAATGGATTTTCGAAAATAATTCCTAAAGGAACTTCTAAAAGATTTTTTGAAGGTAAAATACTTCCCTAAAGAATTCCTAAAGGAATTTCCAAATGAATCGGTAAAGGTTTTTTTGAAGGATTTTATGATGGAATTTCCGAAGGAATTCTCAAAGGAAATTACGGAGAAAATCCTAATAGAATTTCAGAGAAAATGCCTACTGGTTTATGTGATGTAATTCCTAGGTTTCTCCAAGAATTCCTTTGGAATTTTTCTCAGTAATTTATTCGCAATTTCCTCCAAAGATTCCTTTGAAGATTCGTCCAGGGATTCCTAAGGAAATGCCCTCAACAAGTTCTACAAAAACTCCTCCGTAAACGAATTCCAGAAAGTTCTTCGGAAATTCTTTCGGATATTTCTTAAAATTTACTTCGGGATTACGTCAGAATTTCCTACACGTATTCCTTTGTTTAAGAAAACCTTAGGAAATTCGTTAAGGTTCGTTCTTTTAGAAATTCCTTTGGAAATTTCTTAGGAAATTGCTTCATAAAATCCTTAAGTAATTCTGTTGGATATACCTTCCGAAAATCATTCGCAAATTCCTTTTGAAATATCAACGGAAAATAGTTTAGAATTCCTCCGAAATTCCTCCAGGAATTTATTTACAGATTCCTTCGGAAATATGTTTAGTCATTGAAAGTTTACTTAGGAATTTCTTCGGAAATTAATACGGAGGATTATTTTAGAAATTCCTTCGGATTTTTTTTAGAATAAAAAACGTTGGAAATTTTATAGAAATTCCTCTTAGGGTTCCTTAGCAAGTTCTTTGACAACTTTTCCTGAAATAACATAGGAATACTTTCAGAACTACCTTAAACAATTCCTTGGGAGTTTCTACGGGTAATCCTTTGAAAATTCTTTGGTAACTTTAGAAAGAAGTTCTTGGACATTTCCCTCAATAACTCCGTCACAACATTCTCCATTTCTTTAGCATTTTTTTCTGGAATTACTTCAGAAATTAATTCAAAGAAATTTCTTCGGAAATTACTTTTGGGAACCATTCGGAAATTCTTCTAAAAATTCCCTAGAATTTTTTTTCGAAATTTACTGAAAAGATTCTTTCTGATTTTTCTGCGGGAATTCCTTCGGTTCCCTAATGTAAACTATTTTTGAAATCGGTGCTTCCGGGCAAAATTATAAAAAAACCTATACATATAATAAGCAAGGCCTGCGTGCCCAAACCTTTGTTCCTTATTACGAATAAACGAGTCTACATTAAGCAAGGTTTTGTATTTTCTTGGTGTGATTTGTGGGAAATGTGTCGTGGGATCAATAGTGAATCTTACACTAAATTCTTTCGAAAATTCCTTCAAAAATTTTGCAAGAAATGTCTTTATAAACTCTTTTCGCTATTCTCTCGGAGAGTGCTTTCTGAACCCCTTCGAAGATTTTTTCCAGCAATTTCTTCGGAAATTGTTTTAGGAATTCTTTCGGAAACTATTTATACTCTTTCGGAAACTAATTTTCGAATGAAATCCTGAAATAATATTCTACGGCAGCGGTTCTCAACCTTTTTCTTGAGAGGTACCCCTTCAAACTTTTGCATTAATTGAGGTACCCCCTCTTGAAAGTAGGCTTCCAAGTCTCTTAAAAGAATAATTCCGAGCATTTTGAAGGGAGGCTTCCAAGCCTACAAAAAGAAGCTTCTTTATCTCTTGAAAGTAGGCTTCCGCAGCTCTTGATAATAGGCTTCTAAGCCTCTTGTAGACACGCTTTCTAGCCGCTTAGAAAGATGATTCTTTTGCATCTTGAAAGGACGCTTCTGAGCCTCTTAAAAGTATGCTTCCAAGCCTCTTGAAAGAAGAATTACGAGCTTCTTGAAGGTAGGCTTTCAAGCATCTTAAAAAGAGCCTTCCGAGCTTTTTGAAAGAAGGTTTGTGACCTTCTTGAAAGGAGGCTTCTTTTGCATCTTGAAATGACGCTTCTGAGCCTCTTGAAAGTATGCTTTCAAGCTTCTTGAAAGAAGAATTCCGAGCCTCTTGAAAGGAGGCTTCCGGTTCACTTAAAAATAGGCTTTCGAGCCTCTTAAAAAGAGCCTTTTGAGCTTTTTGAAAGAAGGCTTCTAGCCCTCTTAAAAGGAGGCTTCCGAGCCTCTTGAAAGGAGCTTCTGAAAGTATGTTTCCGCACCTCTTGATATGAGGCTTCTGAGCCCCTTGTAAAGAGGCTTTCGAGCATCTTGAATGGTGGTTTTTGAGCTACTTAAAAGAAGGCTTCCTATGCATTTTTAAAGGATTCTTTTGAACCTCTTGAAAGTATGCTTCCAACCCACTTGGAAGAAGAGTTCCGAGCCTCTTGAAGGGACGAATCCGAGGCTCTTGAAAGTAGACTTCCGGACTGCTTAAAACGAGGCTTCCATGCCTCTTGAAAGGAGGCTTTCGAGCCTTTTGAAAGAAGGTTTTCGAGCTTCTCGAGAGGAGGCATCCAAGCCTCTTGAAAGAAGGCTTCCGAGCCTTTTGAAAATAACCTTCCGAGCCTCTTGAATGAAGGCTTCCAAGTTTTTTGAAAAAAGATTCCGACCCTCTTGAAAGGATCCTTCAGAGATTTTTGCTTCCGGATCTCTTAAAACGAGGCATCCGGGTCTCAAAATCATATATGATGCAGCATAAGATGCTAGAGTGGAGACGATATACGTACATGTTGTATGGGGAAGTACCTATATCGCCTCCACTTTAGCATCTTATTCGGCATTATATACAATCTTGTTGTGACTGGGAAGGCTTCTGAACATCTTGAAAGGAGGCAATCGAGCTGCTCTGAAGAAGGCTTCCGAGATGCGTAGAAGAATGCTTCTTATTCTCTTGCCACAAAGCAACCGAGCTTTTCTGTAAAAAAAAGCCTTCATGCCTCTCAAACGGAGGCTTCCTAAACTTTAGATTCGAGATTTTGGTTCAAAACCATGTTTCTAACATATTTGTCAACATTTTGTTTAGATCAGATAGATTGCAATAAATATTTTTTTAAATTTGGTTTTTGTCCGATTGTTTTTTTTTTTTGTTCAGCCACCCTTCATATGTTGATCTGGTTTAGGATGGCAGGGTTCAAATGGCTTTGGTTTACTGATTGCCATGCATATTATGTACAAGACATAGTTTTGAAATAAAATATACACAATTATCAAAACTTTTTCAATAAGCTCCGATTGGAATTGAAATACGTCCGCCATTATGCATTTTTGCCCCCTAGGGCCAGTGAAGGTACCCCCAGGGGTACATATACCCCAGGTTGAGAACCGCTGTTCTACGGTTTTACCTGTGGTTTTACTAAAGGAATTTCCCAACGAGAACCTTAACGGTTTTTGAAAAAATGCCTTCATGGAGTTTCCGCAGATTTTCTTATAGGGTTTTTCAAAGGAATTTCTAATGAAACTTAAAAAAAAGTTGTAGTTTCCTCCGGAAATTCCTGCAGGAACTCCACGAAGAACTTTTTTGACATATTTTACCAACTTTTAAGAAAAATATTCAATTTGGTTGGTCATCGTGCCCAAGTCTTATTCAGCCAGAGCTCATTTTAGTTATGTTGATCATATATTGAGATTTGTGCATAAAAAACGCGAGGTGGGGAGTAAACTGTCCATTGTGGTTGTCATTAGTGGACTCCATCGTGAATGCCCTTCCAGGATCTAAGGGTCACAGCAGATGAACGAAGTGAAATTTTCTAAATGTACTAGATACGCAGCCGCTCAAACATTGCCAAAGAATAGTAGTTAGAGTTTTTCTGAAATTTAGATATATTGAGAAATAAATCGACTGGAGTTTATCAAAATCCTGAATTGGGAAAACTTTTGGAAAAAAATATTAACAAATTAGTACTATGACACCGAATTCTCAATACTGCTCAAGAGATACGAAAAGTGAAGCGAGATTCGTTGTTAAATTTTGATTCAACAAAATCAGAGAATGATAAAATAATTTTAATTTAAATAACATTTTGAGATCAGGTACCTGATATTATATAAGTATACTTATTAGTGTCGCTGGTAATTTACTATGGAATGTGCTGTTTGATGATCGACAAACATAGAATATTTCAATTTTAATCCACTGAAGTCGATTTTTATACGGCCGATTCGTACGGTGTGACACAAAATCACGTGAATTCAAAAATCCGCGTTAAAATTGATTTTTTTTGCCATTGATTTTTTCATCCACGCCGGTTCACGCCGCCGCCGCCGCCGCCGATAAAAGCCAACGGCGCGCCGCCGTGACGCCGCCGCCGCCGGGGCAAAAGTGACCACTACGCCGCCGCCGCCGATTATATGACCGGCGCACAGGTCTATTCTGGTCAATCACGGAGTAGCAACCATTGATATGTACAGTCAGTCTAAGCTAAGCTAAGCTAAGCTATATGCGTAGTAGTCTATATGCAGGCCATTTATGGTTTTCTTAGTTCTTCTGACATCAAAATCTAATATTTTGTTTTTTTTTTAAATTTTTTTTCTTCAAAGTTTTTTTTTAAGTCTCTGTCTTTCTGTTCCGTAGAGCTCCGTTGCTCTGGCCATCCGGATGATGTTCGAACTATTCCTCGAGCACGACGACACACCGCATAGTCCCTGACGCCAAATGACCGGATGAGCAGCTGACATTCTTTGATTATGATGATTCCCTGATTTACGAATCCTAATCCCCTTCCATCCTTTAACATTGTAAACCTATGTTATAGTTTCTGTGACTGATGAATGACCAAATCCAATCGTATTTGAGTTGTAAAGTGGTGTGAATTATGCTGCTTGACATGTCCTACGCTCCCATGTTGCTCGCAATCGCGCCCATATTCAACAAGTCATTTAAACCATCCTACAACATCATAACATGGGGGCAGCAGGGACTTTGTCCAAGGGCTTGACGACCCCTCCCCATGGCCACTGCGAGTTAGACCGGGACCATCGTCCCTAACCCCTAATCCCAAGGCGTCAAGCGACCCGTGCCGAGGGGATGCATGGCCAGGGGGGTGAAATAATAAGCTAGGCCTTTAACGGAGCCTGTGGGGTACCTGGGCACCCTCCACAGTAATTGTCCCTTACCGCGTTATGCTGGGCTCTGGCGTGGTGGACCTCTTTTCCCGAGCAACTCGTGGGACCAAAATGGAAAACCAAGTCAATTCTTCAATTAGTGGTAGTAGTGTAGGCGACAACCCCTTCGCAAGAGGTGGGTTGTTCAGGTCTCCGCCTAGGAGGCCAGAGGCAATAGTCGGCAGCTCAGTGCGCAGCGCCAGCGTGGGTCACTCAACCTTCCTCTCGGCTATAAAAACGCCGGAAGGGGTTATTGACGGCCCATGGCTTGTGAAGGCGATGAACCGCAAACGCGATGGGCTTTCGGCCTTCGAGGTGGCGACGGAACAGCTGGACGCCATCATCGACTTTGCGTCATCGAAGCATAATATCAGCAAGGACCTCAAGAGGAGCTTGCAGAAACTTCGAAAGTCGATGCTGGACGCCAAGCTGGAGAGGGCGGTCGGGACGGCCAAGTGTAAACCCGTGAAATCGGTGGAGTCGAGGTCTACCCAGACTGAGGCCCAAGGATTCGCGGACTCGGGCAAGGTCGAGTCGACCGAAGGCGTGCCAGCTAAGACGGTGGGGCCAAAATCTACCCAGACTGAGGCTCAAGTATTTGCGGGTACGTCGGGGGTGACTACTCCAACGGAGCAGACACAAAAACGGGGGAGACAGTCTCCAGGGGATGAGCTCCCTGGGGGCCGCTCCAAAACGCGGAGGGTTACTACCCCGAACAAGGGTAGTGGGGCTGGGAAGCTGAACCCCGGTCAGGTACCTCCAAAACCGGGGGAGGAAGGACCTGGAAAGGTCCGTCCACTCAGGCAGGACGGTGGTAAGGGGTTACGGCAGGCTGAAAGTTCTCAGCCGCACCAGACCAGGGAAATAGAGGGGAATGACGCCTCCTGGACCCTGGTCAAGAACAAGAGGAAACCGAAGACGTCAAGGGCCGAAAAGAAGGCCCAGGCGAATGAGGGTAGCAAGAAGTCTAGGGTAGGCGCCAATCGCTCCAGGGGCGATGCTCTAGTCATCACGGCGGACGAGGCTAAGTACTCGGATGTTTTGAAGGCGATGAGGAGTGACGTCAAGCTCGGTGAACTCGGCGCCGACGTACGTCGAATAAGACGTACCCGGATGGGCGAGATGATACTCGAGCTGAAGCGGGGCGTCTCGCAAAAGGGCGCCGCCTACAAGAAGTTGGCGGAGGAGGTCCTAGGCGAGACGGTCAAGGTGAGGGCACTCACGACGGAGGTGAATCTAAGGGTTAAAGACCTGGACGAGATCACTGAAGTCGAAGAGCTCGTCACGGCCCTGCGGCGACAGTGTGAAGTGGAGACGCCCACCGCAGCCGTTCGGCTACGGAAAGGTCCGGCAGGGACGCAGGTAGCATTGGTTCGGCTATCTGCAGCGGACGCCTCCAAGGTAGTCAAGTTAGGGAGCGTCAAGGTGGGATGGTCGGTATGCCCTGTGCGCATATACGAGCAACCCGAAGTTTGCTTCAAGTGCCTGGAACCGGGGCACAAGCAATGGGACTGCAAAGGCCCTGACAGAAGCAATCTCTGCCGACGCTGCGGATTGGAGGTACATAAGGCACAATGCTGCACGAACCCTCCCAATTGTTTGATTTGTTCCAGCAAAGCTGTGAACAGCAAGCACCCCATGGGGGGCTCGATGTGCCCGGCGTTTAAGCGTGCAGCAAAATCAAAGTGCAGGTAAAGCAGCTGGCTTGCTCGGCTTCGCCCGAGTGTTTGGTGTGCGCAGGTTTAGAGGAAACGGCGGAACACGTGTTGTTCGTGTGCTCACGTTTTCGCGCAATTCGTGACCACATGCTTGCCACTTGTGGTCTGGACACTATCCCGGACAACCTAGTTCGGAGGATGTGTAAAGATGAAGTTAGCTGGAACGCCGTTTTATCGGCTATCGCCCAAATCGTCTCGGAGCTACACAGAAGGTGGCGCGTGGACTCAAGGATGGCTAGTTCAGGCGCAATTAAGAGGTGGTCCAAGGGATCGGAGTCGGCTTCATGGGTCATACCGGTGGTCATGCTCTGTGGTCGAACTCGATCCTTTTATCGAACAAGTGGCCGCGCGAAGAACAACATGGTATCGTCGCTTTCGCGGCGTCGGTCAACCGGGCGGGTTCCGAGCCCGAGGACGGAAAGGGGTCCTCGTCAAGGCTGGGGCAGGCGTAGGCCTCGCGTCGGCAAGTCCCTCTGTGTGCTGGCGAATAGGCCCTATCGCAGAAAGGTCAATTTGGGGTGCACGCGGCATCATCATTCTTGATACCAGTCGTGCAGAGGGAAGCAGGCGCGAAGTCGACCCTGCCCACCTTCCGAGGACATAGGGCGTGGTAAGGCCACCTGGAAAGCCGGCAATGCGCTGGCACAATACCATGGTGTTCTTCTAAAAAAGCGAGTCACGATGTTCGATGCTGCAAGGACACGCAGCTAACCTCGAGGGTGCGTCATGCACTGGCCCCCCTTTGAAGCATTACTTTCTGGTTGTACCGAAGGGACGATGGGCTTGGCGGCAATTGAAACGGTTTAGCTGGTCGGGGATGCAGCCCTGCCTCCCTCATTGGAGGTGGCCCCTAACCCAGCACTTCCTGATCAACCCAGGATGTCTGTTGAGCAGATTCCCCCTCCATTGTTTAGGAAGAAAAAAAAAAAACAACATCATAACATGACCATTAAGCACAGAAAAGGCAAAGAGAACATCGTTCCCGATGCCATTTCAAGGAGCATCCCTCATTCGGCTCATACACCTGAAATCATTACGGCCGCAATTTCGGAAAATTCTGTCTCCTCAGACCACAGAGAATCTAGGGTTTTAGATTCGGCAGTGGCCTGGTATGAAGCCTTGTTGGCAAAAATAACCGAGACCCCCGACGAAAGTGTGGATTATCAGATTCGCGAAGGCCAAATTTATAAATATATTTCAATACCCGATCAACCTCATGATATTCGTTTTGATTGGAAGCTTATTCCTGCCCCAGTGGAACGACTCAAAATTCTCCAAGAGAACCATGATGAATCGTTACATCTTGGAATTGACAAAACGCTGGCGCGCATCCGCCAACGATTCTTTTGGCCCCGAATGGTAATAGACGTTCGAGAATATGTACAGAAATGTCAAGTATGTAAGGAGACTAAAGCCCCTAACATAGCTTTGACACCACCCTTCGGTGATCAACGAATAACCACCCACCCCTGGCAAATAATTGCCCTTGACTTTATTGGCCCTTTGCCCCGTAGTAAGAGGCAACACCAATACATTCTCACAGTTGTTGATTTATTCAGCAAGTGGGTCATGCTAGTACCGTTCCGTAGGATTGATAGCTCGGTTCTTTGTGCAGTTCTTAGGGACCAATGGTTTTTCCGGAACTCAATACCTGAGGTTGTCATATCTGACAATGCCACCTGCTTTTTATCCCGGGAGTTCAGGGATTTGCTACTTCGATTCGACGTGCGGCATTGGTTGAATTCGAAGTATCATTCCCAAGCTAACCCGGTCGAACGAGTAAATAGAACAGTTAATGTGGCTATTCGCTCCTACGTAAAAAATGATCAGAAACTTTGGGACACAAGATTGTCCGAAATTGAGACGGTTCTCAACACCTCTCACCATACTGCCACGAACCTCACACCTTATTTTACGACGCATGGCCATGAAATGTTTGCTTCTGGCTCGGATCATAGATTAGGAGAAAATGAGCCAGAAGGCTCCCCAACTGAACGGGGATCTCGGCAGAAAGAATTGTTCGAAGATATCTGCGAGTTGGTTAAGACTAATTTAAAGAAAGCTCACGAAGAGGGAAGAAAACGCCTGCGACATCGGGCCTACAGCAAAGCCTATGAAGTCGGACAATTAGTCTTCCGTCGAAATTTAAAGCCTTCTAGTGCCATTGACAACTATAACTCCAAATTGGGACCTCAATTCATTTTAGCTAGAATCAAAAATAAAAGAGGATCATCCTCATATGAGCTGGAAGAGCTGGATGGCAAATCTTTGGGTATTTGGCCGGCGTCTCATATCAAACCTGCGTAATTACCAGCGTTCTCGTTGGTAAGCACTCATCAATCAATATAAAATTGAAACTCCACAAAACCTCGATAGAAATTTCTAGTCATTCTCTTAGGTATTATAGCCAATCTTCTGCTTAAATTGTATTCTTTGTAGCCTCCACAGCATCGTTTTCACGGATATTTACGTTCCATACGTATACGTTGTTTATGTAAAACATCGAATACCATTCTCTCACTGGGTAATGATGCATCTACCGCAACATTGTTTAGCAGACTGGAGCCCAGTTGTTTGAGAATGACGTTAAAATCATCGCACTTTGATCGTGAGTTCATCTAAAAATCAGGTGAAGGCGAAAAAGAGCCTCACATCTTTATTTTTGTTAATAACCCTTGTATCGTGGGTGCAAAAATAGCTTTTTCCTAGACGGATTGGCCTGGGAAACCCACTTGAAGACGGTGTCAGGCCATTAGGCCAAAGGCCGTTAGGCCAAAGGCCATTTGGCGGAAGGTCATTAGGCCGAATGGACATTAGGCCGAACGGTCATTAGGCCGAATTAGCCAAAAGAAGCAAGAAGTGAAAAATGAGAAGTTCTTTCTTCTCCTTACCCCTTCTTCCTTCTCCCCCCTCTTGAATCTTCCTTTTTCTTTCTTCTTTCTTCCTCCTTCCTTCTTCCTTTTTCCTTCTTACTTTTTCCTTCTTCCTTCTTCTTTTTTCCTTCTTTCTTCTTCCCTCTTCCTTCTACCTTCTTTCTTCCTCCTTCTTTTTTTTCTTTCTTCTTCCTTCCGTTTTCTTCCATCTTCCTTCTTTCTTCCTCCTTCTTTTTTTATTCTTTCTTCTTCCTTCCGTTTTCTTCCTTTTTTCTTCCTTCTTACTTTTTCCTTCTTCCTTATTCCTTATTCCTTCTTTCTTCTTCCTTCTTTCTTCTTCCTTCTTTCTTCTTCCTTCTTTCTTCTTCCTTCTTTCTTCTTCCTTCTTCCATCTTCCTTCTTTCTTACTTCTTCATTCTTCCGTCTTCCTTATTCCTTCTTCCTTCTTCGTTCTTCCTTCTTTCTTCTTCCTTCTTCCTTCTTCCTTTTTCCTTCTTTCTTCTCTCTTCTTCCTTCTTCCTTTTTCCTTCTTTCTTCTTTTTTCTATCTTCTTTCTTATTTCTTCTTTCTTCTTTCTTCTTTCTTCTCTCTTCTTTCTTCTTTCTTCTTTCTTCTCTCTTCTTTCTTCTTTCTTCTTTCTTTTTCCTTCTTCCTTCTTCCTTCTTCCTTCTTCCTTTTTCCTTTTTCCTTCTTCCTTCTTCCTTCTTCCTTCTTCCTACTTCCTTCCTTCTTCCTTCTTCCATCTTTCTTCTTTCTCCTTTCTTCTTTCTTCTTTCTTCTTTCTTCTTTCTTCTTCCTTCATCCTTCTTCCTTCTTCCTTTTTCCATTTTCCTTCTTTCTTTTTCCTTCTTCATTCTTTCTTCTTCCTTCTTTCTTCTTCCTTCATCCTTCTACTTTCTTCATTCTTACTTTTTCCTTCTTCCTTCTTTCTTCTTCCTTCTTTCTTATTCCTTCTTCCTTCTTCCTTCTTCCTTCTTCCTTCTTCCTTCTTCCTTCTTCCTTCTTCCTTCTTCCTTCTTCCTTCTTCCTTCTTCCTCTTTCCTTCTTCCTTCTTCCTTCTTCCTTCTTCCATTTTCCTTTTTCCTTCTTACTTCGTCCTTCTTGCTTCTTCCTTCTCTCTTCTTCCTTCTTTCTTCCTTCATCCTTCTTTCTCCTTTCTTCTTTCTTCTTCCTTCTCTCTTCTTCCTTCTTTCTTCTTTCTTCTTTCTTTTTCCTTCATCCTTCTTTCTCCTTTCTTCTCTCTTCTTTCTTTTTCCTTCTTCCTTCTTTCTTCTTCCTTCTTACTTCTTCCTTCTTCATTCACCCTTCTTTCTCCTTTCTTCTTTTTTCTTCCTTTTTCCTTCTTCCTTCTTCCTTCTTGCTTCTTCCTTCTTCCTTCTTCCTATTTCCTTCTTCCTTCTTCCTACTTCCTTCTTCCTTCTTTCTTCTTCCTTCTTCCTTCTTGCTTCTTGCTTCTTCCTTCTTCCTTCTTCCTTCTTCCTTCTTACTTCTTCCTTCTTTTCCTTCTTCCTTTCTACTTCTTCCTCATTGTGCACTACTCACTTCTCACTCCCCAGTTCTCATTTGGCCTAATGGCCATTCGGCCTAATGACCGTTCGGCCTAATGACCGTTCGGCCTAATGACCATTCGGTGTAATGGCCTTCGGCCTAATGACCTTCGGCCTAACGGCCTTTGGCCTAATGACCCAGCATCCTTGAAGACAGTATGTGTCTACGAGTTAATTAAATAGTATACGGAGTTGCATTCGAAGAAACTTCAATGGTTATTATTATATTTATATTAATTAGAGTTGAGTGAGGATTTGAATGAAAGAGAAAGGGTACCCAATGAATGGAACTGAATGATATTATAATGAAAGTGTAGATGAATGGTATATTAGAAAAATCGGTAATTACTTGTAAGCGCTAATATAGTTAATAAAAGTACGGCAGGAGATTGTAGAAATCCTTATCGCCAGCATAAGTCGTACCGAATATGAAAAGGAACACTTGATGTTAAATATTCAATTCAATATAGTTTGCAAGATGGAAAGGCTAGAAGGTCCTAAAAATAATGCACTTGATAGATTTTACGGAATTTAAAATCGCATGAACAAAATAGCAGGAGATTTGGATCTATGGAGATAAAACTACGAACAATTCAATAGTGTGCAGAGACTCGAACAGAAGACGGCAGTTGATGTGCGACCACGCTAGGAGTAAGACGAACCCAGGGAACGTAAACCTCCTAAAGCCGTGGCTTAGTGGATCCGCATCAAAAGAAAAAGTTGAAAAGAGTGTGAAAAGACAATTTCTTGTCGGTGAAAACGAGGAAAAAGTGCCATCCCGAACCGCCTTCGGTTCCGAGCCAACCGCCGTCGGGCTGAAGCTTGCCGGAATTCCCGGCTTTGTGAATAATAGTGACCACCAGGGGCGCATTTGGTCCCCGAATCGACCACCTCTCGTCCGGCTGCGCCACGTGAGACGCCGACTTTCGTTAGTGGTCAGCCGCAGCACGCATCCACCATTTTGTGAAGACGCCCGCCGGATTCCGCGGCCCAGTGAAGCAAAAGTGCCATCCCAGGGCCGCCTGCGGTTCCGAATCCACCACCTCTCGTCCGGCTGTGCCACGTGAGACGCCAACTTCCGTTAGTGGTCAGCCGCAGCACGCATCCACCATCTTGTGAAGACGCCCGCTGGATTCCCCGGCCCAGTGAAGCAAAAGTGTCATCCCGGGCCGCCTCCGGTTCCGAATCCACCACCTCTCGTCCGGCTGTGCCACGTCAAACGCCAACTATAGTTAGGGGTCAGCCGCAGCACGCATCCACCATTTTGTGAAGACGCCCGCCGGATTCCCCGGCCCAGTGAAGCAAAAGTGCCATCCCGGGGCCGCCTCCGGTTCCGAATCCACCACCTCTCGTCCGGCTGCGCCACGTCAAACGCCAACTATAGTTAGGGGTCAGCCGCAGCACGCATCCACCATTTTGTGAAGACGCCCGCCGGATTCCCCGGCCCAGTGAAGCAAAAGTGACATGGTCTCAATACTAGTTACCGGCCACATCGAACCCTATCCTTTTTCCTTTCATGAATGTTCAATAAAAATATAAAATGAAATTTATTGCTTCTTATCGTTATTCATGGATCTGAGTCCCTATTTGTTGTCTTCTATTCTCTACTTTTGTTTGGCTTGGAAAAGTTTCGATTTGACCCCAACTGATTAATTGGCCGACCCTGAGTTTAATTGATACCCACTGAGCTAATTAGGGACATGATGATGTCCACTATGCAGACGTGTGGACGTCATAAGCAGTTACACCATTTGTATAATTTTCATTTCATTTGAGTTAACATCATTGTTAAACATCAATAACTGACGAAACAAAGGAATAGTTTACCAAAGCTGGTAGAGAACACACCCAATATGAGATGCCACCTGTATGCCATGATTTTTCTCCGCCCGTAAGCCATTGGACCATAATGCATTGCTCCCTTCGGAAGGCATCTTTGCAAGTAACTGCAATTGCAAAAACTCAACTTCAACCAGCAGTGCAACAGCCTAACGAGAAACACTTCATCACCGACTGTAAATAGTGTGTGAAAGCAAGTAAAAATACACTTCCAGGATGAGCTATCTGCTCCGAATGGTTGATAAAATGGTCCAAGGATGCAGATAAAATGGAGTGCCGAGTCGTTCGGACCCATTTGGAGACTACTTATTCAAAATAGACTCGAGAGACTGTATGCAAATTTAAGTGCTGTTACTACATCCGGGACTGTCTTCGGCTGAGAGCACGTGCAAACACAACTGCGAGAGAATGTAGTGACATACGAATTGGCCCGGAGTGCATTGAAAAAGTGACGGCAAGTGAGACTTCGTTTGTTCACTAAAATGTTCATCTTTAGGGAGTCATACACCAACTGCGTGTGTGAACCCCTTCAACTCCAATCAAGTTTTTGTTTACATGCATTTTCTTCATTAGAATGATATACAGTACGTAATTAGTGCATAGCCCCTTTTCTTCTATCGAAGTGTCTGACAAGAAAAAAAATTCAGCTTCAAAATAATATATACACCATAATATGTCATTGAAGGTTTACTCAATGGAGATTACCTATAAAAAAAGGCACAACATTTTATAAATAAAACCCTAAGTTAGATTTTAATTCTGGAATTGGAACGAAGCCTTATAGTGATAGTCTATTAATTGTCCTTGCAATATCTGAATATTTGTTCGGTGACGATTTTGTTCCTGTGGGGCACTTACAAATTCACATAATTCATTTACAATCGACCAGTACCTACAAAGTAAATATGTATAATAGTAACAGAAATATAGTGTTAACATCAGTAAGGAGGTGGATGTACCTCAGTAAGCTAGTTAAGATGAAATAAGAACATGCAAACATTTTAGATATTTAGCATCAGCTTAAAGAGATTCGTAAAATTTCGTAGGTATTATGGATTTATAGTGATTGAGATGAAAAGTGGGAAAAAGATTGAACCCACAACGTCTCGCTTATGTGACAGAAAAGGTAGCCAATGTACCATCAAGCCTGGTAATCCATGCCGTCATTTAAGATATATGTATGCCAAAATTATCCCTTTACCAGACCATTCGACTTGTGATCGAATCTCAATCAAATGAATTTAGTACACCCCTTAGGCATGCTGTTGCCCAAGCAATATCGTGTATCCTATTAGCAACAGCAAATCAAGTCCGACTTGAAAGCTCGTATAATATATCAATTTCTTCAGATTACACAGAGACCCGCCTAAACAAACACACAAATTGGATCGACCATCAATCGAATAAACTATCCCCCAGGTGTTTATGAGAGTGGCCCTGCCACGATGCCAAACCTCCGCATTTGCACTTTATAGTCGATTGATTTGCTTGCCTTTCCTGGAGGGAGAAGGTCTTCCGGTGCTCGGACGATTGCAAGATGTGATTTTGATTAGGGTTAAGAGAACCCCTTGAGCCTTTCCCATTATCGCCGGGACGACGCCACGGTTGGTTCGTCATCTCATCATGTCAGCTGTAGGAATATTTGTGCAACTCATTGGAATTTCAATCGGATTAGCTCAATTATGGCTCCACTCCAGACATCTAGCGCAAAAGCAGGCAGGTATCGAATCTGACTTTGGTAAATTGAATCACTCTTAACGAAATGTGATTGTTCGATTGTTGATCGACGCAATTAATGACGTTCATAGTGGCATCACAGCATTGCGCACAGTTCCACTTAATGAGTTCACAGGAATGTTATATGAGCAGAGGGTAATTAAATTGATGCCAGACTTTGCAAATCATGCTGATATGCGGAAGGTTTCGTTTTACCTACACCGGTCGTCAAAAAATATTCTAAAATGGTAAATATATTCTGTCGTTCTCCTGAAAACCATTTACTACAACTTTTGTGAAGATATAAACGTAAACATGAAACGTCTGAATTTTATGCAGAAATATTGAACCTTATCAACTTTCAGTGTCACCACCTGCCGCTTCAGTTTTCTACGTTCGTTAACTGCTTTAGAAACTTCAACAGGAACTGCTTTCCTGCATCGAATCGAAATTCCTGTTTGAGCAAACATATTTCAGTTATTACAGTGTAGAATTCATGCGTATTGGCTTAATATTGAGCTCCAATGAAATCTGCAAGCAATCTGGAATTAAACATTCCATATTATCCTGTTAATGTTCGACTCATTAACTCATAATGAAACACGAATACTTTTTCCTTGTTGTTGAAATGTGATGCAAATGGGGAGTGATAATGACGAATCGCACCGGATGTGGGGTTCAATTGCTGCCAAATTGTGGCGTATTTCTAGTTCATCGATTTTGTTCTAGCATTTTTTACATAGATCTTGGATTTGCTGATGGCGGAAATCATGATGGAAATGCATTAAGCTACAAATTACTGAAAACAAAGACTCTACTCGTTGTATCCGAGAGGGGAAGAATAGATGTGTAGGTGTCGAGAAAAGTGAGAAAAATGAAATGGTTATTCTTCATCATTCTTTTGCTTTCTTATCACTTTTCGACTGCTGCTATAGAGGAAAATGCATTCTTTTCGCTAAGTCCGCAGTGTGGTCCAGCTTAGTTGGAACGAAGATGAAATTGCGCAGAAAAATTGTTTTCCGTTTTGTTATAGTCCGTTTTTTTAAACACGCGAATCGTCTTTTGCTTTGGTTCGCGTTGGGAAACCTATTACTCATGCCAGTTTCATTATTTATTTAATCTACCGTCATCATGATAGCAGTTTGCAGTCATCTTCTCTGCAGCTCGGTTCATTTCCGAACATCACCGTATAGATGTCTATTGAACGAGTTGGCAAGTGGCGAATGGTGCTGGGAAATAGCAAACGGAGAAGAGTTCATTTTTTCTACATTGTTTCTTTTTTGTGTATGAACCCAATGCGAATTGATCTGGACTCAGATGGTTCGCGGTGGGGTTTGGGTGAAAATCTGTAGCATCCTTTTTTGCAATTACCCAATTATTTTTAAGATGAGTATCGGACGTTTTACTTTATGTTTGAGTTTGTTTTAGTAATCCGGCGTCTTAGTCAGGATTTATGACATGGTTCTATAAATGCGCGTTTTATCGTTCCGAGTTGTTTGCCTTAGAAGGTGTTTGTACTAAAACATCAAATTTCCATCACAAAGAAAAAATCTTAAAGGATAAAATCCCAGACAAAAATGTTCCGTTATTATGGTCAAAGATTAAGAAACATAACTAATTTTCACACTAATCAAAACAAAGATATCTTCAAAATTAAACTGAAAGCAGCAAAAAACTGAACACTTGAATTAGAAGCATGTGCTGGAGTGGAAAAAACTCGCTTGGTCCAATCCAAATCCAATCCAAATCCAATCCAAATCCAATCCAAATCCAGTCAAATCCAGATCCAAATCAATCAATCAATCCATCAATCCAATCCAATCAAATCCAAATCAGTCAATCCAAATCCAATCAATCCAATCAAATCAATCCAGATCCAATCCAAATCAGTCAGTCAATCCAAATCCAGGTCAAATCCAATCCAGGTCAGTCAAGATCCAGTCCAGATCCAGTCAGGTCAGTCCAGGTCAGTCCAGGTCAATCCAGTCAATCAGTCAGTCCAGTCAGATCCAATCCAGGTCAGTCCAGGTCGGTCCAGGTCGGTCAGTCAGTCCAGTCAGTCCAGTCAGTCAGATCAGTCCAGATCCAGTCCAGGTCAGTCCAGGTCAGTCCAGGTCAGTCAGATCCAGTCCAGGTCAGTCCAGGTCAGTCAGGTCAGTCCAGATCCAGTCAGGTCAGTCAGATCCAGTCCAGATCCAGTCCAGATCCAGTCAGGTCAGTCCAGGTCAGTCCAGGTCAGTCAGATCCAGTCCAGATCAGTCCAGGTCAGTCCAGATCCAGTCCAGGTCCAGTCCAGTCAGTCCGATCAGTCCAGGTCAGTCCAGGTCAGTCCAGGTCAGTCCAGATCCAGTCCAGTCAGTCAGTCGATCCAGTCAGATCCAGTCCAGGTCAGTCCAGATCCAGTCAAGTCCAGTCCAGTCAGATCCGGTCAAAGTCGGTCAGGTCGGTCAAGGTCCAGTCCAGATCAGTCCAGGTCAGTCCAGGTCGGTCCAGGTCAGTCCAGATCCAGTCCAGGTCAGTCAGATCCAGTCCAGTCAGTCCAGGTCAGTCCAGGTCGATCCAGTCCAGTCAGGTCAGTCCAGTCCGGTCAGTCCAGTCAGATCCAGTCCAGGTCAGTCCCAGTCAGTCCAGGTCAGATCCAGTCAGTCCAGTCAGTCCAGTCAGTCCAGGTCGGTCCAGATCCAGTCAGTCCAGATCCAGTCCAGGTCAGTCCAGGTCAGTCCAGTCAGTCGGTCAGTCCAGATCCAGTCCAGATCGGTCAGGTCGGTCAGTCCAGTCAGGTCAGTCCAGGTCAGTCAGTCCAGTCCAGGTCAGTCCAGGTCAGTCCAAGTCAGTCCAGATCAGTCAGTCCAGTCAGTCCAGGTCAGTCCAGTCGGTCCAGTCCAGTCCAGATCCAGTCAGGTCAGTCAGGTCGGTCAGATCCAGTCCAGATCCAGTCCAGATCGGTCCAGATCCAGTCAGTCAGTCCAGTCAGTCCAGGTCGGTCAGATCCAGTCAGATCAGTCAAGTCCAGTCAGTCCAGTCAGATCAGGTCAGATCCAGGTCCAGGTCAGTCCAAGTCAGTCGATCCAGTCCAGATCCAGTCCAGGTCAGTCCAGATCAGTCCAGATCAGTCAGGTCAGTCCAGTCAGATCCAGTCGGTCAGTCAGTCCAGTCCAGTCCAGATCCAGTCAGGTCAGTCCAGATCCAGTCAGATCCAGTCCAGATCCAGTCAGGTCAGTCCAGGTCAGTCAGGTCAGGTCCAGATCCAGTCCAGGTCAGTCCAGATCAGGTCAGTCCAGTCCAGTCCAGATCGGTCAGATCCAGTCCAGGTCAGTCCAGGTCAGTCAGGTCCAGTCAAGGTCAGTCCAGGTCAGTCCAGTCAAGTCCAGATCGAGTCCAGGTCGGTCCAGGTCAGTCAGGTCAGTCGATCCAGTCCAGATCGGTCCAGGTCAGGTCAGTCCAGTCAGGTCAGTCAGGTCCAGTCAGGTCCAGTCAGGTCAGTCCAGGTCAGTCCAGGTCAGTCAGGTCAGTCGGTCAGTCAGTCCAGTCCAGTCCAGGTCAGTCGGTCCAGTCAGTCCAGGTCAGATCCAGGTCAGTCAGGTCAGTCCAGATCCAGTCAGGTCAGTCCAGGTCAGTCAGGTCAGTCAGATCCAGTCCAGAGTCAGTCCAGGTCAGTCCAGATCCAGTCCAGATCCAGTCCAGGTCAGTCCAGGTCAGTCCAGAGTCAGTCCAGGTCCAGTCGGTCAGGTCAGTCAGATCCAGTCCAGGTCAGTCAGATCCAGTCCAGATCCAGTCCAGGTCGATCCAGGTCAGTCCAGATCCAGTCCAGATCCAGTCCAGATCCAGTCCAGGTCAGTCAGGTCAGTCCAGATCCAGTCCAGGTCAGTCCAGATCCAGTCAGGTCAGTCCAGGTCAGTCCAGTCAGGTCAGTCAGGTCCAGTCCAGTCAGTCAGGTCGGTCAGTCAGATCCAGTCCAGGTCAGTCCAGATCAGTCAGGTCAGTCCAGATCAGTCAGGTCAGTCCAGATCCAGTCAGGTCAGTCAATTCCAGGTCAGGTCCAGTCAGGTCAGTCCAGATCGGTCCAGTCAGTCCAGGTCAGTCCAGATCCAGTCCAGATCCAGTCAGTCCAGATCCAGTCAGATCCAGTCAGATCCAGTCAGAGTCCAGTCAGAGTCAGTCCAGAGTCAGTCCAGTCAGTCCAGATCCAGTCAGAGTCCAGTCAGTCAGTCAGGTCCAGTTGATCGTCCAGGTCGGTCAGGTCAGTCGATCCGGTCAGGTCCAGGTCCGATCCAGTCAGGTCAGTCCAGGTCAGTCCAGATCCAGTCCAGGTCGGTCGAAGTCCAAGATCAGTCCAGGTCAGTCCAGTCAGTCAAGGTCAAGTCTGATCCAAGTCAGGTCAGTCAGTCCAAGGTCAGTCAGATCAGTCCAGATCAGTCCAAGTCCAGTCGATCCAGTCAGATCCAGTCCAGGTCAGTCCAGATCAGTCCAGATCCAGTCCAAGTCCAGTCCAGGTCAGTCCAGGTCCAGTCAGGTCAGTCCAGATCAGTCCAGATCCAGTCAGATCCAGTCCAGGTCAGTCCAGATCAGTCCAGATCCAGTCAGATCCAGTCCAGGTCAGTCCAGATCCAGTCCAGATCCAGTCGGTCAGGTCGATCAGTCAGTCAGATCCAGTCCAGGTCAGTCCAGGTCAGTCCAGATCCAGTCCAGTCAGTCAGGTCAGTCCAGTCAGTCAGATCCAGTCCAGGTCGGTCAGTCCAGTCAGTCAGTCCAGTCCAGTCCAGTCCAGGTCAGTCCAGATCCAGTCCAGGTCAGTCCAGGATCAGTCAGTCAGTCCAGGTCCAGTCCAGATCAGTCAGGTCAGTCCAGGTCAGTCCAGATCCAGTCCAGGTCAGTCAGATCCGGTCCAGGTCAGTCCAGGTCAGTCCAGATCCAGTCCAGATCCAGTCCAGATCCGGTCCAGATCCAGTCCAGTCTAGTCAGATCAGTCAAGGTCAGATCCAGTCCAGATCGGTCAGGTCAGTCCAGATCCAGTCCAGTCGGTCAGATCCAGTCAGGTCCAGTCCAGGTCAGTCCAGGTCAGTCCAGGTCAGTCCAGATCAGTCCAGGTCAGTCCAGTCAGTCAGATCCAGTCCAGGTCAGTCCAGGTCAGTCCAGATCCAGTCAGGTCAGTCAGATCCAGTCCAGATCCAGTCCAGTCGGTCCAGGTCCAGTCCAGATCAGTCCAGGTCAGTCCAGGTCAGTCCGATCCAGTCCAGATCCAGTCCAGATCCAGTCAGTCCAGTCAGTCCAGTCAGGTCAGTCCAGGTCAGTCCAGGTCAGTCCAGATCCAGTCAAAGTCCAGTCCAGATCAGTCCAGATCGGTCAGGTCAGTCCAGATCCAGTCAGGTCAGTCCAGATCAGTCAAGGTCCAGTCCAGATCAGTCAGGTCGGTCAGATCCAGTCCAGATCCAGTCCAGATCAGTCCAGATCCAGTCAGGTCCAGTCAGGTCAGTCCAGATCCAGTCCAGGTCAGTCCAGGTCAGTCCAGATCCAGTCAGGTCAGTCCAGATCAGTCAGATCCAGTCCAGGTCAGTCCAGTCAGGTCAGGTCAGATCCAGTCCAGAGTCGGTCCAGGTCAGTCCAGGTCAGTCCAGATCCAGTCCAGGTCCAGTCCAGATCGGTCCAGGTCAGTCCAGATCCAGGTCAGGTCAGTCCAGATCCAGTCCAGGTCAGTCCAGATCAGTCAGGTCAGTCCAGTCGGTCCAGATCGGTCAGGTCCAGGTCAGTCCAGGTCGGTCAGTCCAGGTCAGTCCAGTCGATCCAGTCCAGATCCAGTCAGGTCAGATTCCAGTCGAGTCAGGTCAGTCCAGGTCAGTCCAGATCAGTCCAAGGTCAGTCCAGATCCAGTCAAGGTCCAGTCAGTCCAGGTCGGTCCAGATCCAGGTCAGGTCAGTCCAGGTCCAGTCAGGTCAGTCCAGTCAGATCGGTCCAGGTCAGTCCAGATCCAGTCAGATCAGTCAGGTCCAGTCCAGATCCAGTCCAGGTCAGTCCAGATCCAGTCCAGGTCCAGTCCAGATCCAGTCGATCCAGTCAGTCAGTCAGTCCAGTCCAGTCCAGTCAGAGTCAGTCCAGATCCAGTCAGGTCAGTCAGATCCAGTCCAGGTCAGTCCAGATCCAGTCAGTCAGGTCAGTCCAGATCCAGTCCAGATCCAGTCCAGGTCAGTCAGATCCAGTCCAGGTCAGTCCAGGTCAGTCCAGATCGGTCCAGATCCAGTCCAGATCCAGTCCAGATCCAGTCCAGGTCAGTCCAGATCCAGTCCAGATCAGTCAGGTCAGTCCAGATCCAGTCCAGATCCAGTCCAGTCAGTCCAGATCCAGTCCAGGTCAGTCCAGGTCAGTCAGGTCAGTCCAGGTCAGTCAGGTCAGGTCCAGATCAATCCAGTCCAGATCCAAGTCAGTCCAGTCCAAGTCCAGTCAGATCCAGTCCAGGTCAGTCCAGGTCAAGTCAGGTCAGTCCAGGTCAAGTCAGGTCAGTCAGATCCAGTCAGGTCAAGTCCAGGTCAGTCCAGATCCAGTCCAGGTCCAGTCCAGGTCAGTCAGGTCCAGTCCAGGTCAGTCCAGGATCCAGTCCAGGTCAGTCCAGGTCAGTCCAGTCAGTCAGTCAGATCCAGTCCAGGTCCAGTCAGATCAGTCCAGTCCAGTCCAGTCCAGTCAAGGTCAGATCCAGTCCAGATCCAGTCCAGTCAGGTCAGTCAGATCCAGTCAGTCAGTCGGTCCAGTCAGTCGGTCAGTCAGTCCAGATCCAGTCCAGGTCAGTCCAGATCCAGTCCAGTCAGTCCAGATCCAGTCCAGGTCAGTCAGATCCGGTCAGATCCGGTCCAGGTCAGTCAGATCAGTCCAGATCGGTCAGGTCGGTCCAGATCGGTCAGTCAGTCGGTCAGGTCGGTCAGGTCAGTCAGGTCAGTCCAGTCAGGTCGATCCAGTCCAGATCCAGTCCAGATCAGTCCAGATCCAGTCAGGTCAGTCCAGGTCCAGTCCAGAGTCAGGTCAGTCCAGGTCAGTCCAGTCGGTCCAGGTCGGTCCAGGTCGGTCAGATCCAGTCAGGTCGATCAGGTCGGTCAGTCAGTCCAGGTCCGGTCAGTCCAGGTCAGTCCAAGTCCAGTCCAGATCAGTCAAGGTCCAGTCCAGTCAGGTCCAGTCAGTCAGGTCAGTCCAGATCAGTCCAGATCCAGTCAGGTCAGTCAGGTCAGTCCAAGTCAGTCAGATCCAGTCCAGGTCAGTCCAGATCGGTCCAGATCCAGTCCAGATCCAGTCCAGGTCGGTCAGATCCAGTCAGTCAGGTCAGTCCAGATCCAGTCAGTCAGTCCAGTCGAGTCAGTCAGGTCAGTCCAAGTCAGTCAGATCCAGTCAGATCAGTCCAGGTCAGTCCAGATCCAGTCCAGGTCAGTCAGATCAGTCGATCCAGTCCAGGTCAGTCCAGATCCAGTCCAGATCCAGTCCAGATCAGTCCAGATCCAGTCCAGATCCAGTCCAGATCAGTCCAGGTCAGTCAGATCAGTCCAGTCAGATCCAGTCAAGGTCAGTCAGATCCAGTCAAGATCAGTCCAGGTCAGTCAGGATCAGTCAGTCCAGTCAGTCCAGTCAGGTCAGTCAGGTCAGTCCAGATCCAGTCCAGATCCAGTCAGATCCAGTCAGGTCAGTCCAGGTCGGTCAGATCCAGTCCAGATCCAGTCAGATCCAGTCCAGGTCAGTCCAGGTCAGTCCAGGTCGGTCCAGTCAGTCCAGATCCAGTCCAAGTCCAGTCAAGTCAGTCAGGTCCAGTCCAGTCAGTCCAGTCCAGATCCAGTCCAGATCGGTCAGGTCAGTCCAGGTCAGTCCAGATCAGTCAGGTCCAGTCCAGGTCAGTCCAGATCCAGTCCAGGTCAGTCCAGGTCGGTCCAGAGTCCAGATCCAGTCAAGTCCAGGTCAGTCCAGTCAGGTCAGTCAGGTCAGTCCAGATCCAGTCAGGTCAGTCAGGTCCAGTCCAGATCAGTCAGGTCAGTCCAGATCAGTCCAGGTCAGTCCAGATCCAGTCAGATCCAGTCCAGATCAGTCCAGGTCAGTCCAGGTCAGTCAGATCCAGTCAGTCCAGGTCAGTCAGGTCCAGTCCAGGTCGGTCCAGATCAGTCAGGTCCAGTCCAGGTCAGTCAGTCGTCAGTCCAGATCCGGTCCAGGTCCAGATCCAGTCAGTCCAGTCAGGTCAGTCAGTCCAGGTCCAGTCCAGATCCAGTCAGTCCAGGTCAGTCAGTCAGGTCAGTCCAGTCAGTCCAGATCCAGTCCAGATCCAGTCCAAGATCAGTCCAGGTCCAGTCAAGTCAGTCCAGATCCAGTCCAGGTCAGTCCAGGTCAGTCAGGTCAGTCAGATCCAGTCAGGTCAGTCCAGATCCAGTCCAAGTCAGTCCAGTCAGTCCAGATCCAGTCAGATCCAGTCCAGAGTCAGTCAGAGTCGATCCAGATCCAGTCCAGATCCAGTCAGATCCAGTCCAGATCCAGTCCAGGTCCAGTCCAGGTCAGTCCAGGTCGGTCAGTCAGTCCAGGTCAGTCCAGATCCAGTCCAAGGTCAGTCCAGGTCCAGTCCAGGTCGAGTCCAGGTCAGTCCAGGTCAGTCCAGATCCAGTCCAGGTCAGTCCAGATCGGTCCAGTCAGGTCCAGTCCAGATCCAGTCCAGATCAGTCCAGGTCAGTCCAGGTCAGTCCAAGTCCAGTCAGGTCCAGTCCAGGTCCAGTCAGATCCAGTCAGTCCAGTCCAGTCAGTCAGTCCAGGTCAGTCCAAGATCCAGTCCAGATCCGGTCAGTCAGTCCAGATCCAGTCCAGGTCAGTCAGGTCAGTCCAGATCCAGTCAGATCCAGTCAGGTCCAGTCCAGGTCCAGTCAGGTCAGTCCAGGTCAGTCCAGGTCCAGTCCAGGTCGGTCCAGATCCAGTCCAGGTCAGTCAGAGTCAGTCCAGGTCAGTCCAGTCCAGTCAGTCGGTCAGTCGGTCAGATCCAGTCCAGATCAGTCAGGTCAGTCCAGATCCAGTCCAGGTCAGTCAGATCAGTCCAGGTCAGTCCAGGTCAGTCCAGATCCAGTCAGGTCCAGTCCAGGTCCAGTCCAGATCCAGTCCAGGTCCAGTCCAGATCAGTCAGATCCAGTCGGTCCAGTCAGTCAGTCAGGTCAGTCCAGATCCAGTCCAGGTCAGTCCAGATCCAGTCCAGTCAGTCCAGATCCAGTCAGGTCAGTCCAGATCGGTCAGATCCAGTCCAGATCCAGTCAGGTCAGTCCAGGTCGGTCCAGATCCAGTCCAGGTCGGTCCAGGTCAGTCAGTCAGTCCAGATCCAGTCCAGATCAGTCCAGAGTCAGTCAGGTCAGTCCAGGTCAGTCAGATCAGTCCAGATCCAGTCCAAGGTCAGTCCAGGTCGGTCCAGATCCAGTCCAGGTCGGTCAGGTCAGTCCAGGTCGGTCAGATCCAGTCCAGGTCAGTCCAGTCAGTCAGTCCAGGTCAGTCCAGATCCAGTCCAGGTCAGTCAGTCCAGGTCAGTCAGATCCAGTCAGTCCAGGTCAGGTCAGTCCAGTCAGTCAGATCCAGTCAGTCCAGGTCGGTCAGTCAGATCCAGTCAGTCCAGTCAGGTCAGTCCAGATCCAGTCAGGTCAGTCCAGGTCAGTCCAGATCCAGTCCAGATCAGTCGGTCCAGTCCAGATCCAAGTCAGTCAAGTCCAGTCCAGGTCGGTCCAGATCCAGTCCAGGTCAGTCAGAGTCAGTCCAGATCCAGTCCAGATCAGTCAGGTCAGTCCAGATCAGTCCAGATCAGTCCAGGTCAGTCAGGTCAGTCCAGATCCAGTCCAGATCCAGTCCAGGTCAGTCCAGATCCAGTCCAGATCCAGTCAGGTCAGTCAGTCAGTCCAGATCCAGTCCAGGTCAGTCCAGTCAGTCAGTCCAGATCCAGTCAGGTCAGTCCAGGTCAGTCCAGATCCAGTCCAGGTCAGTCCAGATCAGTCCAGGTCAGTCAGGTCAGTCCAGATCCAGTCCAGGTCAGTCCAGATCCGGTCAGATCAGTCCAGGTCCAGTCCAGATCAGTCAGTCAGGTCCAGTCCAGGTCAGTCCAGTCCAGTCAGTCAGATCCAGTCAGGTCAGTCCAGGTCCAGTCCAGATCCAGTCAGGTCCAGTCCAGGTCAGTCCAGGTCAGTCCAGATCCAGTCCAGGTCAGTCCAGTCAGTCCAGATCAGTCAGTCCAGTCGATCCAGGTCAGTCAGATCCAGTCCAGGTCAGTCCAGATCCAGTCAGGTCAGTCCAGATCCAGTCCAAGTCAGGTCCAAGTCAGTCCAGATCCAGTCAGGTCAGTCCAAGTCCAGTCCAGTCAGTCAGTCCAGATCCAGTCAGATCCAGTCCAGGTCAGGTCAGTCAGTCCAGATCCAGTCCAGGTCAGTCCAGATCCAGTCAGATCCAGTCCAGGTCAGTCCAGGTCAGTCCAGGTCAGTCCAGATCCAGTCCAGATCCAGTCCAGGTCAGTCCAGATCCAGTCAGATCAGTCCAGGTCAGTCCAGATCCAGTCAGGTCAGTCCAGATCCAGTCCAGTCAGTCCAGTCCAGATCAGTCCAGGTCAGTCCAGATCCAGTCAGTCCAGTCGGTCCAGATCAGTCCAGGTCAGTCCAGATCCAGTCCAGATCGGTCAGTCCAGTCGGTCCAGTCAGTCAGTCCAGGTCAGTCCAGTCAGTCCAGATCAGTCCAGGTCAGTCCAGATCGGTCAGGTCAGTCCAGATCCAGTCAGATCCAGTCAGTCCAGTCCAGTCCAGGTCAGTCCAGGTCAGTCCAGATCCAGTCCAGTCGGTCCAGTCAGTCAAGTCCAGGTCAGTCCAGATCCAGTCAGGTCAGTCCAGATCAGTCAGATCCAGTCAGAGTCAGTCAGATCCAGTCAGTCAGTCAGTCCAGTCCAGATCCAGTCAGGTCAGTCAAGGTCAGTCGATCCAGTCCAGGTCAGTCCAGATCCAGTCAGTCAAGTCAGGTCAGTCCAGTCGTCAGTCAGTCAGTCAGATCCAGTCCAAGATCCAGTCCAGGTCCAGTCAGATCGGTCAGTCAGTCAGTCCAGATCCAGTCAGTCAGTCCAGTCAGTCCAGTCAGGTCGGTCCAGATCCAGTCAAGTCAGTCCAGATCAGTCCAGGTCAGTCCAGATCCAGTCCAGATCAGTCCAGATCCAGTCAGGTCAGTCCAGGTCAGTCAGGTCAGTCCAGATCAGTCAGGTCGGTCAGATCCGGTCCAGATCCAGTCAGGTCAGTCCAGATCGGTCAGTCGGTCCAGTCAGTCCAGGTCGGTCCAGGTCAGTCCGGTCAGTCAGATCAGTCCAGTCAGTCCAGGTCAGTCGATCCAGTCAGGTCAGTCAGTCAGTCCAGGTCAGTCCAGATCCAGTCAGGTCGGTCAGTCCAGTCAGATCCAGTCCAGGTCAGTCCAGATCCAGTCCAGTCAGTCAGGTCAGTCAGATCCAGTCCAGATCGGTCAGTCCAGTCAGTCCAGTCAAGTCCAGAGTCAGTCAGTCCAGGTCAGGTCAGTCAGGTCCAGTCCAGTCAGTCCAGATCAGTCCAGGTCAGTCCAGATCCAGTCCAGGTCAGTCCAGATCGGTCCAGGTCAGTCAGATCCAGTCCAGATCAGTCCAGGTCAGTCAGATCCAGTCCAGGTCAGTCCAAGTCCAGTCCAGATCAGTCAGGTCAGTCCAGGTCAGTCCAGATCCAGTCAGATCCAGTCCAGATCCAGTCGGTCCAGTCGATCCAGTCCAGATCAGTCCAGGTCCAGTCAGGTCAGTCCAGGTCAGTCAGATCCAGTCAGGTCAGTCCAGGTCAGTCCAGTCGGTCAGATCCAGTCCAGGTCAGTCCAGGTCAGTCCAGATCAGTCCAGGTCAGTCCAGGTCAGTCCAGATCAGTCAGATCCAGTCCAGGTCAGTCCAGTCAGTCCAGTCAGTCCAGTCGGTCAAGTCCAGTCGGTCAAGTCAGTCCAGGTCAGTCCAGATCCAGTCCAGATCCAGTCCAGATCCAGTCCAGGTCAGTCCAGGTCAGTCCAGATCAGTCCAGATCCAGTCCAGATCCAGTCCAGGTCAGTCCAGATCCAGTCCAGGTCAGTCAGGATCCAGTCAGATCCAGTCCAGTCAGTCCAAGTCGGTCAAGTCAGTCCAGTCAGTCCAGTCAGTCCAGATCCAGTCCAGATCCAGTCCAGGTCAGTCCAGGTCAGTCCAGGTCAGTCCAGTCAGTCCAGATCCAGTCAGATCGGTCAGTCAGTCCAGATCCAGTCCAGGTCAGTCCAGATCGGTCAGATCAGTCCAGATCAGTCCAGGTCAGTCAGATCCAGTCCAGGTCAGTCCAGGTCGGTCAGTCCAGTCCAGTCCAAGTCAGTCGATCAGGTCAGTCCAGATCAGTCCAGGTCAGTCAAGGTCCAGTCCAGGTCAGTCGATCCAGTCAGTCAGGTCAGTCAGTCAGTCCAGGTCAGTCAGGTCGGTCCAGATCGGTCAGATCCAGTCCAGATCAGGTCAGTCCAGATCCAGTCAGTCAGTCAGTCAGTCCAGATCAGGTCAGTCCAGATCGGTCAGTCAGTCAGTCAGATCAGTCCAGATCCAGTCCAGGTCAGTCCAGGTCAGTCAGATCCAGTCCAGGTCAGTCCAGTCAGATCCAGTCGATCAGTCCAGATCAGGTCAGTCCAGTCAGTCGATCCAGTCCAGATCGGTCAGGTCAGTCCAGATCCAGTCAGATCCAGTCCAGTCAGTCAGTCAGATCCAGTCCAGATCAGTCAGTCAGTCCAGGTCAGTCCAGATCCAGTCCAGGTCAGTCCAGATCCAGTCAGATCAGTCCAGATCCAGTCCAGATCCAGTCCAGGTCAGTCAGGTCAGTCAAGTCAGTCAGTCAGATCCAGTCAGTCGGTCAGGTCAGTCCAGATCCAGTCCAGATCCAGTCCAGATCCAGTCCAGTCGGTCAGTCCAGATCCAGTCCAGATCGGTCAAGTCAGTCCAGATCCAGTCCAGATCCAGTCAGGTCAGTCCAGATCAGTCAGGTCAGTCCAGGTCAGTCCAGGTCAGTCCAGGTCCAGTCAGGTCAGTCAGAATTCAGTCAGAGTCAGTCAGTCCAGTCAGGTCAGTCCAGATCCAGTCAGATCAGTCCAGATCCAGTCCAGGTCAGTCCAGATCCAGTCCAGAGTCAGTCCAGGTCCAGTCCAGGTCAGTCCAGGTCCAGTCCAGTCAGTCCAGTCAGATCCAGTCCAGGTCGGTCCAGATCCAGTCCAGATCGGTCAGTCCAGTCAGTCCAGTCAGATCAGTCCAGATCCAGTCCAGGTCAGTCCAGATCCAGTCCAGGTCAGTCCAGATCGGTCAGTCCAGTCAGATCCAGTCCAGATCAGTCAGATCAGTCCAGATCCAGTCCAGGTCAGTCCAGGTCAGTCAGGTCAGTCCAGGTCAGTCCAGGTCAGTCCAGGTCCAGTCCAGTCAGTCCAGATCCAGTCCAGGTCAGTCCAGATCCAGTCGGTCAGGTCAGGTCAGTCCAGATCAGTCAGGTCCAGTCCAGGTCAGTCCAGTCCAGTCAAGGTCCAGGTCCAGTCCAGATCAGTCCAGTCAGTCAGATCCAGTCCAGATCAGTCCAGATCAGTCAGGTCAGTCCAGTCCAGTCAAGTCCAGATCCAGTCAGTCAGATCCAGTCCAGATCCGGTCAGGTCGGTCAGTCCAGTCGTCAGTCCAGATCCAGGTCAGTCCAGGTCAGTCAAGTCCAGTCAGTCAGTCCAGTCAGGTCAGTCCAGATCGGTCAGTCAAGTCAGTCCAGATCCAGTCCAGATCCAGTCCAGATCGGTCAGTCCAGTCAGTCGATCAGGTCAGTCCAGGTCCAGTCCAGATCCAGTCAGGTCAGTCAGTCCAGGTCAGTCCAGGTCAGTCCAGGTCAGTCCAAGTCAGTCAGATCCAGTCAGGATCCAGTCCAGATCCAGTCCAGGTCAGTCCAGGTCCAGTCCAGATCAGTCCAGGTCCAGTCCAGGTCCAGTCAGATCGGTCCAGGTCCAGTCCAGGTCAGTCCAGGTCAGTCCAGATCGGTCAGTCCAGTCAGATCCAGTCAGGATCCAGTCCAGATCCAGTCCAGGTCCAGTCCAGATCAGTCAGTCAGTCCAGTCCAGGTCAGTCCAGATCCAGGTCAGGTCAGTCCAGATCCAGTCCAGGTCAGTCCAGATCCAGTCCAGATCCAGTCAGGTCAGTCCAGGTCAGTCCAGGTCAGTCCAGATCCAGTCCAGATCCAGTCCAGGTCAGTCCAGGTCAGTCCAGGTCGGTCCAGTCAGTCCAGGTCAGTCCAGATCCAGTCAAGTCAGTCCAGGTCAGTCCAGATCCAGTCAGTCCAGTCAGTCAGTCCAGATCCAGTCAGGTCGGTCCAGGTCAGTCCAGGTCAGTCAGAATCCAGTCCAGTCAGGTCAGTCCAGTCAGTCCAGAGTCAGTCCAGGTCAGTCCAGGTCAGTCCAAGGTCGAGTCCAGATCAGTCAGGTCAGTCCAGGTCAGTCCAGATCCAGTCCAGATCCAGTCAGATCAGTCAGATCCAGTCCAGGTCAGTCAGGATCAGTCCAGGTCCAGTCCAGGTCAGTCCAGATCCGGTCAGGTCAGTCCAGATCCAGTCCAGGTCAGTCCAGATCAGTCAGTCAGTCCAGTCCAGGTCAGTCCAGATCCAGTCCAGATCCAGTCCAGGTCAGTCCAGATCCAGTCCAGGTCAGTCCAGGTCAGTCCAGATCAGTCCAGATCCAGTCCAGATCCAGTCCAGATCCAGTCCAGATCCAGTCCAGGTCAGTCCAGATCCAGTCAGTCCAGTCCAGGTCAGTCCAGTCCAGGTCAGTCAGGTCAGTCCAGATCAGTCCAGGTCAGTCCAGGTCAGTCCAGTCCAGTCCAGGTCCAGTCCCAGGTCAGTCCAGTCCAGGTCAGTCCAGTCAGTCCAGTCAGGTCAGGTCAGTCTGGATCCAGGTCCAGTCCAGGTTCAGTCAGGTTCAGTCAGATAGTCCAGTCAGTCATAGTCTAGTCAGTCTAGTCCAGTCAGTCGATCCAGATCCAGTCCAGGTCAGTCCAGGTCGGTCAAGTCAGTCAATCGGTCCAGGTCAGTCAGTCAGTCAGTCCAGTCCAGTCAGTCAAGTCAGTCCAGTCAATCCAGATCCAGTCCAGGTCCAGTCCAAGTCCAGTCAGGTCAGTCAGTCGATCAGGTCAGTCCAGTCCAGTCCAGGTCGTCAGATCAAGTCAGTCCAGGTCAGTCCAGTCAATCCAGTCAGTCCAATCAGTCCAGGTCAGTCCAGGTCAATCCAGATCCAGTCCGATCCAGTCCAGGTCAGTCAAGGTCAGTCAGGTTCAGTCCAGATCCAGTCCAAGTCAGTCAGTCCAGTCAGTCAAGTCAGTCAGATCCAGTCCAGATCAGTCCAAATCCAGTCAGGTCAGTCCAGATCCAGTCAGTCAGTCAAGTCAGTCAGTCAGTCAGATCCAGTCAAATCCAGTCCAAATCAATCCAGTCAATCAGTCCAATCCAGTCAGTCAATCCAGTCAGTCCATCCATATTTTAATTTTTTTTTATTGCTTGCCTTCGAAAATGCCGAGCGTTCATTGGACATTTTTTTTATATTTTATTCTTTTTTATAGTAAAACATTGCAAGTTACAATATTATTATCCAACATTTCTACTGCAAGAGACACATTTTATAGACGCTTAGCTCATCATTCAATTCAACAACTAAATTCATTGATTTAAATTTATTTTCTTATCATGTCCGTTTAACGCACATACTTTCAATCGTGGATTTTTCCATCCTGATTTTCATTGTCATTAAACCCCAAAATCTTATTGTTTCCCACTAAATTGACTTCAAGCCAGCATGGTTGTGCTTTGGTTTAAGATTCACGTAAGTGGTTTAGGGCCCTCCTCAGGCTAGCGGTAAGATGCGCTGCAAAGCAAGACCATGCTGAGGGTGGCTGGCTTCGATTCACGGTGCCGGTTTAGGATTTTTTCAGGATATTTTCGATATGGAAATTATATCGACTTCCTTAGGCATAAAAATATCATCATGTTCGCTTCATGATAAACGAATGCAAAAATGGTAACTTGGCTTAGAAACCTCGCGATTAATAACTAAACCGGTACCAGCGAAAGTGGTACATAAACCATTTTTTGTCGATTTTGTGTTTTTTACACCAACTGCTTCTGTGAGCACAGGTCTAGTAGGGGAATATCGAAGATGTGATTTTTGACATCTAAATCTGGAGATATGCACTTTTTAATTTCTGGTATATATCACAATGGCAATTTCGTTTCCAGGAAAAGTGGTACATGTGCAGTTCTACCCACTAAAACCAACATATTGAAAAGAAAATTTGACAACATGGATGTTTCCGCAACAGATTTTAACCCTTTTTAGAATATCAAGATGGTTTACTGCCAATAAGAATCAAGTACAAAACACTGGAGTCGGCCTTACTGTTGTGGTCGAAATACGTATCTGTCAAGGAACAATCAAGTGATGGATTTAAATGGGATAGTACGAATTGTCTTATGACAAGTGAAGACATTCCACTAATTTATTCCATAATAATTTTCTTAACCCTATTAGTTATTCATTATCGGAATGAAAAGATTCAGAAAAATCCATTAATTTCTACTTAAATTGAACTATTTGGGATTCTTTCACTGTTCTACCCTACTATATATTTTTGCAGTTTTAAGAGGGGTGGTGGAATCAGATTTCATTCAGTATTTTTAATAACGTGTATTACTACTGAAACTTACTTTTACTCGCTAGAAAACTACAAAACCAAATGAAGTGAACTCATTATCAGTATTAGAGGATAAATCAAAATATGGTAATTGCATCAAACTTATCAGTCAATGTTATCATATCTAGTTCCCCTCCCAAAATTCGTTTTCATCTTGATTGCCCATATTTGCGGCTGATTAAAGCATTATCTCGACGGGAGACTATTTGTAGACATGAAAGTAGCTTTTATCTTCTAACAGCCCAATCAATCTTCCCAAATTGCACTTCCTGACACACTCGAGTCGGCTGCTCACCCGAAGATTCGTTCTTGCAACGACAGCGGAGAAGATTTGTCAGAGCAGGAGTTTCTGCGCTGAATGAATAGCATTGGAGAGAAAAAAAATCATAAAGTTTTCTGTGCTTCCGTGTTCACGTGCACTTCGCAAAGTAATGAGAGCTTCCCCGGGCAGGGAGAAGCACGAAGAAAACTTCACCATTTATGCTAATGAAGCTAGCCCAGGTTTCCCACCGTTGAAACAAGAACTGCCAGTCGAAGCACTAAGTAGCCGTTCGCGGTTGACGCGGGGTCGGAGGGATAGGGCAGACGACGGTCAGAGAGGTGGTGATGGGCAGCTTCTCTCTTTGGCGGAATGGGTGACATTACTTATTCAGATATTTTATGCTCCTTATGACGAGAGCAAGGTGCACGGGCTTTTCTTGGAGCTAGACAAAGAATACAGCTACAAGTTGCGGTGTTTCTTCTTAGGATGAAGAATGAAGTTTTTCTTCCGGTAAGCCATCTGTCATTGTTAAACGGGTAAAATATAGCTATGATATATCTAGGAACGCGGACGCCAGGAGATATTGGTGTGATTTTGCTAAGTTTTGTCGCGGTTACTATTCAAGTGAACGGCTTCTTGCTCATGCAATTGGAAGAATAAGTTTTGTGTGTTAAGATTGGTGCTGGAATCTTTGGCATCAGTTTGTAGAGTATTTCGAAACATTGCTTGTTAAAATGTAATCATAATGGTAGCTCACAGCGTTCTGATCCACCCTCCACGGCGAGAAACATAAATTAAAAATACAACATTGTTCGCTGGTATTACGATGAAAATATCCTCCCTTCGGTCAATATGGCGTTTAATAAGCAATCAATAATAATGAATTATTTAATTAAAAGCACCGAGCAGATAAAATTAAATTAATTTTTAGAGCGAAAAACTCCTTTCACCGACATCAATCAGGCTCCACAGTTTTCCCGTTTACCCTGTTGGTCAGAATTTTGCACTTTGAACTCGCAAAAATATGGTTGGATAAAGCTTTTATTTTATCAACGGTAGCTACATCCTCCCGATGCAGACTGGTGAAAGTGTGCCAGAGGCAAATATATTTTTGGCCTTATGGTTCGATGCTTTGCCGACAAACCAAGATTGAAAATCAATGGCTGTTTTCTGTGGAATTTTTCATATAAAATTCGTCGGAATATTTGTCGACTCAAGTTTTATCTGCTGGAACTGATAACTCATGATTGCAAATGGACCGGTGCTGCTGAAAGCAATACCTACATGCTGTTACAAAGATACAGAAATCATGCCACTTTTAAACTGTAAATTTTATGATGAGTCTACTTCAATTCAAAGTACCATGAAAGTCAGTTCAAACGAACCAATTTCAACCCAATTGACTCTGGCGCTTCCGGTAGGATTTCACTTCCTGAGAAAATACTCGTTCTATTATAAAGAAAATATTGGCGAGATTAATTGGAAACACTCGAAAACGATTTTTTTTATCGCCAATTTGATTCAGCGGATTAATATTTTCTGGCCACTCATCCGGCTAGGAAAACGCACATGGAATAATTATGGCAAAAAAAAATCATTGTTCCCCTTTACGCCATTTTAACGCCTGAGCAAAACACACGCCATACAACAGCAATTTGTAGATCGTCCGCAGCAGCAGCGACGACAACGCGAAGCAGTCAGTGCCATGTGTTTGAATGGTTCGGTCGGAAATCATGAACGTGTGATCGATTGAAAATAATTAATTGTGTCTTGCACTCTGGCACCGGGAACAGCAAAAGTTGGCAATTAAGCTCGGTGCACGTGAAAAGCAATTGATAATGGTCGTGAGCCTGATTTTTGGAAGTTTTCAAGTAAATATTGAACAAGATGTTTGAAGCATTGTTTATTTATTTATTACCAGACTAAGGCCGGAGTGGCCTGTGCAATACATAAAAGTCTTCTCCACTCAGCTCGGTCCATGGCTGCACTTCGCCAACCACGCAGTCTGCGGAGGGTCCGCAAATCGTCCTCCACCTGATCGATCCACCTTGCCCGCTGTGCACCTCGCCTTCTTGTTCCCGTAGGATCGTTGTCGAGAACCATTTCTACCGGATATATGTCCGACATTCTGGCTACGTACCCGGCCCACCGCAGTCTTCCTTTCCTTCTTCATTTTCGCGGTGTGAGCGATGGATGGTTCTCCCAACAGCTGATGCGACTCGTGGTTCATTCGCCTCCTCCACGTACCGTCCGCCATCTGCACCCCACCATAGATGGTACGCAGCACTTTCCTTTCGAAAACTCCCAGTGCGCGTTGGTCCTCCACGAGCATCGTCCAGGTCTCGTGTCCGTAGAGAACCACCGGCCTAATAAGCGTTTTGTAGATAGTCACTTTGGTACGGCGGCGAACTCTATTCGATCGGAGTGTTTTGCGGAGTCCAAAGTACGTACGATTTCCTGCCATGATGCGTCTCCGAATTTCTCTGCTGGTATCGTTATCGGCGGTCACCAGTGAGCCCAAGTACACGAACTTGTTAATCACCTCGATTTCGTCACCACCGATAGAATTTCGTGGTGGGTGGCTTACATTGATCTCTCTTGAGCCTCTTCCTATCATGTACTTCGTCTTCGACGTGTTAATGACTAGTTCAATCCGTTTAGCTTCGCTTTTCAGTCTGATGTAGACTTCCTCCATCTTCTCAAAGTTACGTGCCATGATATCAAAGTCGTCGGCGTAACCAAATAACTGGATGGACTTCGTGAAAATCGTACCACTCGTGTTAATCCCTGTCCTTCGTATTACTCCCTCCAAAGCGATGTTGAATAGCAGCCACGAAAGACCATCACCTTGCCGTAACCCTATGCGCGTTTCGAAGGGACTCGAGAATGCCCATGAAACTCGAACTACGCACATTACCCGATCCATCGTCGCCTTAATCAACCGTATCAGTTTACCCGGAAATCCGTTTTCGTGCAATAGCTGCCATAGCTGGTCCCGATCGATTATAACATATGCGGCTTTGAAGTCGATTAATAGATAATGTGTGGGTACGTTGTATTCGCGGCATTTCTGCAATACCTAAAGTAGGGCGAACACCTGATCTGTGGTAGAGCGTTCACCCTTAAATCCCGCGTGGTACTGCCCCACGAACTCTCTTGGAATTGGTGTTAGTCGTCGGCATACAATTTGGGAGTGTGCCTTGTAGGCCGCGTTCAGCAATGTGATTGTGCGGTAGTTGCTACAATCCAGCTTATCGCCCTTTTTGTAGATGGGACACACGACGCCTTCCATCCACTTCTGTGGCAGAACCTCAACCTTCCAAACCTTGGTAATTACCCTGTGCAGCGCTCTAGCCCCTTCACCGTGTTTAAAGAGCTCTCCTGGTAGTTTTGTCCCTCTCCAGGGGCTTTGTTGTTTTCCAGCCGGCCGATCTCCTCCTCCTTTCCTGGGGATTCGGAGCCATGCTCCCATTACCGTACCGTCACCGTTGTCAGTCACATCGCCATTCAGGTACTCTTCATAGTGCTGCCGCCACCTTTGGATCACCTCACGCTCGTTCGTAAGAAGGTTCCCGTTTAGATCCTTACACATATCGGGCTGTGGCAGGTGGCCCTTACGTGAACGTTCCGCGCCCGTTTATATCATGCCTCGTTCCCCTCGTGCGGTGTTGCAGTAATCTCTTCCATGCAGCATTTTTTTCTTCCACTAACTGCTCACATTCGCCATCATACCAGTCGTTTCTTTGGTTCGGGGGCACCGTGCCTAGTGCAGCGGTTGTGATGCTTCCCATGGCGGATCTTGAGGATATATGCAGCTCTTCAAAGAAGTTTAACAGAGAATACTGTCAAACACCCACATTGTAGGCAGGCCCCTGTAGTATTGAGATGAATTAGATTAAAACAAAATAAAATATTAGTGCATTGATTGTTCAGTAGTAATTAATATTACTTGCAGTTTGCTCAAATATTCGTGACAGTGTAATATGACAGGAAAAGAATTGTAAACAACGGATACGTTTGAGAGAAAGAGAAAAACAAATAATTTGAGGGAGCTTGCATAGGTCGTATTGGGAAAGCTTCAGTTTTAAGATGGATGTGATTGGAGTTGGATGTGTGAGTGTGTGAAAAAAAAGAAAATAAAAAAATAAACAGTATTTACATATTTAATTGAAATCTTTGTGTTATTATTAGTGTAAAGTGAAGGACCCCGACAATGGCGCTAGTCGGTAGATTGGTAAGTGCCGCAATGTTTTATGTTGTGTTTGGCTCAGAAAACGCATTGGTGATTGATGACGATAGAGCGGAAGGTGTCAGCGAGCTTTTAATTCGGCTGCAGAATCATGCTGCTTTATATAGGGCTGTTTAAAACTTACTTTCGTCGACAGCAACGCAGGGCTGTTAAAGATTTTTGAAATATTAACAATTACACAATCTGATTTTATTTTTTTGTTCTTTACTATTTGTGTTGCATGTTAGGTCTACAATGCTATTCGGAAAATGTAACTAGATCAAGATGAAGATCAATTTAATAGTTCTTTATAGTTCTATCAAAAGGCATCGTAGAATTTTCGAAGTACAAAGAGTTGTTCTACAACGTTGTTTGAGAAGTCGAAACCGTTCTTTTGAAGATGAGTTTGGTATGAAGTTATTAATTCTGAGTGTTCAGGTGTGCATATAATCCAAATATATAAGTTAAAAGAACAATAAACCTTGCAATTAACCTTTAGTGCATTCTTTAGTGGACGTCTAATCAGCGAGTCAGTATAATTTTTAACTAGGGGGAAAGACGGCTTTGGCAGGTTTTGTTCTATTATTGGCAGGGGGGTTTTTGTCGATCGAATTTTATGAAATTTGGCCATAATATTCTTTGATATGCAAAGAATGTTTAGGCCAAATTTGAGCCTAGTCAGTCATAAAAAACCCCCCTGCCAATAATAGAACAAAACCTGCCAAAGCCGTCATTCCCCCTACATTAAAAATGAACGAAATAAGTTGAATCAATCATAACAGCGGTTACATAACAAAGATTAGTGGTTGCCTTGAGTACAGAGTTGAAACTTGTAAACTGAGATGACTGCGAGTATTGTTGAAATTTTTCTGATTTTGATGCAAGATTGATTTTCATGATTTAATATTCCATGATTGCATGAACAAGATCGGCTGTTGCTTTGTGTATAAAGATAGAAATTGTTAAAAGTTTGAAATTGAGAGTATCTGAGAATATTATTGAACTTATCCCGATTGTAAACAATTATTGTATTTGAAATCGTTTGATACGGATGATATGAAAAATCCAATCTTCGAGTGGATTGGTGCGTCTTCGAGTGGACGTTTGATCCGGGTGGATCACATGAAAATAAGTCCAATCTCCGAGTGGATTGGTGCGTCTTTGAGTGGACGGTTGATCCGGGTGGATCGTTTCGAAGCAAATATAATCTCCGAGTGGTAACTTCCTTTGCTTGGCTGCATGACAAAAATTGCTGTGATATTAAATAGAGAGTTGAGAAGTGTAAACTGATATGAACTGCGAATATTGTTGGATTTTTTTTCTGGTTTTGATGCAAGATTGATTCTCTAGAGCCTGGTAAGCTTTATTCATGACTGCATGAACAAAATCAGTTTATGCCATGTGTGAAGTGTTAGAAAGTGTAAACTGAGCTGAACCGAGAATATTCTTGAAATTCTTCTGGTTTTGATTGATTTCCTAGAGCCTGGTAAGCTTTATCCATGAATGCTTGAACAAAAACAGCTGTTGCCATGTGTATAGTGTTAAAAAGTGTAAACTGAGCTGAACTGAGAATATTATTGGATTTTTCTGGTTTTGATGCAAGATTGATTTTCTAGAGCCTGGTGAGCTTTATCCATGACTGCATGAACAAGATCAGTTGTTGCCATGTGTATAGTGTTAGGAAGTGTAAACTGAGCTAAACTGAGAATATTGTTGGATTTTTTTTTTCTGATTTTGATGCAAGATTAATTTTCTAGAGCCTGGTAAGCTTTATTCATGACTGCATGAACAAAATCAGCTGTTGCCATGTGTGAAGTGTTAGAAAGTGTAAACTGAGCTAAACTGAGAATATTGTTGAAATTTTTCTGGTTTTGATGCAAGATTGATTTTCTAGAGCCTGGTGAGCTTTATCCATGACTGCATGAACAAAATCATCTGTTGCCATGTGTATAGTGTTAGAAAGTGTAAACTGAGCTGAACTGAGAATATTGTTGGATTTTTTTCTGGTTTTGATGAAAGATTGATCTTCTAGAGCCTGGTAAGCTTTATCCATGACTGCATGAACAAAATCAGCTGTTGCCATGTGTATAGTATTAGAAAGTGTAAACTGAGCTGAACTGAGAATATTGTTGTATTTTTTTCTGGTTTTGATGAAAGATTGATTTTCTAGAGCCTGGTAAGCTTTATTCATGACTGCATGAACAAAATCAGCTGTTGCCATGTGTGAAGTGTTAGAAAGTGTAAACTGAGCTGAACTGAGAATATTGTTGGATTTTTTTCTGTTTTTGATGCAAGATTGATTATCTGAGCCTGGTAAGCTTTATCCATGACTGCATGAACAAGATCAGCTGTTGCCATGTGTGAAGTGTTAGAAAGTGTAAACTGAGCTGAACTGAGAATATTGTTGGAAATTTTCTGGTTTTGATGCAAAATCGGCTGTTGCTTTGTGTATAAAGTTAGAAATTGTTAGAAGTTTGAAATTGAGAGTAACTGAGAATATTATTGAACTTATCCCGATTGTGAACAATTATTGTATTTGAAATCGTTTGATACGGATGACATGAAAAATCCAATCTTCGAGTGGATTCCCGGATAAAAATGTACTATTGGCTCAATAGTGTAAACAATTGAATTACCATACAATGTACGGTATACAATAGGATATATTGTTTCTTGATGGTTGCACAGATTGTATCAACACTGAGGATACAATACATCAACATATTTCTCTAATGTAACAATATTTGCAATTGTTTTTAAAACGTTTTCGTACATAAGATTCATACATTGATAACTTTTGAAACGTTTCTTTACATTGCATATAAACTATATTACAATATTTGCCTCATAGCGCCAAATATGCATTTTTTCCCTTTAAATTGCATTGTTGAACAGTAAAGCTGTCACCACTGAGAAATCAAAAATCGTATTGTTTTACTATACAAATACAATACAATCCATTGTATTTTGAACAGTTTTGTTCGGATATTTCAACAATATATTAACCATACACTCTATTGTGTGCCGAAAAAATATATGGAAAAATCTCAGAATTTGTATAGTTACGATACTTAACAACCCGTACATTCTATTGCGAAAACTTCATTTACATTTGAGTAAATGGTTCATAACAATGCATTCTAATGTTTTTCTATGGTTTCATTTACAATATAATCTATTGTCAATATAATGTTATTAATAGTAGTGTTACAATAAATTTTATTTTTATTCGACTGTATTTTTTATTCGGGTTGGTGCGTCTTCGAGTGGACGTTCGATCCGGGTGGATCACATGAAAATAAGTCCAATCTCCGAGTGGATTGGTGCGTCTCTGAGTGGACGGTTGATCCGGGTGGATCGTATCGAAGCAAATATAATCTCCGAGTGGTAACTTCCTTTGCTTGGCTGCATGAAAAAAATAGCTGTGACATTAAATAGAGAGTTGAGAAGTGTAAACTGATATGAACTGCGAATATTGTTGGATTTTTTCTGGTTTTGATGCAAAATTGATTTTCTAGAGCCTGGTAAGCTTTATTCATGACTGCATGAACAAAATCAGCTGTTGCCATGTGTGAAGTGTTAGAAAGTGTTAACTGAGCTGAACTGAGAATATTGTTGAAATTTTTCTGGTTTTGATGCAAGATTGATTTTCTAGAGCCTGGTAAGCTTTACCCATGACTGCATGAACAAGATCAGTTGTTGCCATGTGTATAGTGTTAGAAAGTGTAAACTGAGCTGAACAGAAAATATTGTTGGATTTTTTTCTGGTTTTGATGCAAAATTGATTTTCTAGAGCCTGGTAAGTTTTATCCATGACTGCATGAACAAGACCAGCTGTTTCCATGTGCGAAGTGTTAGAAAGTGTAAACTGAGCTGAACTGAGAATATTGTTGGATTTTTTCCTGGTTTTGATGCAAGATTGATTATCTGAGCCTGGTAAGCTTTATCCATGACTGCATGAACAAGATCAGCTGTTGCCATGTGTGAAGTGTTAGAAAGTGTAAACTGAGCTGAACTGAGAATATTGTTGGAAATTTTCTGGTTTTGATGCAAAATCGGCTGTTCCTTTGTGTATAAAGTTAGAAATTGTTAGAAGTTTGAAATTGAGAGTAACTGAGAATATTATTGAACTTATCCCGATTGTATTTGAAATCGTTTGATACGGATGATATGAAAAATCCAATCTTCGAGTGGATTGGTGCGTCTTCGAGTGGACGTTTGATCCGGGTGGATCACATGAAAATAAGTCCAATCTCCGAGTGGATTGGTGCGTCTCTGAGTGGACGGTTGATCCGGGTGGATCGTATCGAAGCAAATATAATCTCCGAGTGGTAACTTCCTTTGCTTGGCTGCATGACAAAAATAGCTGTGACATTAAATAGAGAGTTGAGAAGTGTAAACTGATATGAACTGCGAATATTGTTGGATTTTTTTCTGGTTTTGATGCAAAATTGATTTTCTAGAGCCTGGTAAGCTTTATTCATGACTGCATGAACAAAATCAGCTGTTGCCATGTGTGAAGTGTTAGAAAGTGTAAACTAAGCTGAACTGAGAATATTGTTTAAATTTTTCTGGTTTTGATGCAAGATTGATTTTCTAGAGCCTGGTAAGCTTTATCCATGACTGCATGAACAAAATCAGCTGTTGCCATGTGTATAGTGTTAGAAAGTGTAAATTGAGCTGAACTGAGAATATTGTTGGATTTTTCTGATTTTGATACAAGATTGATTTTCTAGAGCCTGATGAGCTTTATACATGACTGCATGAACAAGATCAGTTGTTGCCATGTGTATAGTGTTAGAAAGTGTAAACTGAGCTGAACTGAGAATATTGTTGAAATTTTCCTGGTTTTGATGCAAGATTGATTTTCTAGAGCCTGGTAAGCTTTAACCATGACTGCATGAACAAAATCAGCTGTTGCCATGTGTGAAGTGTTAGAAAGTGTAAACTGAGCTGAACTGAGAATATTGTTGAAATTTTTCTGGTTTTGATGCAAGATTGATTTTCTAGAGCCTGGTGAGCTTTATCCATGACTGCATGAACAAGATCAGTTGTTGCCATGTGTATAGTGTTAGAAAGTGTAAACTGAGCTGAACTGAGAATATTGTTGATTTTTTTTTCTGGTTTTGATGCAAGATTGATTTTCTAGAGCCTGGTAAGCTTTATCCATGACTGCATGAACAAAATCAGCTGTTGCCATGTGTATAGTGTTAGAAAGTGTAAACTGAGCTGAACTGAGAATATTGTTGGATTTTTTTGGTTTTGATACAAGATTGATTTTATAGAGCCTGATGAGCTTTATACATGACTGCATAAACAAGATCAGTTGTTGCCATGTGTATAGTGTTAGAAAGTGTAAACTGAGCTGGACAGAGAATATTGTTGGATTTTTTTCTGGTTTTGATGCAAGATTGATTTTCTAGAGCCTGGTAAGCTTTATCCATGACTGCTTGAACAAGACCAGCTGTTTCCATGTGCGAAGTGTTAGAAAGTGTAAACTGAGCTGAACTGAGAATATTGTTGAAATTTTTCTGGTTTTGATGCAAGATTGATTTTCTAGAGCCTGGTAAGCTTTATCCATGACTGCATGGACAAAATCAGCTGTTGCCATGTGTGAAGTGTTAGAAAGTGTAAACTGAGCTGAACTGAGAATATTGTTGAAATTTTTCTGGTTTTGATGCAAGATTGATTTTCTAGAGCCTGGTGAGCTTCATCCATGACTGCATGAAAAAGATCAGTTGTTGCCATGTGTATAGTGTTAGAAAGTGTAAACTGAGCTGAACTGAGAATATTATTGGATTTTTTTTCTGGTTTTGATGCAAGATTGATTTTCTAGAGCCTGGTAAGCTTTATCTATGACTGCATAAACAAAATCAGCTGTTGCCATGTGTGAAGTGTTAGAAAGTGTAAACTGAGCTGAACTGAGAATATTGTTGAATTTTTTCTGGTTTTGATGCAAGATTGATTTTCTAGAGCCTGGTAAGCTTTATTCATGACTGCATGAACAAAATCAGCTGTTGCCATGTGTGAAGTGTTAGAAAGTGTAAACTGAGCTGAACTGAGAATATTGTTGGATTTTTTCTGGGTTTGATGTAAGATTGATTATCTGAGCCTGGTAAGCTTTATCCATGATTGCATGAACAAGATCATTTGTTGCCATGTGTGAAGTGTTAGAAAGTGTAAACTGAGCTGAACTGAGAATATTGTTGGAAATTTTCTGGTTTTGATGCAAAATCGGCTGTTGCTTTGTGTATAAAGTTAGAAATTGTTAGAAGTTTGAAATTGAGAGTAACTGAGAATATTATTGAACTTATCCCGATTGTAAACAATTATTGTATTTGAAATCGTTTGATACGGATGATATGAAAAATCCAATCTTCGAGTGGATTGGTGCGTCTTCGAGTGGACGTTCGATCCGGGTGGATCACATGAAAATAAGTCCAGTCTCCGAGTGGATTGGTGCGTCTCTGAGTGGACGGTTGATCCGGGTGGATCGTATGGAAGCAAATATAATCTCCGAGTGGTAACTTCCTTTGCTTGGCGGCATGACAAAAATAGCTGTGACATTAAATAGAAAGTTGAGAAGTGTAAACTGATATGAACTGCGAATATTGTTGGATTTTTTCTGGTTTTGATGCAAGATTGATTTTCTAGAGCCTGGTAAGCTTTACACATGACTGCATAAACAAAATCAGCTGTTGCCATGTGTGAAGTGTTAGAAAGTGTAAACTGAGCTGAACTGAGAATATTGTCGAAATTTTTCTGGTTTTGATGCAAGATGAATTTTCTAGAGCCTGGTGAGCTTTATCAATGACTGCATGAACAAGATCAGTTGTTGCCATGTGTATAGTGTTAGAAAGTGTAAACTGAAGTGAACTGAGAAAAATGTTGAATTTTTTTTCTGGTTTTGATGCAAGATTGATTTTCTAGAGCCTGGTAAGCTTTATCCATGACTGCATAAACAAAATCAGCCGTTGCCATGTGTGAAGTGTTAGAAAGTGTAAACTGAGCTAAACTAAGAATATTATTGGATTTTTTCCTGGTTTTGATGCAAGATCGGCTGTTGCTTTGTGTATAAAGTTAGAAATTGTTAGATGTTTAAAATTGAGAGTAACTGAGAATATTATTGAACTTTTCCCGATTGTAAACAATTATTGTATTTGAAATCGTTTGATACGGATGATATGAAAAATCCAATCTTCGAGTGGATTGGTGCGTCTTCGAGTGAACGTTCGATCCGGGTGGATCCCATGAAAATAAGTCCAATCTCCGAGTGGATTGGTGCGTCTCTGAGTGGACGGTTGATCCGGGTGGATCGTATCGAAGCAAATATAGTCTCCGAGTGGTAACTTCCTTTGCTTGGCTGGATGACAAAAATAGCTGTGGCATTAAATAGAGATTTGAGAAGTGTAAACTGATATGAACTGCGAATATTGTTGGATTTTTTTTTCTGATTTTGATGCAAGAGATCCCTTACGTAAACGGTGTAGCTTCTCGTGTGTTATCAGCGCGACACAGTAGCACCATCTCTTCACGGTTTCAGTGTTTGTCCGCGCCCGCCCTCGTGCCCTCATGCTCTTATTCAGTGTGGCAGCAATCTCGAGTCACGACTAACTGGCAACTGCTGCCGTTTTCTAGAAGAATTTACCATCGATTCGAACATTGTCTTTATGGTTCTCCTGTTCTTGAATAGGTGATCTCCATGTGGCCTTGTGGATATTCATGCTGGAAAAGAAGGTGCTTTGGGCTACTGTTCGTGGGAGGCTGCAAAGTTAATGTATCTTCGGCCGTTGTCATTTGATCACCAGACTGGTACAATAACCACATCCTACCTTATTTGATGTATCTTAATCATCATCAGAACCTCCTTCGTGCGAGAAGCATATCTGTTCTGTCAGGTAAGGCTCTATAAACCGTAATCAATTCGACAATGACGATGATTTTATTCGAATCCGCACTAATACTATTAAAGTTTTGAACTAAATTCAATATTTTGGGGCTATTTGTCGACTTACCTCCATCATTGCATATTCTTTACATTTTCATATACATTTTTCACTTATCCAAATTAACAATTACTGAGGAATTGCAGGAAAAACGCTGAAAACTGCCTTTTTTCCTGGGTCGGCATTCATATTTTTATCGAACGCATACTAACTTCGAACGTTCGGAGCAAACACATACACACGCACTTGATTTTTCACTTGATCTTTTCTCACTGTTTCCTTGATTTAATCACTCCTAAAACATATTCACTAACTGAGTTTCACATTTTTCTACAATATTGATTACCAATTAATTCACTTCGCGTCCAAAAACTGTCGAAAACTGTTTTCCAAAAATCGAAGTGAGAGACAAATTTGACGACCGTATTGTGAATGCAATAAAATGCGGAAGACTGAGATTCACTAGCGCAATAAGTGAAATGGTGAGTTCAAAATCTACGCGATGCAACTTCATTCAATCCTAACAATACAACGTATACGCCAGCCAACACGCAAACAAAGGTGTGCATACACAAGAAAATAATCATCTCTTCACCGTTGCCAGATTTGTTTATTGGAAAAAAAAAATCATTGCTGTTTGTCGGATTGAAGAAATATACCAGAAATAAATATTTAAACATGTTACGTAAGCTTCTGTTAAATTCCAAGTGTTGAATAACAAATTTTAAACCGATAAATACCAATTTATTTGATACACCATGAACATGTGTTATTATATAGAATAAACATTTCGTCAAGTCTGGCAACATTATGCATCAGCTGGCATATTTTTAACACCCCATTTCCAACCACCCTTGTTGTAAACAAAATTTATCTATCGCTGCTGCACTTTTCCGTACCAATTGCCTCACTATTACAAACAAGCGATACAGTCATTAATTTTCAAAACATTGTGATGAAGTCTTGAGCCTTAAGGATAAGGGTATGCGATAACACTATTTTTCCTGACGAAACGAAACGAAACGAAATTAGAAATGCTACTGTTGAATCGAAACGAAACGATACGAAATTCAAATTTACTTCCGAGACTTCGAAACGAAACGAAATTCGGGTCCATTTGATTCAAAATTTAATTTTTTTTCGCGTAATTTTTAGTAAATAGTTTTTTTTTTACAATTATATATACATAATGCAAAAAAAAACGAATAAAAAATCTACGGGGAAAATAATTTTGTTTAATATTTTTAGAGTCAAATAAGGTCGATAGAAATATAAAAAAATGAAGATTTTTTTTGTTATAAAATAAAATTTTGATGCGACAACAAAAAAAGAATTTCGTGAAATTTTAAGGATTTTATAAACATTCTTTAACAAATCCGATGAGGTTTTAAATTTTTTCTTTCATTTTAATATTTATCTTTTATTACCTTCATTACTCATTATTATTATTTTGACCTTTCTGGCATCAATAGAACATATTTTTTAATAAATGTAACGGCCTAAAAGCAAACGGCATAACGGCCTAAGAGCAATGCTCATATTGAATATGAATCTGAATCATTTATTTGCCCAGCAGCTGTTCTGGATTCATTTTTTATTTAAGTCAACTGTCAAAAACTTAAAACAGACATAACGCTCAGATCTATTTTCTGCAGATTTGAACCACAAAGGAATCACGAGTTTCAAATATTTTGGTGCATGAATGCGTCATTTTAAATACAGATTAATCCACTTTGCAAATACGGTGCTTTTCTTGGCAGCAACATAATTATATCATTAATTTGAAAATTTTAAAAACATGTCTTGTACACTGCTGGGGAAACCAGCGAGTTCGTTCTATTTTGCTCCAGATTCAAACTAGAATAGTGATCGAAAATTTGAATTGAAACTGAATCACTACTGATTTCAATCTACATAATTGTCACCCAAATACCATAGGGGGAATCTACACAGTATAAAAATGTTACAGCATATATGATGTAACAAAAAGGCTCCGTTCGATTCATCTCATTTTTCCATCACTTTTTAAAATTACAGCTTGTCATTACTATGGGGCTTGTATTCAATATTGCATACAAGAAAAAGTTGGATGTAAAATTAAAGGTTATTGAACACAAAAACATGGGTTAACCTATTTCCATGACGAGTAATTTTCAGAATTTTTAACTGTGTAGCTTAATTTTACAAAAGTACATAGGTAAGTAACAGGTCATTTTCACCATTTTCAAAAGTATGATGGTGAGGGAAAACAACGTGAAAATATTCATCACTTAAAATTTTCAACAGACCTCAGTGAAAATTAAAAGGCCGAATTTTAACTGCAATCAACAGATTTCATATTGATTTGATCTGTTCACCATTTTGAAAAGTATTACAGATTCGAAGTGCCTCCCCTCCATTTCAATTAACATCTTGAATAAAGTCTCCGGGTAAGTTTTCGACCAAATTCATGAAGATTTATTGAATCTGTCTAACTTTTAAAAATGGTCTTTACAACAGATCTAAGCAGTATGAAAGCGGTTGATTGCAATACAAAACTCGACTTTTTCCAATTTTTTACTAAGGTCTGTTGGATATATTAAGGATATTAATTATTTATATGTATTCATTAATTAAGATATATTATATATATATTATTATATATATATATATTAATATTAAGCGAGTATTTTTTTTTACGATGTGAGTTTTTTATGGTGAAGAGCCTTGGAAGAAAAACGAAAATCGTGACTGCTAGATGGAAACCTTTTTTCGCTTCGCTTCGCAAGCACGAACCAGCGACTCGTTTAGAGAGGTGACCTTCCGTAAGCGGTCATTGAATCCCGTCAACCAGTTTTGCATTCCCGTTTCGAGCGGACACTCTTTTGTTCCCGTTTCGAGCGGCTTTAGCAAGCCCAAACCAACGACTCGTGGAGGGACGCCGGGTGCCGGAAACCATTTTGTTTGACCAGCTTATCGCCATTCTGTGTGAACACCTTCCACGCGACGCCCTTCATCGGTGAAAGATTACCCCTCCCTACAAGACGCGATTGAGTGTTACTGCCGTAGCCTGCCTGCGACCTATTCATCGTCGTTACTGTCGCAGTGACCCGCTTCCACCGGTCTGTCGCATTGCGCCGCCCCACGTCATCCTTCTCCCTCTGCCGCCCGGCAGGATCGACCGACTGTTCAACTACAGATCTATTTCGTAAGTGAATATAAATTCTAAAACTAACCCCCGAATTTATTAGGTAACCAAGTCCGAAAACCTCCCCATTTACCTCCATCGACGCTGGGACTCGAGGACTAAAAGAGGCCTTGCGTGCCCACCCCGTTGACTACCGTTGGCTATAGACCAGTAGTCTGGGGTTTAGGACGGTTCCTCTTCTAGGACGTGTCGACGGTTCCTCGAGGGCAAGAGGCCTTTGGGGCTTTTGGGGCCGGGGAAGGTTTTTAAGATGGTTCGAGAACCCTCCCCGATTTGGAAAGGGGGGCTCCCATACAAATGAATCTGAAATTCCTGCATACTAATCAGGGAATAAATCAATTTTAGGCGAAACGAAGTTTGTCGGGTCTGCTAGTCAAAAATATCTGAAGGTAGAAGTTTCCCAAGCAACCAAAACTTCAGATTTTACTTAAATTTGTTTCTAACCGAACCAACTGGTTCACTTTTGGTTCACATCGAGTTTCAAGCACCTTAACGGAACTTCAAAGTTCACTTTTGCGCTCCCACCATACAAAAAAAAATACCTAAAATGCGAGCTGATTAAGCTAAAACATCCCCTCTTATCCGAACTTTTGGTTACTTGGGTTAGGTCACGACAATGATCTCAATCGGAAAGATACGAATGAGTTCCAGAATCCGAAAGAAATGAGATATCAAAGAATGCCCCAAATCTGGAGCATTCTTAAATCTGCAAAGATCTAACAATTTACTAAATCAGGAAAACAATGGTTGTTCAAACTGAATGCTTTCGAAGGACAACGGAAAATGGACAATACTCAGTAGACCAGTGAGGATTATTTCGCTTATCGAAGAGTTTCCACAACTAGAAGAGCACAATTCGAACAATCCCCTCATAATACATTACATATTAAATACACAAATCAGTTAACTTAACTAAAAATATAGCATATCAAAACGGTGAGATCTACAAATTATTTTTACTTTACTGAACAATATTTTTAATTTAACAGATATGCTTACGTTTACTTGAACACTTTTAACAAAACAACGCAGAAATGCGTGGAAAACTAAATGCGTTTCTGTTGAAGATACAAAGTTGCATTACGTAGTGAGATTTAGTGAAGGAATTTATATGTATAGAATTTTGAGTAGAGTTTGAATGGCTTTATTCAGCGGCGCAGCCGATTTTTTTTTATGTTACGGAAAATGAAATTATTAAAAATTCATTTCGAAATTCCGCGAAATTCCGTTAAATTTCGTTGAAAGTTTGATTTTTCAATCGAAATTTTTGAAATTTAACGGTACGAAACGAAATCAGAAAATCAGATTTCGCCATACTCAAATTCCGCGAAATTCCGCGGAATTTCGTTTCGAATGCCCTAAAACGAAATTTTTCGAAATACCGCATATGCTTACTTAAGGAGTATAAACAAAACATCACACAGATGCACTGAGTCTTCCTCAAATTAATAAAAAAAAAAATATGAAAACACCTACGGTGAAAATATTGCTTCAATAATGTCGGCTGCAAAGCTTGACTTTGTAGCACTCGTAGTACTTTACTAATTTTTGCCTTGTTGACTAAATATATAATTTGTGCCGGAAAAATCCTCTTGTTGCACCGTTTTGAATAAAAAGTTATTGAAGCGATTAATTTTGCCCATCATTGACCTCGATTGCGAATATTTTCCGCGCTTTATGTGAATGATGCTTAACCGCCATCCATTGCCACGGGAAATTCACTCGTCCCGATAAATACGATATTTTTCCATCTGGAATGCTGGATTGATGTGCATGTGACAATGAAATGTGGAATAATATTTTATTTTAATTTGTTTTGTGCTGATTGAAAATTCGGCTGCTTTTTGGTAGTCAAATCCAGACGACCGTGTTCCACACAAACGGAATCACACTTGCATCGGGTTGTTTATCATAACTTCGGCTGAAAATTTATAAAAGCAGACAGACACGACGGAAAAGTGTTTTGATAACTAATTGCGATGAAAGGAAGACATTATTGTTTTTAAATAATTGGCTATAGAATGGGTAACGTCCCTTAAATGCTATCATCACGCACTGTTAGTAATATTTTCCAATACTCTCATGTACACTCCAACTTACCCGACGATGTAGGAAAGTGTCATGCATAAAGCTGGTTTGATGGTAGAAGTGAAATTAGCACATCAAAAATGCAAGAAACTTTTCTAATTTGCAAAAATGTGATACGAGAGCAAAATTATTTCGCTTGCGGTTACCCGTGCAGTGTGCATACACGTGGGATCAAGGTTGCTCGATACATTTTGGATCGAAATTCCATTAAATATTCTTGAAAAGTATATTTTTGATCTGGCTTTTGCAGAACGTGAGAATTTCGACCACTACGAAAATCCAACACTGCTGGTGCTTACTGAAATTAATCCACTATTTATGATATGGGAGCAAGCAGTTATTATTCTAAGCGAATTGAACCTCCTGAATTGGGTTAATTGCGAGCGCAAATCACGTCCACGCTAGCTGCTCCGCCATTCAACTATCATCTCAGAGCAGTTCCGGTCAACTGACCAGTGAAGCTAAACACCCATTATCATAATGAGATCGTTGAATATTCACAGATTAAATTGATAGACTGTTTATAACGACCAGCGTGCAAATGGCATCTCCTCATCCGGGACGGAAGTGCGCTGATAGGATCTGGTCATTTGGTCGTTTGGCGCCGTGACACGATTTCTAAAGCAAAGTTGTCCCGGCGAAGCTCAGCCACTAATGTTGCTCTGGGCGACTTTTAGCTTAGGCTGTCTCGTTGAGAGTTGGAAGTGTTGTACTGGGCAGAAAATCAATACCAAAATCGATTGATTGATAAGATAGTTCAGATATATGCATTTATAAAAACAGGAAAGCTATTTACTATATAATCATGATTATTGTTTTAGACGTATTTGAAAAAAGTGCATGATTTTTCATTCATACCACAATACGCATTTAAAATGTAGGGCCTGGTATGACACATTTCTTATTTTATTTCAATCAACGATGTTGGACAAAACTTCATCGTTAATAAAAATTTAAGTTCCTAGGGTCAAAACCTCAGTTTAAAACTCATTATTTCTTTGATGGTTATGGAAATTGCTAACATTTGAGATACATATGACACAGAGTTTCAAACAGAAAAAGTATGCGACGAATCCACAAGTAATAGATTATTTACAAAATGATGATTTATCATTCTTGGAAATCGGTATCCTCAAAATATGCTCTCACAAATAATAAAATAAAAGAATACTGATTTCCCGATGTTTCACATTTCGACCCACGTCAATCATCATGCGACAGATCGATATTTTTACCGAATCACGTGCTGTCACGGAGTGAAATACATCAGTCCAAAAGTGTTACGGAACATTTTCAAAAACTTCATATCACAATGACAAGAGAGCGTAAAATAAAGCCAAGAATTAAATTTAAAACCATTCAACCTGCTTCTTGTTTCTGCTGCTTCAACTTCAACTGATTATCGCCCGTTCTTGCAGTATCCACAGATTTGGTCTTCATCATCGTCTACATAAACAATCAATTGCGACGATGCGGTCTTGCGTACACCCAGAACTTCCAGCGCAGTGTTCATTGACTTCTCAGCATCATTTCCTATTAACCGATGTGGAAAATAAAATAAAAATAGACTTTTTTTTTGGAAAGTTCCGCAGGTGTTTTAAGATCAAAGTGTACACCAGAGCGTTTTTTCCTCTTTCAAAGTATTGTTCCTGGTTGTAAATATCTACCTACCTATGCTTTACTCTCCTGTCACGTTTTGGCTGATCTATTTCCAAAGGACCGGAGGAAATCTTTTGATCCCTGATGAGGGGTGCTTTTTTTTGGTTTGTGATGGGTTGGATGATATCTATCGGTTGAAAATGTGAGAGTACTTTTTCCATTTCAACGACCCAAATGGATGAACGGAAAAGGTTTCCGGTGGTCTCTTAAAAACGAAGGCTGAGCCGTTCCGTCTCGGGGTTTGATTGTTTTCCGGTGCAATTTCGACCCATTGTACTGGATAATGATGTGGGGAATGATCATGACATCTGTAAGAGGAAACTGACTTTTCCTGAGAAACTCTTCCAGTAAAACATATGTAAAAAGTTTGGAAAACGTTCTTAGAATTGAGAAAAGCTTGACCTTTCTCATAGTAATTATACAGCTTTTTTTTTGTTTGGAGCATGCAAATAAAAGGAAAATCGCACTCACACTTCTCGCTTAACTTTTCAAAAGGACCTAAGTAACATTTTTTTCATGAATTAATTTGAGTACTGCAATCAAAAGCTTTCATGTTTTTGTGTTGATTGCGCTATTCAAATTAAATCATGAAAAAAATGTTTCTTAGGTCCTTTTGAAAAAATAAGCGAGACTTCAAATCGAGCTGTACCAGCTTGTACAATTCAATTCAATTGAATGCTTATTTGGTTGTTGGGAACAGCTGCGTTTTTGCTAAAAAATACTACAAAAAACAAGTTTCAACATAAAGATATAGCAATCATTCTCCCCTGTTGTATAGGGGTTATCACGCCTATCTAGAAAGTAAGAGGTTGAGGGTTCGAGTCCCTCCAAGACCCATGGATTCTTTTTCGCAAATTTCATATCAATTTGTCTATTTCGAAACATGTGCTGTGCATATGCACAGCCAAGATATTTATCAAAAAAAAAATATTTTCGTGCGGCCGAGTAGCCATCTTTTATTCTTTCACAAGCGCTAACTCAATTTAATTTTTATTTCTTAATTTCTACACTTTAACATACAATCATCTCACATTCTCCAACTTACTAAAAATTCGAATTAACTTTGCAAATACCAATTCTAACGTCCAATTTTAACCTTAGGTTAATTTTACCTTACTTAAATTTATTTTACTTTCCAAAAATATTCAGGCAGCGAAAAAAATTTTTTTTTCATGGATTTTTATTTGTTTTAATTTTATGCATCACTGTTTTTATCTTGGTACGAAATATATCATTTATAGACCACAAATTTGTCACCAAGAGTATTTAAAATGAAAATACGACCATATATCTCTACCGGTATTCATATTATATAACCTATTAGGTCACATATAGGGGCTGTCCATAAACCACGTAGACTCTTGAGGGGGAGGGAGGGGTTTCGAAAAAGTCTACGTAAGTCTACGAAGGGGGATGGGGGGGTATAATAAAAGGCTACGTAGACTTTTTTTAAGCAATTTATACATACACTGCCAAAAATATCTATATAAGATATATGGGTCGCCGTTATAGATTTTTGCAATAGCTCCACCCTGATATAATCGATATAGAACCACACATAAATTAAATAATTGCTAATTCGAGACCACACATAAAGCTTATTGAGATATATGTTTTATTAGTAGTTCGCGTGGAGAATGGTTATGTGTGCACTGATATACATCATAAGTTAAATCTATGGATTTTTGCCAATAAATATGTGTGGATTTTTAGTAGTGTAAGCTATGTGCAAAATTCACTTGTTTGATTTTTTTAGGTTTTCCCATATTTTTTTGCAAAACTTTATCGAAATAATCTAATGAATTTCACGGAAGTAATAGTCTGAACTACGGCTTAAAACTATATGGATATTGCCAGGAAATTCTTCTGTGCTGAGCAGGAAAATTCTTCGAAGTATTCTATAAAAAGTAGAAAGTTGTATCAGAGACACGACCGCAAAATCAACGTAGAATTACGTATTAGAGTACAGCGACTCAAAACAGTAATTATAGGTTTCTTGCCTTTAATCATTTTTCGAATTTGATTTTTAACATTTAGCAATTCACGCGCCAGGTGACAAATAGCCGAAATGTAGGCAATTAACTGTGTATAACAAGTTTTCAACAGTGCAAAACGAAATTAAATTTTTCAATAGTTTAGCGCCGTTATTCAATTGTTTTTAATAGTTGTGCAAAATCTTGAAGAGTTTGTCGATCGATTGATACAAAAATCATCAAAACCGGTTGTAAGATGACTGAGTTATTAGCCAATACTTCCTGACCACTTTTCGAGGCGGTCTCAAATTTGATTCTACAGAATGACCCCCCTATGTTTTCCCGAAGGACGTATTCTACGTCAAAACTTTCGAGAAAATTTCAATATTTCCACTTGGATTTTATTGCAGATTCCACTAATTTTCTTCTTTGGAAACCACAAGTGATTCTTTAAAATTTTCACGGAAAATTATGTTATGAAATTAATTATTCGAAATTTTTACGAGAAATTCACCAAAATTTCAACTGAAAATTCTCTATAGTTTCCCCCGCAAATTATTCGAAAAAGTCCTTGGAATGTCTAGATATAGGATTTAAAAAAAATCCTCAGAAAATTGCTCCAAATCTGCAAGAACATAGGAAATCATTCCGAAATTCCACGGGAAATATTTAGGAATGTCCATTTAGGGTCTGTCTTATTTGGAGAATTAAACTTAAAAGTGACATTTCGAAAATTAAACAATCTACCGGTGCTATCCACCAATTCCAATAAGGCATCGATGAAAAATGATTCGATGTCTGTCAAAAGTAATCATGCTCTGCGAGCAGGGTTAATCGATAATTATTGAAATGTCACTTTCAGGCTTCGGAATTCTCACTCATATGAATAAAAACATGCGATTAATCCATTTAGCGGAGTGTGATTTTTCATGGTCCCCCTGTGAGGAAGTATTCTCACACAACATTTTTATCCGGATAGAATGGCGGGTGATAAATTCGTGAGCGTAGGATCGCCGGATAATTTAATTTTAATCCACAAATTTTCCTTCTCGTCGCCTCATCAGATCAATTTTACAAGCATATTTACAAAAATTTAGGACTGCAACGGGATTCGAACCCAAAACAATTTTAAAATGTTCAGAGCGCCCACTAAAACCACGCCACCATATGAATTGATTGAAAACAAAGGGAAAAACTGCTGTATTTAACCTTCTGCTTATCGTGGCGCATCGTCAGATTCAATCAGCTTGGAGAGGCAAAGTAAGCAGCATTTGATTTTCACGAAACATGGGAAGAAGGATAACAATTTTTCGCACCATCGCTTGTGCCGGAGTTAATCGCACTGTAATTTATCCGGATAAAATGCATGGTGGAGTGATCAGTTCTCGCGTGAGTGAGTGAGAAATCCGAACCCTGGTCACTTTTAAGTTTAATTTCAGTTTAATTCTCCAAATGAGACAGACCCTTTACCTTAAAATTACCTCAGGAAATTATTCTATATTTTCACAGAAATTCTGAAAACTTTTCGATTTTCTACAATTTTGAACCGGTGTGGAGAATTGTAGGTCAGATGCGTGTCAGATTTCAAGCAGTGGCGTGCCGATGCAAAAGTGTCGGCAGCGGTAGTGCACACCTCTAGGAGGAATCGAATTCAACAGAAATTAAATTAATTGACTTGGAGATTTGGACAGAGGATTCCCAAGCAACCATAAGTTCAGATTTTACTTAAATTTGTTCCTAACCGAAACAATGGGTTCACTTTTGGCTCATATTGAGTTCCAAGCGCCTTTAAAGTTCACTTTTGCGCTTCCATCATATAAAAAATTACTTAAAAGGCGAGCTGATTAAGCCAAAACATCCCCTCTTATCAGGGTTTGCAGAAATCGCTCTCAATAGATAACGAACAACGATAAAAGAGAGGCAAAAACTGTTCCGAATCATAACAAGCCATGATAACAAATTTATCAAACTTGTATACATACAAGTGCGAAAAAACAGAATCGGATAGGTAGCCCCCACAGAAAAATGGTGATTGTCGCTTTGTTTTCGCTCCTTTCGTGTTGGTTACTGTACAGATGTGTAGAACAAGTTGAAATGCATCATCAGAGCTAGTGCTCCCCGCATTTGGAGCTTTCTAAAAGAAATTTATCATGGGATATAGCATCACGAATCAGTTCTCTATCATGACAGCTTGCGAAAAAAGTTTCTCGCGGCATGCTACATATCGTATATGTATACAGAGATGATAAGTGAGAGACTTGCTCTTTCTCTTTAGGATTCAATCCCTGCCTCTTATTCAAACTTGGTTGGTGGTTGCTTGGGTTAAATTTGATTTCGATTTTGATTGTCCAATCACATATGATATTTTGTAAAATTTGGAAAAGTCCACGTAGACTTCAACGGGGTGGGGGAGGGGTTTCGGAAAAGTCTACGAAAGTCTACTAGGGGGGAGGGAGGGGTTTGAAAATGTGAAATTTCAGTCTACGTGGTTTGTGGACAGCCCCATATTAAGGCACGGTGTAAAAAAATGGATTATTATCGAAGTTTCATGTACCTCTAATTTTTTTCACAGAAAGTTAGGCAAGGCCACTGGAAATGAGGTACGAGGTGTTTAAAAATATTTCATCGGCGATTTAAAAAAAAAAACTGATTTTTATTGTTTTCTTCCCTAATATACCGTCTAAAAAGTCAATTGATAACTCAGCAATGGATAAATTATTGTAATTAGCCCGCAGAATTAAAAATATACATATTTGTAGCCTTTTTTGTATAGAAAACCTATCTTAAAACGGGTCTAAAATTTATAAGAATATTGTTTTTTCATTGGTAAAGGCGTTTTTTTAAAAGTATTTCTTTTGTTTTTAATTTTTGAGTTTTTAATAATCTTCTATCTCCGGCATCTGTATTGTTGTCTGATGAATATTCACTTAAATATTGTTTTTGAAATTCTAAATTTTGACATTTGCAATGTATGACCTGCCTACTAAAGTGCGTCCTATTTAAAAAATTCATAATATTTTCTCTTTTAAACATATGATATTCCTTGTAATTCATGCGTAAGCGCCACTCGTATTGCCACTGGTATTGTACGCAGCACCTGCTGCTCGGAAGTATGAAAGCTTTCTAGTCTGCTTCTTTACATTTCATGTCCGTAATTGCTTACCGGTAGAGTTAGGGTATTATAAAGAGCGAATTCCTTTTCCGTCTGTAATATACAAGACCTAACTTAGGCCTAAAATTTGTTATGTACGCCGGAGGCAACTCTATTCGCAATAGAAATACTTCACAGTAAACGTCTTTGTCAGTATTTGCAAACATTTCAAAGGTATTTTTTCTACACCTTCAAACACACCTCTTTCAAGCACTATATCAGCACAAGCAACACTCAGCTTATCTCTGTTTCTACACGCAACCATGTACTTCATCTCGGCAGTACTTACGCATATTGCAGACTTGGGTTTGGTTTTGCAGACGAATTGAGATGGTAATTCACTCAACAAATTGTTATAGTAATTGTTATAAATGGGGTTGGAGGTTTTGGAGAAATTGTTTCCTTTGAATACTTTGGATTGCTGTTGCGAATACGGTCTTTTACGATTGTTGTAACCAACTTACTGCACACTGTATGAATGACCCACACAGAAATGGAATCACTCAAATATGGCTTGTAGCAACAGCTCAGCTTCGGTAACATGCAGTCGGAAATGAATTTCGCTCTGTAAAAAAGCCCTAGTTCATCCGATAGCCTATTTCGGACACTGTTAGAAAAAGGCCAAAATATGTATGGGTTTCAAGTAAAATGTGCTGCAAATAATATTCAGTGTGGGTCTTGTACATGACGTGTGCCACAGTAATGATGAGACACTGTATCTAGAGGAAAATATTATGAATTCTATAAAATATGGCAAACTGACAAAGGGCTGGCCATCGAGTGCGAATGTCGGAAGAAAAAAATGTGAATACAACAGACAACCAAGGCTGGGAATAGATGATATCTGCTGAAAAAAATGAAAAAAATTGTCAATAAAGTAAAAATTAAACAAATATCCGAAAACACACTTTAAAAACGCTCAAGTCCCAGAAAAAAACATATTTTTCCAAATTTTAGATCCGTTTCACGATAGGTTTTCTATACAAAAGAGGCAACAAAAATGTATATTTTTAATTCTGAGGGCTAATTACAATAATTTATCCATTGCTGAGTTATCAATCGACTTTTTGGACGGTATATTAAGGATGAAAACTATCGAAAAATCGCCGATGAAATATTTTTAAACACCCCGTACCTTATTTCTAGTGATCTTGCCCAACTTTCTGTGACAAAAAATCAGAGGTACATGAAACTTCGATAATAATCCATTTTTTTACACCGTGTTCCATCTTTCGATCACCACACGTTCGTCCGTCAAGATGCTCCCATCCTTATCCCGGCACATTTCGGCTCGCGGCACGAAGCCTTTGCGGGATGCGTTGAGCTTCTGATAAAACTTGCGTGTTTCTTGAGAACGGCACAGCTGTTCCATCTCCTCGCACTCCGCTTCTTCCAGGCGGCGTTTCTTCTCCTGAAAAAGGCGGGTCTGCTGTCTCCGCTTCCGTCTATAACGTTCCACGTTCTGCCGGGTACCTTGCTGCAGTGCGACCACCCACGCTGCGTCCTTCTCCTCCAGAATCTGTCTGCACTCTTCGTCGAACCAATCGTTCCGTCGACTTCGACCCATATACCCGACGTTGTTATCCGCTGCGTCGTTAATGGCTGCTTTGACTGTATTCCAGCAGCCCTCAAGAGGGGCCCCATCGAGCTCACCCTCTTCCGGCAACGCTGCCTCGAGATGCTGCGCGTATGCAGTGGCGACATCAAGTTGCTTCAGTCGCTCTAGGTCGTACCGCGGCGGTCGTCGGTACCGAACAATGTTGATGACGGATAGTTTTGGGCGCAGTTTAACCATCACCAGATAGTGGTCAGAGTCGATGTTAGCGCCACGATATGTCCCGACGTCGATAATGTCGGAGAAGTGCCGTCCATCAACCAGAACGTGGTCGATTTGTGATTCTGTCTGCAGTGGTGATCTCCAGGTGTACCGATACGGGAGGCTGTGTTGGAAGTAGGTGCTGCGAATGGCCATATTCTTGGAGGCGGCGAAATCAATTAGTCGTAGGCCGTTTTCGTTCGTCAGCCGGTGAGCGCTGAACTTTCCAATAGTCGGTCTAAATTCCTCCTCTTGGCCAACCTGAGCGTTCAAATCTCCTATGATGATTTTGACGTCGTGGCTTGGGCAGCTGTCGTACTCACGTTCCAGCTCCGCGTAGAATGCGTCCTTATCATCATCAGTGCTTCCGGAGTGTGGGCTATGGACGTTGATTATTCTGAAGTTGAAGAACCGGCCTTTGATCCTCAACCTGCGCATTCTTTCATTGATCGGCCACCACTCGATCACGTGCCTTTGCATATCGCCCATCACTATGAAAGCTGTTCCCAGCTCGTGTGTGTTGCCGCAGCTCTGGTAGATGGTATGATTACCTCTAAACGTTCGCACCATTGATCCCTTCCAACAAACCTCCTGCAGCGCTACGATGCCGAATCCACGGTCCTTGAGTACATCGGCGAGTATGCGTGTGCTCCCGATGAAGTTGAGAGATTTGCAGTTCCACGAACCGAGTTTCCAATCGCTAGTCCCTTTTCGTCGCAGTGGTCTTCGCCGATGGTTCCGCTCCGTACTCTCTTGTTGATTGTTCGTTGCGTGAGATTTTTTTTAATTGGCTTGCAGGGCCTGACACCAAACCCCCTAAATTTCCGGAGGACCATTCCTCCTTATTTCCGGTGAACCATGGTGCACAGTTTCACTTAGAGTCCCTCGCTGGCACTCGGGCGATGATCAGCCGCCCCTAACATGGAGAACAGACGCTGTTGTGAGCCGATCCTGACATGGAGAACAGACGCTCAATAAGATTTGCACCTCCGGAGAGGAGCAAACCCCCCCTTACCTGTCAGCATACGACCATAGTTCCCACCGGGGTTGGTTACCCGATCTTCCCTAAGGTTGCTCGTATCCCAGCCAGCACCGCGGGGAGGTAGGGATAGGAGTTGCTGGGTAAGAGGCTAAGGACCGCGAGATGGGGTCTATTTTATTTCTTCAGGTACGCGAAATACCAATGGTACGCTTTACTCAGCATTTGCCGTGCACAGCACAATTACAATCAAAACTTATTGATGAAGATTTGGCAATTGTGTATTTTTCATTTCAAAACTTTGTCTTGTACATAATATGCATTATTTATTTTTATTTTTCAGACTAAGGCTGGAGTGGTCTGTGCAGTGCATGAAAGTGTTCTCTATTCAGTTCAGTCCATGGCTGCATGTCGCCAACCACGCAGTCTGTGGAGGTTCCGAAAATCGTCTTTCACCTGATCGATCCACCTTGCCCGCTGCGCACCTTGGCTTCTTGTTCCCGTAGGATCGTTGTCAAGAACCATTTTCACCAGATTACTAGCCGTCATTTTGGCAACGTGCTCGGTCTACCGCAGTCTTCCGATATTCGCGGGGTGAATGATGGATGGTTCTCCCAAAAGCTGATGCAACTCGTGGTTCATTCGCCTTCTCCACCATATGCAACATGCATCTTACCTAATGAGTGTTTAGTCTACTTGCAAGAGGCTCGGAAGCCGCCTTTCAAAAGGGTCGGAAGGCTTCTTTCAAAAAGCTTGGTTGGCTCCTTTCAAGAGGCCCGGGAAGCTCCTTTCAAAAGGCTTGTAAGCCTCCTTTTAACAGGCTCGGAAGCCTCATTCAATAGGCTCGCAAGCCTATTTTGAAGAGGCTCGCAAGCCTGTTTTGAAGAGGCTCGGAAGCTTATTTTCAATAGACTCGAAGCCTACTTTCAAGTGGCTCGAAAGCCTCCTTCCAAGAGACTCGTCTTCCAAGAAGCCCGGAAGCCTGTTTTCAAGAGACTGGGAATCTTTTTTTCAACATGCTGGGAAGCCTCTTATCAAGAGGCCAGAAGCCTTGTTTTAAGGCGCCCGGAAGTCTACTTTTTGGGGGCCCTCATTAGCCGTGCGGTAAGCCGTGAATGCAAAAATGGTAACTTGGCTTAGAAACCTCGCAGTTAATAACTGTGGAAGTGCCTTATGAACACTAAGCTGCGAGGCGGCTCTGTCCCAGTGTGGGGATGTAATGCCAATAAGAAGAAGAAGGAAGTCTACTTTCAAGAGGCTCCGAAGCCGCCTTTCAAAAGGGTTGGAACCCTTCTTTAAAAAGCTCGGATGGCTATTTTCAAGAGGCTTGGTAAACTCATTTCAAGAGGCTTATAAGCCTCCTTTTAACAGGCTCGGAAGCCTATTTTCAAGATGCTCGAAAGCCTACTTTCAAGTGGCTCGGAAGCCTATTTTCAAGAGACTCGGAAGCCTCCTTTCAAGAAGCTCAGAAGGCTCCCTTAAATAGGCTTGGAAGCATGCTTTCAAGAGGCTCAGAAGCGTTCTTTCGAGATGCAAAGGAAGCCTCTTTTTAAGTGGCTCGAAAGCCGCCATGCAAGAGGCTCGAAAGCTATGCAAGAGGCTCAGAAGCCTCTTATCAAGGTGCGGAAGCCTACTTTCAAAATATTCAAGGGCTTGGGATTGTCCTCTCAAGAGACCTGGAGTAGGCTTCAGGAGGGGGTACCTCAATTAATGCAATAGTTTGAAGGGGTACCTCTCAAGAAAAAGGTTGAGAACTGCTGATATACGCCAACAAAATCTGATGTCACGCCAGTTTTGATCAATTTAATTCGAAATTCCCGATGGAATTTCTAGAGAAGTTCCTGAATAAAAGTCTGGAGAAATGTAGGATTTTTTTCATCGGAAATATCTTCTATATTTTTTTCAGAGATTCCTTTAGGAATTCTTTTCATTTATAAAACCATACAAAATATGTACCTGAATTCTATCCGATGTTTTGTTGGATGTATTCTTCCAGAAATTTTAATACTTCCTTGAAGGTATTTCCAACAGAATGTTTAAAGGATTTTTTGATGGAATTTTCAACGAAATAGTTAAAGATTTCCTAAAGGGATTTTCCAATAAATTCCAAATGGTATTTCCAAACTATTTTCCAAAGGAGTTCCCAAAAAAAATCGAAAGAATTTTCCAAAAGATTTTCCGCTGGTATTACCGAAAAACATGCTAAAGGAATCTCCCCAGAATTGTTTAAAGAAATTCTGGAAATTCTTAGGAAAATTCCAGGGTAATTTCCAAAGAAATCTCTGAAAAAATTGATGACAAACAGAGGAATATCCTCCTCTGTAGAATGTTCTGAAAGATTTGCTGGAAAAAGTTCTAAAGGAATTTCAGGAGAACTTTTTAAATATCTTGACTTTTTTTATTTTTTATTAACGTCTTTTTAAAATTTAGAAATTAATTTCAACACTAACAGGAGTGTCGCCAAAAAAACTTAAGCTACTTCCGAAGAAATTTCTACGCAAGTTTTCAAATTCTTAATATCTTTCTGAAGGAACTTGTAAAGGAATTTCAAAACGAATCCCCAAAGGAATTTTCGAAGGAATATCTGAAAGAACTACCAAAATGTTTTCCGTAGATATTTCTAAAGGAATTTCAGAAGGTATTTCCGAAGAATGTTTAAAAGGAATTCGTAAATACATTTCAAAATGAATTATTTGAAGAATTTCCGGAAGAATTCCAAGAGGAAGTTTTGAATTCCTAGGGAGCACCTGAGTTACAATCTGAAGTAATTCTTTCAATTTTCGAAGAAACATTGTGGAGGATTTTTACATTATTTTCCGAAGTTGTTTCCGGAGGATTTTTTGAAGAAGTCCCTGGGGGAATTTCTGAAGGAAATCTTGAAGCAATGCCCAAAGCAATTCTTGGATAAATCTAAGAGGCTCCACCCCAGTACCCCAAATCCCAGTACCCCGAATGTCATTACCCCGAAGGCTACTACCCCAAATGGGACAGTACCCCGAAAGTCATTACCCGAATGGAACACTACCCCGAAATCCATCACCCCGAAAGGCCATTACCCCGAATACATTCCGAATCTGTAGTTTTTTCCAGCATTATTTTTAACATCCACAGATACTGATGAATCGTAAAATGACAATCTTTGAAAATAATAAAAGTATAAACACTGATCACACATATATGGGTCACTTTGTAACAATAATTAGTCACTCTATTTTGCACATTCGTTAAATGGAATTGACTCATATTGGTGTGTGAACCATTATTGTGGGGTTAGTGTACTACTTAGAGTTACTTAGAGAAAGGCAATAAAGGCTCTATTTAACCAAAATTTTTGTTTTTTTTTGTCTAATTAACTTTAACTATCATTCTACGCCATTATTATCTGGGAAAGTATTATTCTATGAAATTGAGTAAGGGGTCGTTCAACAATGATGTCACAGGTTTTAGGGGGGGAGGGGTTTAAGATTGTGTGACACTACATGTATTAGGTATACAAAAAAGCGTGACAGAGAGGGGAGGGGGGTCAAGATCTCAAAAAGTAGTGGACGTCATATTTGAATCGCCCCTAAGTGAGGACCCAGTCAACACAAACTCGTATATGATGTCACAGAAGATGCTAAAGTGGAGGTGATATACGTACAAGTTGTATGGGGAAGTACGTATATCGCCTCCACTTTAGCATCTTATATGACATCATATACGATCTTGTGTTGACTGGGGAGCTAACGCCTTCGTTCAATTAACATAAGGCGAACAGTGAAAATAATGCCTTCTTTAAATGGACGTGTTTGCCTGATATAAAGCAGAAAAAAGAGATTTGCCTGCTTAAAATGAAAGTGTTTGCTCATTTTGAGGCGAACAGAGAAAATGATGCCTTCTTTAAATGAATGTATTTGCCCAGTTGAAGGACAGAGTTGATAATGCATTCTTTAAATTAATGCGTTTGTCCGCTCTTAGGCGATCAGAGTTGATGATGCCTTCTTTGGATAAATGCATTATTAATATTCGATGCGAACGATACGATGCGAACATATGAGATAATGCCTTCTTTGAAAACTCGCATGAAACGCTCACGCTAATAATACTTTACTTAGTGATTTTTAAAACAATATAACAAATTATTCAGCAATTCTACGAATTTCCCGATAATGCATCTGAATGTTTGTTTGGGTAGTTTAATAATGCACGAGAAAGGCACAATCACTACTAGGTGGATCAATCTGGGTTTTTAATGAACGCCTCTCCCCGGGATAAGGTGAACAGAGTAGATGATTCTTTTAATGAAGCTGATAACACCTTCTTTAAACTAAAGAATTTGCCCGGTTTAAGGCAAACATAGGAGATGCTGCCTTCTTTAAATATACGCGTTAGCCCGCTTTGAGGGGACCAGAGTTAATAATGCCTTCTTTTAATGAACGAATTTGCCCGGTATAAGGCGAATAGTGGTAGGTAGGTGAACAAATAGTAGGAACTCTGGTAATATAAAGGTATCAAAAACCCCTTTATATGTTAATTCAAATTCATTATTAAAAAGGTTTTAAAAAACTTTCCGAGTGGCAGCTGCCGCTTGAAGAATAATAGTATGAAGTCTTCGTGCTTTGGTGTCGTCATGACGATTTGGTTGCCGGAAAGTTATTGTCGTGTGCGTCAATGACGATGCAACGAGTATCAGAGGCGACACTACAACTCATCGCTACTGTGGAATTTCGGGCTGCGATTATGCCTATTATCAGCCCTGAATTTATTGCAGGATAACAGTTTTAAGCGGATAATAGTTTCAAATAGTTTCAGTTCAATTAAATGAATCGCACCGTTGAGTACCGAGTCTGACACGGTGAACCTTGTCAAAGGTATGGAAATGCTAATATCATCTTCCAAACTTAGACGTACATGTTCATGGAAGAATTAGCATTTCCATATCATTGTAAATCGTTTAACTTCACGTTGAAGTAATATACTCATATCATTAATAGTGCACTTGTCAAAGGACCATCGGTTCAAAAAATAAGTACGGATATGCGATCAAAATCCTCTTGAAAAATATGTAATTTGCTCGACTGAAATTACTTTACTGTTGTATAATTCGTAAAACAAG